>NW_005871084.1:2223564-2480005 GCF_000147115.1 Myotis lucifugus | reverse complement strand
ACAGGGCAAAGATTCATGCTTGTCAGGGGTTTTGGGAGCTGGGGGTGGGGTGGGGTGGGTGAATAGACAGAGCACAGAGGATGTTCAGGGCAGTGAAACTACTCTGATGATAATATAAAAGTAGATACATGTCATTATAAATTTGTCCAAACCCATAGAATGTACACCACCAAGAGCGAACCTAATGTAAACCATGGACTTTGCGGTGACAATGACGTGTCAATGTAGGTTGTATAACAAATGTACCACTTTTATGGGGCACGTTGATAAAAGCAGGAGTCTGTTCATTTGTCGGGGCAAGGGGTATATGGAGAATCTCTGTACCTTCCTCTCAATTTTGCTGTGAACCTAAACTGCTTTAAACAGTTTTTTTAATTATTATTTTTGTTTATTTATTAAGTAGGCACTGCGTACAAAACACTATGTTAGGCATTAAAGGGGATGAAGGAATGAAAAATAATAATTCTTGTACCCTTTCTTTGTGTGGAGGTGGGAGCAAGCTCGAGAAGAAAAAACATTTGAGGCTCTTGGGAAGAGTTAACAAGAGTAACTGTCACTATGTAAATTTTCCTCCTGACGCCCCGGATCACTGCACGAACCACATGGCCAAATTAGCTTCTCTTTCATCAGAGGTCACTAGCAGGGTTTTCAGCAAATGTTTAACCAACAGGTTTGCATTTTACCAGCAGCACAGTTGCCATAACCTCACCGTGCTGTCAGATTTGCTGATCAGAGGTCAATAGTAGTTGGAGAACAGTTATTGATTGATGAAGTCAAATATTCCTTAGTCCTTGCCAAACATAGATTCCATTCTTCATCCAGAATAGCTGGTCTGATGTAGTTACTACCTGGAGACAGGAATTCTCCTAAGCCTCATTGTATAATACAACTGTTAACAACATGTATATGTTGCTGACATCTGATTTCATTCAACACCCAGATTAATTGCCTTTCAAAGAATATGTTGACTTTGCCGCCACCTTAGTCAGTATTTACTTTGGGATCAATAATGCGTCCAAACTTTCAAGGTGGAGCTGAAAGCCCTCGGATTAAAGAAGCTTCAGACAGGGAGGGACTGAAGCAATGTAATGAGGAAGCAGTCAAGTCACATGTTGACTTTTAACCGCAACACTGCTGCTTTGGCAACCTGAGTCAGGATTCCTGGTGAAGCCCTTACTGGCCTGACTCTTGGGATTTTTTTCAGGAAAATGAGACTGAGGCTGCTCAATTCAATGAATTGCACAATGGATACAGTTTCTTCCCTAGGAAGGGAAGTAGGTGGGAGTAAAATTGGTGATTCATGTTTTCATTAATAGAATTCATTGGGCGCACGAAATGTGTGATATGCATGTCACTCAATTCTCATCACACAAACTGTCCTACCAATTTAGACTGAAAAAAGCTTTTTGCCAGAAGCTCATTACAACCAAAGCCTTAGTTTATACTAGAGGAAGGTGATCCTTGGAGAAGTTAGGTTATTTGCAAGGGCTACACATGGAACAGTAGAACTCTGAGTTGCAAGACTTCCCAGCTATTCCACCGTATGGCCCTTACTGCTGCCCACTGCTTTGTTCATTAATAGAGCACTGCAGACCAATGCTTCTCAAACTACACCTGCATGCGTGTCCCCTGGGGATCTTGTGCAAATGGAGATTCGATTCAGCAAGTCTGGGGTAAACCTGAGATTTGCATTTCTAACAAACTCCCAGTGGGGCCAAGCTGTTGTGCTTGACCACACTGAGTAACCAGGCTGTAGATGATGGTGTGGTCTGTACACATTGTCCTCTTCAGCTCATTTTCGTCAACAGAGGAGGTGCCTTTTTCTCTCTCATTGTGCATGGATTTTAAACTAGTTGTAATATTATATCAAGTATTGGATCTGCTGCAGGCTTGTGCTCTGAGATAATCCTTAAGAAATTCATTTCTAGAGTATCCTCTTAGGGAGATTTTTAAAGTAACTTTAGGCCATTTCCCCTTTAATATCATCCCTGCCCACTGTTGAGACACATCACCATGTACCAGGACTAAGGACCAAAATATGTCAACACTGTCCTGGTGTAAACACACAAAGGTTAGAAAAATAAAGCGTTAAACATGTTCTGGGTCAACGCTGAGATGAAATTTTCAGAGATGCATCAGAGCAGATGTGAACTTGGACTCAGGATTCCTGTGTCCCTCTGCCTCTCCCCTATAGCCAGGTTTCTAAAGGGAGTGGTTGATCGGGAAGGTCTCTTAAATTCTAAAGTTCTATGGTTGGTGATGAGTAACATTTTTTTTCTAGATTGCCTAACAAAAAATATGATGGAAATTTTTACCAAAGAAGTAGCCAAGCTTCTATTTGTATAACCAGGAAGATTTTAATATGAAGGACTGGCAAGTATTGTCTTCTTTCAGCTTGCTTGTTGCTATAGCAGTAAGAGTGGATTAGGAGACAATAGACAGGCTGTGTGATGTTGGGCAAGTTACTTCATCTCCCTGTGTCTCCGTTTCATCATCTGCCGAATGATGGGATCAACACTCTAAGTCCATTTTGACCCTAATGATCCATATAATTAATGGAAACCGTTACAAAATTCCATCTTTACTTGTGATGAAAGAAGTGGATCCCTGATCACACCCTCTATCCCTATGGATGGAGCAAATACAAACTCCTGAAAAACAAAGACCTATCTTTTACTCCACCTTTTCCCTCCACTGTCCTTTGAATAGTTGGTGCAATGAATGAATGATTGTTACCACAGAACAATAGAAAATAATCAGACACACTGAAGTCAGTGCTGTCAAGGGGATTTTCCAGGAGCTATAAGGCAGGTCTCCAGTGGATGGTGCAGAAGCTGTAGACCAGAGGGCTAGTAAGAGGCAGTTTCAATCCCGGAACTTTTAAAGTGCTCAGGTTCCTCTGGAATCGAGATGAGTCAGTAATGCTACAATAATACTAAGGACCCCAAGAGGGAAAGAAAATGAGCAGATTTGGGATCCTCTCTAGTTTTTATTAAAATCCCTAACGCTAATTTTAATTTTAATTGGGAATTGGATTTAATCAGAAGTGTTTCCACAGGGAACAGAACCTGTGAAAGGAGAACACATGTGGCTGCCCAGCTTGGTTTCAAGAGAAAAATCCAATCTGGAAGGGAGGCTATGAACATTTGGAAACCGTGGGCAGATATAATAAATAGAATCGTAGATATCAGAGCAAGAAAGATTCTTATCAGTTGGCCCTACCCCCTGCTTGCTTTTCTTCTTGAATGCAAGTTTAGGATGTAAAAAAGGAGGAGGAAATTTGCACCAGGAGCATGGAAAGCTGTTGCTGGGGTCCCTAAGGCACTTGTTCTCATTCAGGGGCCTGGGTAGGCCCGGGATCTGCGACTTTACAAAGCTGCTTAGGTGATTCTTAGACACTGTCAAGTTTGAGGATCTAGCTTTGAGCAATTATCAGTTGTTCACATATTCATGCGAGTAGATTTCTATTTATTTCCTTACCATCATTTGTATTAATTTAAGAGGAAGAAGTAGAACCTATGGTTAAAATATAGGAGGGTATTTTGTAATGGTTCTGGTGCAAGATAAATGTAGGGGAAAAAATAGCAAAAATGGGGAGGTAGAATGCATTGGGGAAAACCTTTTTATCAAAGCTTCATTCAGGATTAGCTTTGACTTAACATTAAAAAAAAAAAAGCTAAGATTCAAAACATCCTTTTAGAGGTGTTTCCAAACAAGGAAGAAATGAAACTGTTCTTTAAGCCACCTCACCAGTTCAACTCCTCAAACTAGAAGTTGCTTCCACAGCGGGCGGGCGGGGTGGGTGGAGGAAGGCCCTTGAAGACGTTTTACAGAACCAATCCACGGAGCTAGCCACGCATCTGTGAGCACAGCCAACTGCCTCAGCATGCTTCTCTTTCCTTTTCCCTCCCACTCCTGTGGAGACATTCCTAAAAGGAAGAAATTTATTGGACACCTTCGCAAAATCACAGTGTTTCCTGGTGCAAAGGGCTGTTACGAATGTGGGGTTGATAAAAAGACACCTTTTCAGGTTAGACTTTTTTAGAATTGGCAGTAATTTATACACGGGGACCTCAGGAGAATTGAGGAATGCATGTATTTAGGAAGAATGAGCCAAGTCCCTCTCTTGGGACGAGCACTACTCAAGGAATATAGAAGACATAAAACTCAATGTCTCTGTTCCCTTAACAGTTTATAGTCGTGTCAGCGAGATAAACCAGACACACAGAAAACTAAAGGGAATACCATTTATTTAACAAGCTCCTATACAGCACTAGCCAAGTCCCATTTCCAAAGTCAGCTCAGATGAAAACCCCCATTTGAAATTTTCCCCCCAGATTATGTTCATTTATTTCCCCCCACTTGGCTCTGAACATGCAGCAGCTCTCTCCCATGCCATATCTTGGTAAGCAAATCAAAGACAGGGTTGGGAGGAAGAGGAGGAGATAAGTGTATTTTGCATGTGGGAGGCACGAGAATTGTTGTGGCTAGAGGGCAAGCAGCGGCAGACTGTATCTTCTGAGGATGGTGACCCAATAGCTGTGCATCCTCACATACTTTTCTCATAATGTGACCAACACTCCTTCCTCTGAGGTGGGGTCTATGTGTTCTTCCCCGGGGGTCTGGGCAGGAGCTGATGTTGGCCTCCAGCTGACAACAAGCCAGGAGCCAGCCCTTTCCGTCTTCTAGCACAAGGAAATGAATTCTGCCAAATGCTTGAATGAGCTTTCAAGCTTATTTCCCCCCAGCTGAGAGTGAGTGCAGCCCAGCCAACACCTTAATTGCAGCCTTATGAGATCCTGAGCAGAGGACCCAGGGCAGCCATGTCCAGACTCCTGACCACCAGAAATCCTGAGATAAATGAATGCTGCTTAAGTCGCTAAGTGTGAGGTAATTTGCAGTGAAGCAATAGGAAGCCAATGCACCTGGGTGCGTTGAAGTCACCATGCTGGAGAGACCACACGCAAAGGCCACAGAGACAGCCCAAGGAGCCTAGCTATTCCTGCTTCCCAGCATCAACCACCAGATAGGTACTAGTAAATGGACCTTCAGGTGGTTCCAGCTCCCAGACTTTGAGTCCCCTTACATGATGCCAAGTAGAACACAGACAAGCTGTCCCTATTAAGCCATTTCCAAATTGTAGATTCATGAGCAAAATTTAAGATTGTTGTTTAAAACCACTTAATTTGGGGGTTATTTTTTATGCAGCCAAAATAACCAGAACAGGTATAGGTAATTTTCCAGAGTGACTCCCCACTTATTTTGACCTGCCTTTTCTGGTATGTTTCCCTGACTTTCTATACCTTTTGATGATGGCTTCTAGCCTCTTGGTATTGAGCACCCATCGCATTCTTGCTTTCTAGCTTCTGGACCTTGGTAACCAGTCTGGCAGACTTCCCTGTGGATACCGCATCTTGTACATTATTCCCACGTTGATCCAATAGAACCATTCTTAGAGCACACAGGTAAGATTCAGACAGCCCCCACAACATGCAGCCTTACCTCTTTTATGTATATATCAGAACGTATATACCTGTTTCCATATCTAGTTGCCCCATCAGACCATGAGCTCCTCCAGATCAGTGTCTTTGTAATTCTGGACCTAACTCAGTATATAATGCTCAATCTGTTGAATGAATGAATCTGTTATTTTGCTGTATGGAAATCAAAGACCTGTGTGATAAGATCTTTGCCCTTAAAAAACTTATCCAGTGCTAAAATATATAGCCCAAATTACAAATGCTGTGAATGGAAAGAGAATAATATTGGCTTGGAAGGCTTCATAGAAGAGGAGAAGCTTGAATTTGACATCAAGAAGGCATTTGCTACCCTAACCGGTTTGGCTCAGTGGATAGAGCATGGGCCTGCAGACTGAAGGGTCCCAGGTTCGATTCCGGTCAAGGGCATGTACCTTGGTTGTGGGCACATCCCCAGGAGGGGGTGTGCAGGAGGCAGCTGATCGATGTTTCTAGCTCTCTATCCCTCTCCCTTCCTCTCTGTAAAAAAATCAATAAAATATATTTTTTTAAAAAAGGCATTTGCTGGATTTGGGTGAGAGGAGAGGAGAGGAGATAGGAAAGCATTTCAAACTAGGAGGACAGCATAACAAAGTTATATAGGGGTGGGAAGGAGGAGAAGTCTGGCATTTTAAGGACTTTAAGAGATTCTCCAGACACAGAACTTTTTCTCCGGGGAGAATTAGTAGTACAGTATTGGCCTGTTGCTTCTATTATATTTTTTCTTTTCTTCTGTCTTTTCATTGCTACTGGATTGCACAAACACTTGCTTACCTGCTTTGCTCAATTATATAATCTAGACATAGTACACATTGAGTACCCAGATTTTTCTGTAGCAAAAAAAAAATGTTAACTATTATGTGGATTATTTACTAATCTACATTGTTATGTTATTATGAATTCATTCCATATCAATTCATACTGGGTGGAACTCCAATGAAATTCCTATTCATCACCAAATAGATTAATTTGACGTGTGAAGTAAGGTCTATAAATTGTAAAGCCAGAACACTTAGATATTTTAAGTTTTGAGCTTTGTGGATAAAGTTGGATACCATGACTAAAGCCTTCCCACACCTCTTGGGATTTAAAATGTATGTAATCCTAGGTATTATAATGTTAATAATTCTGACCTCACCAGAGCTGGTTGAGGTATAATGAGAATAGCAAGTGTGTGCGTTAACTTAGAAAATCTGAGTTGCATGGTTGTTATGGCAACGCATATTAAACAACTTATGTCAGAGGTTTGCCATGACATAAAAAGGGAAACAAGTCCATCATCATGGAATCTAGATATGTTTAGCTCAGTAACAAAGCAAAACTCTTAATATAGCTAGTGTGATCAGGCCTCTTGGTGTGGGGGCAGGAAAACATTCACTTGGGTAGGAACCTGGTAACCAAGTAGAAAGACATAAATCATGTTACATGAGACAGGAAGGTAAGTAGTTATATTAGACTGACAACTAACCAGTCTGGGTAATCAATTAGTCAATAAATTACTCCAAATTAATTTTAAAATCCCAACAGAGATCACTCTCCTATCTGGAACCTGACAAGCCAATCCTAAAATTTACTTGAAAGAACAAAGGGGTCAAAAAAAATGAGTTGAGTTTAGAAGAACAAGGTGGAGAAATTTGTTCTAACAGATAATCAAGACTTATTTAAAAGCCTTAGCAGTAAATGGAGAGATGGCAGACACAGGCAAATAGACCAATAGGACAGAATCAAAAGCATAAAGACTGACTCAAAAGTGACAGAGGTAATGCATCACAGCAATGGGAAAATATTTTTAAATTAATAAGTGGTGCCATAGCTGGTTTGGCTCAGTGGATAGAGTGTCAACCTGTGGACTAGAGGATCCTGGGTTCAAATCTTGTCAAAGGCACGAATCTTGGTTGCAAGCTCCTCCCTGGCCTGGGCCCTGGTAGGGGATCATGCAGGAGGCAACCAATCAATGTATTTCTCTCACATCAATGTTTCTCTCTGTCTTTCCCTCTCTCTTCCACTCTCCATAAAAATCAATAGAAAAATATCCTCAGGTGAGGATTAACAACAAAAAAATTGTTTTTAATTTAAAAAATAAAATAAATAAATGGTGCTGAGATTACTGGTTTATTCATATGGAAGGAAATAAAATCAGGTCCCTACCTCTGTACCCTACATAAAATTCAATCCCAGAAAAATTATTTCAAAATTAGAAGACCATCTTAATGACCTCAAAGCAGAGAAGGGTTTCTTCAATACGCTATACAAAATACAGACCTAAAGGAAAATACTAATAAAAATCAATTACATGAAAAGATAAAACTGTGCAACAATGAACATCATTAGATGAAAACCCCCTAAGACTTAACATGAGAAAGAATACTTGAAATGAATACAATATGGAAGATAAATATCCTGGCTACATATAGCACTCCTACAAATCAATAAGAAAAAGATACACAACTTAATGGAAAAAAATGAGCAAAGGACACAAAGAAGAGACCATGTGAGGACACAGCAATAAGTGGCCAGCCAAGGAAAGAGGCCTCAGAAGAAACAAAACCTGCCAACACCTTGATCTTGGACTTCTAGCTTCCAGAACTATGAGAAAATAAATTTCTGTTGTTTAAACCACCCAGTCTTTGGTATTTTGTTATGGCAGCCTGAGCAAACTAATACAGGCTGCTCCAAGAAAACTGTTTATATCACTTGATGGTAAGCTGAATATATAGCATTTTTCTTCAAATTAAATATCAGTCAAATGTCCATATCAAAGCATGGGGGATGGAGTGGCTGATGACGGATACAGAGGTACTAAGCCTCCTCCCTCAGGCCATCCCTTGGCCTACCAATAACCATCCTTGCCATTTTATTCCTTTCAGTTTCCTCTCTTTAGCTCTGAATCATCTGCCACATTGTTCTCGGCTCAGTTTGCACTTGATCATGCACCGTGCTGCCCTATTACTCACCCATTCTTTCTAAAACCAGTGGGAGAGGTGCTGTGTCAAAGACTCAGGGAACTCTTGCATGGTGGTCTGCCTCAAAGGCCTCCACTTGGTGACACATGCTGCTCCTTCCTGGGCTTGCCTTTCACTCGTCTGCTTTCTCCATGGGTGCTTTTCTCTGGCTCTGCCTGTCTCGCTTCCAAACAAACTAGAGCTTTCCTCTTTAAATCTCCTGAATTCTGGAGAAACAATATTTTGTAAACTAGTGTTCAAAACACTCGCTCTTTCATTTTCAACTTCCTGCAGGACAAATTCCATTTCAGGCAACTCTCCTGCCCCTTAGTGTGGCTGCTTTCAAGCCTCAAAACTACCCCACAGGCAAAATTTTGCTCCATAGCTTCTGATTTTAATCCTGGTATTGTCTGTTGCCCCATGGCTCTCCTATTCCCCTCTTAGGGTCTCTAATTGGTCCTGAGAATGAAATGGACACAAGAATAGAGTTAACAGGAGAAAAATTTACAGATTCTTACATATACATGGGACCTCCCATATGACAATAAAGACCCCCAAAAGTAAATAGGCCTGAGTGCTTATATATTAGGTTAAACAAAGAGTAGTGATTATGGACAAGTAACCAAAATATATGAGGAGGATAAGGAAAGGTAAGAGTTATTTCAACAAGGTCTGTTTGGTATGGATTTCTTCCAATTTTAACTTCCTACCTCTAGTGATAAGAATGTTTCTTTCTTCCTGGTACAAGGAGGGCATCTTTCTTTTAAAAAAGAATATATATATATATATATATATATATATATATATATTTCAGAGATGAAGGGGGGAGAGAGAGAGAGAGAGAGAGAGAGAGAGAGAGAGAGAGAGAAAGAGAAATATCAATGATGAGAAAGAATCATTGATTGGCTGCCTCCTGCATGTACTGGTGGTCGAGCCCACAACCCAGGCATATGCCCAGACCAGGAATCGAACTGTGATCCCTGGTTCATCGAACCATGACCTCTAGGTTCATAGACCTGTGACCTCCTGGCTCATAGGTCAATGCTCAACCACTGAGCCACGCTGTCCAGGCAGGGAGGTCATCTTTCACCTGGGAGGGGGAAGTCAGAGTACCCTTCTTGCACCTCCTGTTTTTCAAGGGTCTTTAGTTCAAAATAATCCTTAGGCCAAAAGTGATAATATTGGAGTAGCAAAGTCAGCCATGCTTTCCCTGCATATTCTCAATTTTGTATTGAACCTAACATCCTTCCTTTTTCCATCCCTCCATTCTTTCTCCCTTCTCTCTTTCCTTCTTCCCTTCCTTCTGTAAGCATTGGTCTTCAGCTCTGTTTGAGATACATATTTCTGGACAGTCACTATTAAACACTCTCATTAATCAGGTGGTACAACAAAACACTGGTCCTTCCATTTTCCTCATGGAGTAACTGGAGCACAGGATACTATCCCAGTGAGTCCCTGAGCCACTTATCCTCCTTCCTACTGCTGTTGTTGACTCTTCATCCATCTATCACTAGGGTGTTTTATTGGAAGTTTGGCAATTGTTTTTTTTCTTTTTAAATCTTTATTGCAAATGGACACAATGCAAAGGTTTATAAATTGGTAAATGGTTAAACACAAAGTGATATATCCCTACAATGGAATACTATTCACCAATAAAAAGGAATAAAATATTGATATAACATAGATGAATCTCAAAAACATTTGTGTCTGGCTACATAAAATAAGCCAGACGCAAAAGACTAAATAATGGGTGATTGCTGACACTGAGCATGAGTTAATCATTTTTGAAGCTGGGTGGTGAATATCTGAAATTAACTATTCTCTATAATTTTGTATATACTTGAAATTTTCTTTTATAAAAAAAATTTAAATCTCTTTTCACAGTTTCGGGATGATGTTAAAAACACACACAGCACTGAATCCACAGTAATGGTAGTAGATGTTAATGGAGCAATGCCTTCAAAGTTCTAAACCTAGAACCTAGAATTAAGTACCCAGCCAAACTATCAATCAGATATAAGATTGAAATAATGATGTTTCAGACATTCAAGAGCCAGGAAAGTTTATGAGATATGTATCCCTTTGAGGTAGAAGGGGAGATTTGTGAGTGTAATAAAAGAAAATTAATTTTCTCTTGATGCTTAAAATAGTACCCTACCAGTGGCACAGGCTTAAGGACATAGAATTATTGTTACTTCTCTATAGATGGAATCCCACTACTTTTCTCAAAAACATAATTGAACATAGTTAATAATATTTATATTATTTACATATTATTATTTACATATATTATAATTATTTATACATATATTATTTGCATATATTATAATAAATTAAAATATTATTTACATATATATTATACTAGTACTAGAGGCCCGATGCATGAATTCATTCACAGGTGGGGTCCAGCCTGCCTGCCCCAATAGGGGCTGATTGGGGCCAGGCTGGCGGGGGAGAGGGGATGCAGGAGGTTGGCTAGCCCTGCCCCTGATCAGGGTAGGGGGGCCGATAGGGTACAGGGTTGGCCAGCCAGGGGGAGGGGGCGCAGGCAGTTGGTCAGCTGGCCCTGCCCCTGATCAGGGTGGAGGGGCTGATCAAGGGCCGGGCTAGCGGGGGGAAGGGGCCACAGGAGGCTGGGGGGACCCTAATCGGGCTGGTTGGCCGCCACAGTGTGAGTCATAGTGACCAGTCATTCTGGTCATTCCAGGTGTTCCATCGTTCCAATTGCTTGGCTTTTATATATATATATATATAAATAATTGTAAATGCAGCTTACTGGCTCCTTATTTTCAAATTTTCCTATAGACACATCATGGAATATTTATACTTACCTAAATGGCTAGTAATATTATAAATCTTAAATTCATAAAAAGAATATTATAGCTGGCAGAATATTATAGCTGGGAGGTGAAGGGGAAGAGATTAGGAGATGATGGGAGGATCTACAAAATGGGGTTTACTGTTTACAGTTGAAATATCAAGAAATAGAAGTTTAATTCCATTATTGAAAGTAACTATAGTGTGAAAGACTGCACATACAAATGACAATGGCCAAACCATATTAAAAACATAGAAATTTGAAGCACAACCAACAGCAACCTGTCCAGGAAACCAACCTCTTATCTAAAATAAACAACCCAGGAAGCCATATTCTCTCTAATAACAATCCAGGATGCTAAACAACAAATTCTGTAACCATCAGCCCCAAGTGGCCAGGACTTGATTGATAACTGACAGCTTTCCTAACTAACTTCTGTCCCTACTTCCAACTTAAGATAAACCAAAGTAAGCCAAATGCTTACCCAATCCATAATACTCCTTAGCCAGTCACATAGGATGCCCTGCTTCTAGTTGGCCTGCCTACAGCTTTCCAGGCCAGCAGAACCCAATCAGAGAACATCAAAGCCTTCTCTTTTCACCACTATAAAGCTTCCCCATTCTTCTGTCTGCCTTTGAGTTTCTGCCAAAACGCAAGTGATTGTGCCGACTCCCTTTCTACAGCAAGCTCAGAATAAATAGCCTTTGCTTTTCTCATTTGGTTGGTCTTCATATATTTCCACAGTGACTCAGAGAAGGATGAAAAGATAAAAATATAATAAAAATTTGGTGATGATGGGACAGTGTTCAAGAAAACAAAGTAAATTCTTTATTTTCATGGTGAGACATCAAAAATTCCTATTTAAAGAGATAAGTCAAGAAATAGGGGCATATATCATTTGGAGTTATGGAATTATAACTCATGATTTACAAGAGCAAATGGTCAAAAGCAGCCCTTCTGTGGAGTGGGTGAGGTGGAATGGGAAAAAGAGAGGAGGATGTTTTCTTTTTACTCCAGAGCCTTTTTCAATATTTTAACTTTTGTTTTCATATTGATAAATTACTTTTATAACAAACTAGAGCCTGGTGCACAAATTCATGCACAGGTGGGATCTGGCCAGGGGCAGGGGCCGCGGGAGATTGGCCAGATGGCCCCGCCCCTGATCAGGGCGAGGGGGGCCAATTGGGGGCTGGGCCAGCCATGGCGAGGGGCTGCGGGAGGTTGGCCAGCTGGCTCTGCCCCCATCGGGCCGGTTGGCCAGCCACAGTGCACATCATAGTGACTGCTTGTTCTGGTCATTCAGGTTGTTCCAGTCGTTCCAGTCGCTTGGCTTTTATATATATACTAGAGGCCCAGTGCACAAAAATTTGTGCACTCTGGGGGGAAGGGAGGGTCCCTCAGCCCGGCCTGTGCCCTCTCGCAGTCTGGGACCCCTCAGGAGATAACGACCTGCTGGCTTAGGCCTGCTCCTGGGTGGCAGAGGGCAGGCCCAATCCCTAGGTGCAGCCCCTGGTTAGGCTCAGAGCAGGGCTGATTGGGGAGTTGGGGCGCCGCCCCCTGTCATGCACAGAGCAGGGCGGATCGGGAGGTTGAGATGCCACCCTCAGTCACGCTCAGGGTGGGGCCGATTGGGGGGTTGGGGCACTGCTCCCTGTCACACTCAAGGCAGGGTCGATGGGGAGGTTGCGGCGCCAACCCCTGTCACGCACAGAGCAGGGCCCATCAGGGGGTTGGGCCCTGCCCCCTGTCATGCACAGAGCAGGGCCCATCAGGGGGTTGGGGAGCTCCCCCCTGTCACACACAGAGTAAGGCTGATAGGGGAGTTAGGGCACCGCCCCCTGTCACACACAGAGCAAGGCAGATCAGGGGGTTGGGGCGCCGCCCTCTATCACCCACAGAGCAGGGCCGATCAGGGGGTTGGGGTGCAGCCACTGTCACACTCAGGGCAGGGCCGATGGGGAGGTTATGGCTCTACCCTGTCACACACAGAGGCAGGGCCTGTGTGTGTGTTTGGGGGGGGGGGGGGTTTGGGCGCCGCACTCTGTCACACACAGAGCAGGGCCGATCAGGGGGTTGGGACGCTGCACCCTGTCACACACAGAGCCGCAGGGCGATCAGGGGATTGGGGAGCTCTCCCCTATCAGGCACAGAGCAGGGCTGATCAGGGGGTTGGGGCACCTTCCCTGTCATGAACAGAGCAGGGCGGATAGGGAGGTTGTGGCCCCCGCCCCCTGTCACACACAGAGCCGCAGGGCGATCAGGGGGTTTGGGCACTGCCCCTGTCACGCTGATCCGGTGCCAGGAGGCCTCTCGGCTCCGCTGATCCCAGTGCTGGGAGGCATATTACCCTTTTACTATATAGGATAGAGGCCTGGGGGCCGGCTGGTTTGCCCTGAAGGGTGTCCTGGATCAGGGTGGGGGTCCCCACTGGGGTGCCTGGCCAGCCTGGATGAGGGGATGATGGCTGTTTGCAGCTGGTCACACACCCTTCAGGGTGGGGGTCCCCACTGGGGTGCCTGGCCAGTCTGGGTGAGGGGCTGAGGGCTGCTTTCAGGCTGGTGGTTGTTGACTGAAGCTCCCAACCGCTCCTTTTTTTTCTCTGTTTTTTTATTTTATTCTGGGCCAGCTTTAGCTCTGGCTCTAGCTCTGAGGCTTCTGCTGCTGAGCGTTCTATAATCGAAAACAATGTATAACTTCAGCTCTGAGATCCCGGCCGTTTGTTTAGCTTCTATATTTGTTAGAATGTTTCAAACTGCCGGCTCAGAGGCCGGCAAGGCAGGCGGGGAACGTTGGAGTCCGCAGTCACTGAAGCAAGCAAGCCTCATGTTCGCTTCCAGCTGCCTGGCTGCTGGCCGCCATCTTGGCTGACAGTTAATTTGCATATACTCACTGATTAGCCAATGAAAAGGGTAGCGGTCGTACGCTAATTACCATGTTTCTCTTTTATTAGTGTAGATAGATGTGTATCTGGATTGTTGCCTTTTATTCCTCTGGATAAGAATCCTACTTTTAAAAGGTAGATGCACCTAAGGAAGTCAAAATCCTTGGCACTGGCCTTGGCCAGGAAGACCCAGGCAATGGGAATGACAGGAAGAGAGAGAGGGCAGTCTCAACGGCTGACCAGGAGGGAGCAGGGACGAGGTGGGGTGCTGCAGAAGGGTGGGTGGTGGGCTGCCATAGTAGACATGGCAGTCATGGTCATGGTTGAGGGATATCAACACATTTAAACTTTCCTACCCCACACTTTCCCTGGGACATTTGTTCTCTAGTATATTAAACAGACACATAGGATCAGACCCATGGCAATGACTGATTGGAGAAGAAGAGGTGAATCTGTAGAGACAAAGTTTAAAAAGCAGAATTTGATACCAGGAGGCAAAGCAGGAAGTGATCTGAAATTCTCAGATAAATGTTTTTAAGGAAAACATTGATCCACCTTCACTTACAATCTAAAATAAAACTGTTCTACTTTATATTTCTTTAAATTGCAATTATTTAAGTGTCTGATTACTTTCCTTTTATATCATTTGTGGGGGCGAGTGGATGATGAATACTTGAGTAACATCTGAAATGTTCCTTGTAGCTCTAAGTTAATAATTGAGTTGGCATCAAGAGCTGACTGAGAAGGGGGAGATCACAAAAGGCTGTTGTGTTATTTAAGAAGCCATACAGCTTGCTCCTATCCATTAACACTAAAGAAAGGACCGAGTGTGGGTACATTGTTATCTTTAAACACCCACTAAGCGGATGCTTGGTAGGGCCCCGCTGAGAGTGGTGCTGAAAACATGATGTTAATATTCACACTGACAGAAGGCCCCTCCATACCAATGCAGCAAACTGTTGGCACCACCTCAAAACTAAGACTTTATGTTTAGCATTGGGTATAGAGCTGTGAAGGACCAATGCTTCTGGCCTCTAAGGTTCTTCAACCAAGATTTGTACAATTATTCTTTCATCCCTGGTGCCATTGCTCATCAGGATGCAGGAATGCCCATGCTATGAACAACTCACTGCCCCTTTCTACCTCCCGTGGCTCTGTTGATGCTTTGGTGTCCATTTCCCCATCTGACTGCACAGAATCCTGGCAAGCTTGCATGAGGTTTGCCCTAGCTCTGGGGGTGCCTGTTATGGCCATTCTCAACTCCTACATAGAAGTTTATTGAAAACACAGCTCTTTTACAATGTGCACGGTAGAAAGAGAATTGATTTGGTTACCAGCTCACTGGGATATTCCACAAACTGGGATCTCCCTTTGCCTCGCTGGTAGAACTCTACCAAGACTTTCTACTCTGTCCTCACCCCACAGCCCACAGGCACTTCCCTGGTGCATTTTATGATTTACTGGTACATCATAGATGTCATAGAAGCATAGAATCCTAGTGGTGGAGAGAAACAGAATCAAAATTATACAAATAAAAGTTAAGGCTGAATGCTATATGGAAGCTTAGGTTCCTGCCTCTTTGGTGAGATTTTGGAGATTCACTGAACATTTGTTGACATGGCTGCCCAGCAAGAATTCTTCCTTTGGATGATTCCGTCTTTCTGTGTTATTTCCCATTATCTTCCCAATGACTAGAATCTGTGCTGAATTTTATAGAATTTATAAAGATATGAGTGAAACGCAATACAAAGCCTGCTTTCTTTGAAAAGGCAGGAGAGAAAATAACGATTAACAGGTTAAGTGGGCTGGGGACTGATATCAATTCCTAAAGTTTGTTGGCAACCTTAAGAGAGCAGTTTCATTAAATTTGTTCTCTTTTTCCCCCATGATAAATATGTGTGGAATATACACTGTATAGATCTGATTCATGGAATTGCTGTCAAAGTATAAAAACCAAGATCCACTCCAGGAAAATGCCTTGCCTTGGCTTTTTGCCATTTAGCTCAGTCTCGAATCAGAATCTCACATGATTACATTTGATTGGCAGGACCTAAGTTGATCATTGGCAACCCAGCTTTGAATGTCAGCTCTGCCATTCCAGAAAACATGCTGGTTGAGGGTTGGAAGAGCCTTAAGCAAGGCAGCCCACAGTCTCTTCCACGTCCTCTCTGGGCTAGAAACCCAGAGATGAGTATGACATTAACCTGCCACGGAGGAGCTCCCAGTCCAGCTCGGTGACTGTCCTATAAATATGTATTTCTGTGTGAGATGTACTATCCACATGCCAGATGCTATGGAAATGCACTGGAGAGAATGACTCACTGTCATGGGAAGTCATAGGAAGCTTGACACACAAGGAGGTGATGTCAGCCATCTGAGTCGTGAATATGAGGTGAAGGTGTAGAAATAGCACAAAGGATGGGAGACATGCAGGGACTTCAGCAACCACTGCTGTGGGAGATGCAGCTGGGGGAGGGGGTGGCGCCTGGCTGGATACTGACCGAGTCTGGGGGCCAAACATCAGAAAACATTACAACCAACATGGCAATTCCTGACCTTGTGTTACCCAGCTGCAGGGTAGGTGAGTGGAAGTGTGTTGTGATTAAGAGCTAAGGGCTCAAAGCCCAGCTCTGCCACTTACTATTTGGGGCCAAGTTATTCAAACTCTGTAAGCTTCACTTTTTCCTTTTGGAAAATGTTCATAGTATGGGTACATACCTCCCAAGGTAACTGTGAAGATTAAAGTGATAATAATGCAAAGCATTTGGTGCAGTGCCTGGTGCCCACGTTAGCTACAATGTGGTCCTTATTATCATGACTAGGAGCCCAGTGTGCAATTCCAAATCAAGCGGCTGCCCCCCACCCTCCAGTCCGGCCCTGCCTCCCTCTCCGGCCCTTGAAGCAGCTGTGGCAGCTGCTGATCAGGCCCTCCCCCAGCGCAGGTGCCAGAGGCCCCTGCCGCCCCGCCCCCCACCCTGCGTGCCCAACCTCCTGTCCAGTTGACCGGTTACGGTGTCCCAGTTAATTAGCATATTTCTCTATTAGATAGATAGATAGATAGATAGATAGATAGATAGATAAGGGTCAGCATTCATATCAATTGAGGATGAAAGGACAGTGGGAGGGATCTAGGCAAGGTGGTGGCATGTGAGGTGGACAGTCAGTCTATTCATGGGAAGCTAAGGTATGAGTTGAAGAACTCAGCTTCCTAGAAGAGACAGTTGGCAGGAGCAGGGTGTCCAGGGCCCCAGTGCCCACAGCCTTTCCTTCCTCAGTTATAGAGATAAAGCTGGTACTTACGCAAGGGCAACAATTGAAGCCAAGTTCACAGAAAATAGACAGTAGCTACCCTTTATCCACAGTTTTGCTTTCCACGATTTCTTACCTACAATCAATCAAGGTCCAAAAATACTAACTGGAAAATTTGAGAACTAAACAATTCATAAGTTTTAAATTGTGTGCCATTCTGAGTAGCCAGTGATGAAATCTTGAGGGGTCTGCAATGTGATTCATCCATTCATCTCTTTGTGGTGTCTCCACGCTGTACACCAAGCATGTCAAACTCAAAGGCTAACACGGGCCAAATAAACAAGGTTTAAGTTTATGTGAGCAGCAAAAAAACAAAAGCTTCACTTTTCATAGAAACGGAGGTTTATTTCGATAGAGACATGCTGAATACAAAGGGCTGAAATAAATGAGTAATCGCTAACATAAAATAATAGAACATTTTAATAAAAATTAATATTTTTTCTTGAACATTAACTTACCAGACACTGAATAACTGCACAAATTAATAAGCATAACGCAAATAAACCTATTTTTCTTGTTCTCTGAAAGTGAACTATTTCCTGTTGTGCACACCCAACAAGTCAGTCTAAGACTAATGACCTGGCAATCGGCTGGTAAAATACTGGTATTCGCTGCTAGTATTAGTGGAGAGAAATGGTGCGCCTGCCTGTAAGGCGCGTAAGGGAAATGAATGCAACATGATTATAGTAATCAGGCACTAGCGAATGTTGTAGTTCGTTATTAACAATCATGTATATTGTAAAACTTGAGTAATGAAATTTTTATTAAAACGTTTCTTACATACCTTTATATTGGCCAGGCCACAAAAATATTCGTTGTGGGCCGCATGCTTGCTGCACACACGCCTGAGGGTTAGTCACGTGGTAAGTGTCTCAGTGATCTGATAGGCTGTAACAGTATCGCAGTGCTCGTGTTGAATTAACTCTTATTTTACTTCATCTTGGCTCCGAAGCACAAGGATAGTGATGCGCCACAGAGAAGCCGTAAAGCAGTGGTTCTCAACCTTCTGGCCCTTTAAATACAGTTCCTCCTGTTGTGATCCAACCATAAAATTATTTTCGTTGCTACTTCATAACTGTAATGTTGCTACTGTTATGAATCGTAATGTAAATATCTGATATGCAGGATGGTCTTAGGCGACCCCTGTGAAAGGGTTGTTCGACCACCAAAGGGGTCGCGACCCACAGGTTGAGAACCGCTGCCGTAAAGTGTTCGTTAGGGATCGTCAGAAGGATAATAGCAGCCTGACCTTACGTCAATGTCATTCATCTCGCTTCATCTAGTCACGTAGGCATTTTGTCATCTCACGTCATCACAAGAAGGGTGAGTACAGTACAATAAGGTATTTTGAGAGGGAACCCACATTCATATAACGTTTATTATAGTATGTTCTACTTTACTATTAGTTACTGTTGTTAATCTCCTACCATGCCTAATTTATAAATTAAACTTAATTAGAGGTATGCATGTTTAGGAAAAACAATAATACTATACAAAGGGTTTGGTACTATCCACGGTTTCAGGCATCCGCCAGTGATCTCGGAACATATCCCCCCGTGGACAAGGGGTGAGTACTGGACATGTAAGATCACAGTGGCTAATGTTGCTCTGAGATGTTCAGATAAAATGTAGGTCTACCTAAGAGCCCTGCTCACTGGGTAACAAAAAAATTAATGAACTTTCCGTTTAATCTGGTTATCTAAGTATGATGCAATAATGTTCACAGCTTATTGACGTAAAAATGGCAAGCATCTGAAAAATACTCCTCTCCTCCCCCACCTTTCTCAGATGGCACCTCTGGGTTTGGAGTGTAAACCCTTGAGGCACTGGGGAAAAGAGGGTCCATCTGCGTGGGGTCCTCTGACTCCTCTGGTCTCCGCAGTGATGTTCCTGTCCCCCTGGTTGCTGCTTCCTCTGCTGGCCATCATGGCGCTGGTAACTGACCATCTTGGTCTGATTGACCCTTACACTCCAGCCCAGCCTAACTTCTGCTTTTCCGTTTACCATGGAGCTGGCTGAGTTTCTGCTCTTCTTCGTTGGATCCCTTCTTGCCCAGCTGGCCTGCTTCCTCTCTCTAACCCAGTGGTTCTCAATCTTCCTAATGCCACGACCCTTTAATGCAGTTCCTCATGTTGTGGTGACACCCCAACCATAAAATTATTTTCATTGCTACTTCATAACTGTAATTTTGCTACTGTTATGAATCGTAATGTAAATTCAGTGGGGCCTTGACTTACGAGTTTAATTCGTTCGGAGACCGAGCTCGTTAAGGAGCTCGTTAAGGAGCTCGTTAACTCAAATTACTCTATCAACTCAATGCAAAAAATTGGCCTAGAGACAGCTGGTATCTCAAAAAACTCCTTAGTCGGGACACTCGTAAGTCAAGGCCCCACTGTATCTGATATACAGGATGTATTTTCATTATTACAAATTGAACATAATTAAAGCATAGTGATTAATCACAAAAACAATATGTAATTATATATGTGTTTTCCGATGGTCTTAGGCGACCCCTGTGAAAGGGTTGTTCGACCCCCAAAGGGGTCACGACCCACAGGTTGAGAACCGCTGCTCTAACCTCATCCACATTATTGTCTGATCTTTGCTGCCCCGTCTCAGTTTCCTGTTAATTTGCCCTCTGGGAGTTCTTTTTTTTTTAAGACATTTTAAACATTTCAAACAAGTATTGAATGTAATATAATGAATGCCCATGTATTCATCACCAGCTTCAACAATGATTAGCTCTTGGCCAATCTTATTTCATCTGTATTCCCATCTTCTTTCATTGCCCCCCTTCACCCCTCAGATTGTTTTGAACTTGCCATCTCACCTAAAATGCGTGAGCCCCTCACTCAGCACCTAGACTAGTTGTACATAGCTCAGACTTTGTAACTCTAATTCCATTCACATGTCATGTCTCTGTAGGAATTCTGCATAAATCTTTAGTAATTAGAATAGTAATCCCATAATTTATCTGCTTTAATGAACAAAAAAAGAAATCAGTGCGCCAATGATTTTAAAAGAACTAGATGCTTCTAAAGCACTTGAAAGTGGTTAAAGTTTGCTTCTATTTAGTAGTTAAAATCCCTGCCCTCCTCTTTCCACTTATTTCCCCCATGGCTTACCTAATCAACTTGCTTAGCAAAACCTGCTTGTATAGGTAAGTCAATTAATTTCTACCAATTTCTGGTCTGAGTGAATGAGGTTATATATTTTTGGTAAGGTGTTTTTTTGTTGCTGTTGTTTTAAATCGAGAGAAAGTACATATGACTCAAGCCAGTTTTTTAGCTTTAATCTATTGGGAAGACTAGGAGTGCAGGAAAAATCAGAGAATACAGCCTCATTTTGCAGATTTACTTAGATAAAATGATACTCTCTTTCTAAATGGCTTCTCCAACAGCGATTGTAACATGAGAGTCAGTAATAAAAGCCTGGACTCTCATTTCCCATAATGGTAGAAGTGGCTAAAGCTTCCGCCTCACTCAGAAGTTCGTTTAGCATAAGAACTCCAGAGGCTTCCATTTTGCTGAAACACGCCAATGTTCCTAGGATGATGAGCCTATTAGCTTTGTAGTAACAGAGCTCAGGATATGCACCTGGGCATACTAAGTATTTTAAGCTGAAGGAATTTGAGAACCGGCAGGTGCAGGAAGGACTCTCCGACCTTCTCCTGAAGCAGGTCATAACACCCTCAGGTGAGAGTGCCCTCCCAATACCCGGAGGAAAGGAGCATCCCCGTCTCCAAGAAGGCAGGACTCCAAGAGAAATCCAAGTTAAACAGAAGAGTATTCCCAGCAAAGCTGAGGTTTCCAGCAGAATTTCTTCTACATAAAAGCTTATTATCTAAATTTCTTTTTCACAATGGATTTTTTTTCAAAAAAACTGCTTTTCAGAACTGTAAAAGCAGACACCCACATACACCCCAATGAGACAGATACAAATTTAAACATAAGCGGCAATTGCCAATATGGGAAGTATGCCAAAAGACTAACGTGTTTTGTGCTGACCTCAGGCTCTTTATTAAAATGCTTGTATGTGTAAATAATGCACCAAAGATAAAAATGAAACAAAGTTTATCCCTAATATGACAAACAAAATTGTGGATAAGAAAGGGGCCACATACTAAACCTGACAAGCTCGGGGGAGTCGTGCATGGCCTTATAAACTCAAAGACCTAAAGTAACTACATATGATGGTCTGAAATTAAAAGTTCCTAATTAAAAGCAAGTCATGGCAGGTAGTCAGGTAGTAGGCAGGTATCTTCCTTGA
Source organism: Myotis lucifugus (assembly GCF_000147115.1). Lineage (NCBI taxonomy): Eukaryota > Metazoa > Chordata > Mammalia > Chiroptera > Vespertilionidae > Myotis > Myotis lucifugus. The sequence goes on along the minus strand of NW_005871084.1, from coordinate 2,458,270 downwards.
CAAAAGTCAATCTGTACCTTAACCCAGTCTATTGTCTTTTTGCATCTACCTTAATATACCTTTGGAATTTAAAAACTCTTTTTTTAAAAAAAATATTTTATTGATTTTTTACAGAGAGGAAGGGAGAGAGATAGAGAGTTAGAAACATCGAAGAGAGAGACATCAATCAGCTGCCTCCTGCACATCTCCCACCGGGGATGTGCCCACAACCCAGGTACATGCCCTTGACCGGAATCGAACCTGGGACCTTTCAGTCCGCAGGCTAACACTCTATCCACTGAGCCAAACCAGTTTCGTCTACCTTTGGAATTTAAGAGCAGACTATAAAACCTGCCATTGTTATTGTTACCGTGTTCATTGTTAACTGCTAACTATCAATTGTATCCTGAGATTACAAGACAAGCTTTTAAATTATTACCACTTGCAAAAACTTAATTGGACTTTTTTTTTATACTAAACAACATGAAAGCCAGAAATGAATAGTATACTCATTCAATTAGTATTCATTGTTTTTTAAAAATATATTTTTATTGATTTCAGAGAGGAAGGGAGAGGGAGAGGGAGATAAAAACATCAATGATGAGAGAAAATCATGGGTCTGCTGCCTCCTGCATGCCCCCACAACCCAGGCATCAAACCATGAGCTCCTGATTCATAGGTCGATGTCAACCACTAAGCCACACCAGCTGGGCAGTATTCATTGTTTTAAGAAACAAAGTTAATGCTGGCTATTTTATACAAAAAGAAAATATATTTATTGCAAAAATACTGGGGCTCAGAAAACCAAGAGATAGATAATGAAACCTCTTGGGAAATGGTAAAAAAAAAAAAACTAAGGGGATTCAAGAGGTGAAGCAACAGGAGCCCCAGCAGAAATTCCACTGTACACCATTGCCACTAGGTGACCTCCGACTATCTATTTCCTGTGATACTTGCTCAAGATTTAAATTCCCAGGGAAAAGCATCTGACAGGCTGAGGCTAAGTAATGTGGCTCTGTTGCAGTAAGGAGGAGCATCTTGCTCCTTTCGTTCCCATAATGATAAAGTAACCACCTTCCACCAACTATACACAACAGAGACACCCCATGGAAGATGAGTTACTCATAGAAGGAAGAGAAGCTTGAATGCTGGACTGTCCAAAATGACAATGGTCCACTACATATGGGTGAGTCTGATAAAAGACCAAAACTGTTAACCATAACTCCCAAGTTCAAAGTTGTGCATTTTTGAGCTTACTTACCTAGACCTAGATCTTGGTCTCTGATACCATGAAACTGTCTCTATGGAGAAAAACTGCTTCCAGGGCTAGAGCAGGGAAATACAATATGGGCAAGGAACAGGATTGCTCCTAAGTATGTGAGACAGCAGGCAAATTGTTTCTGTAGGATCTCAGTCTATATTACATTTTTTTTTTAGTAGAAAGTCATGAGACCATGTAAGGTATATGACTTATCAACAAATATTCAGACTAACTGAAAGAGAAGAGGTTGTTATGTATGTGTTATTTGTTCAAACAATACACATAAAGATTCTTCTGTGTGTCCAGGTACCATCCCTTCCTGTTCTGTATTGTCAAAAGCACTATCCTTGGCTAAACATATATCTTTCACCATGAGAAAAAAGGTAGCTACACTGTAATGACTCACAATGCCAGGGTGCTTCAGAACCTGTTCTTATTGAAACACTATAGATATTCTTGCCTCTGTAGCTCTCTAATACCATTTAATCATGATGCTGCATCATCCACTGAGCAGCCCATGAATGCTGTCTTCCAATGACCCAATTGATGGTATTCACAGTGCCTAAAGTATGCAGGAAAATAAAAACATGTTTTCTGGACATGTTAAAAACTTCCTGTTCTGAATTTCATAGCCTAAATGTAGAATAACATGTGTTCCAACTATGTCATCTCTTGACCTCCTTAGATCCTTCATCACTGCATTCCTGGAACTTGCTGTCTTTCAACGTTGTCTTCCACACACACCACCAACAGAAGGGAGGATAGTTGAGGGCCTTATAGGTGGAGTCAGAGGGTAGTACCATTTATGCAAGAAATGTCTGTCCCCCCTTCTAGCACAGCTTAAGACTCAGCTGGAAGGCAAGAAGTGACATAGAAAGGAAAGGCTCATTGGCATTGCAGAGTGTGTAGTGAAGAAATAAGTTAAGCAAATAGAGGTCTGGCCTTTACTCTCAGCTACTGGGAGGTGATCTCTCAACCTCTGGAATGTCCTGCCTGATGGGAGTGTCTTTGTTTGCCTGTGAGCCTTGGCCTCCAGTCTAACAATGTAATCTATGATGGGAACGTTGGGACATGCCATATCACTTCTGACCTGAACTAGAGAGGAAAGGTATTAGCCCAACCTCTGGGAAGGACTGGAGACTAAAGGTCACTCATGTGGGCAGTATATGGTTGTGTTCCAATAAAAACTCTGGACACCAAAGGCTCAGGTGTGCTTCCCTGGTTGGCAATTTCCATATACATTGTCCCATATTCTGGCTGGATGAAGGTCCTGCTGTCCACGACTCTGCAGGGAAAGCACGACCAGAGCTCTGCAGTTGGACCCCTCCTGGGCCCTGTCCTACATGCTCTTCCCTTTACTCACTTTAATTTGGTTCTTTTCCCTATAAAAAAAACTGTAACCATGAATACAATAGTTTTCAGTGAATTCTGTGAGCGCTTCTGCTGAAGCATCAAACCTGAGGGGAACTCCTTGAACTTGCAGTTGGTGTTTGAGGGCCATCTTCTGGGAACTGTTCCCTCAGACCTTGCAGTTTAGCTAACTCTGGTTGCAGAGCTAGGATCTCAACAACACTCAGCAGGGAGAGGCAAGACCCATGTGCTATAGATTAGAACATGGATGGGAGAAACTGACACGCAGGCCCACATGGGGCTCAAGTCCAAGGGTCTGCAGTGAACCCAGACCTCTAGGCACACTTTGTGTCCAAATGAGTGAGAGACACCCCAATTCAGCATGTCAGCACCTTGCTGGTTGGCCCAACCTTGAGTGAGCCCATGAAGGAAATGAGGGGAAGGGAGATTGAGATCAGGAAAGTGCATCAAAGGGGAGAAATGAGACACTGTGCCCCACCCAGGTGACACTGCTGGCCCTGGCAGGTCCTAGGAGCCAGAGGAGAACTTAGAAAAGTTCAAGGAGGGCAGTCTTTAAGCAGATGGCCTCCTGAGGCACTAGCCCAGAGCTTGCCAGGGTCTGAGGGTGGTACTGCCCTGGAACATTTCTTTATGCCAGGAAATTAGGAAGTGCTCCAAACAACAATGGGCATAGCATAGGGACACTGGAGCCAGCTCGAAGGGGCTGCCACTAGCCAAATCCAGCACAATCTGAGCACCAAAGTGATTATACATAATAATGATTTATAAACCATTGAAAAAATAGGAATTCATGAATCCATGCAGCTAGTAGGTAGGTAGGTAGGTAGATAGATGATAGATAGATAGATAGATAGATAGATAGATAGATAGATAGATAGATATAGACAGACATAAAGAAAAAAAGGAGGGAGGGCTCTCCTTTGTTTACCAGGGCTAAGGACAACTGATAAATGTGGCATGCTGGAGCTGACATGTTTTCCCCAAAAATCATCATTTTGTAAGCATCTTAGGTAAAGTCTGGAACAGGCAAGAATTATGAATGAATGGTAAATCTAGGGGGACATTTTGATGAGGAGCAGAGTTTTTGTATACTCTTAAAGTGTCTCCCCAGAGAAAGTGTCTCAGTTGTAGGGAGGAAATAGGAAGTTATTATGCAGTGGAAACATCAGGCAACACCTAGACGGAGTGATCAAAATTAACATCCCTGATGAGGAACAGATGGGCTTCATGTAGCTCCAAACATGATGCTCTGAGGACACACGTCATCTATGCAGTGTTCCGGCCAAGCATACCTGACCTCAATCCAATTTCAAAGAAGCATCAGGGAGACTCAAAATGAGGAATGTCTTATTTTCAAAAGGAGGGGGCAGAGGGGGAACTATATTTTATAAAAATGTTAATGGTATAAAAGACAAAGAAAATGCAAGTGCTCTAGGCTAAAGGAGGCTGAAGAGACATTAAAAACTAAGTGGAATAATTGACTCTAGACTGGATCCTGTAGTAGAAGGGGAAATGTCATAAAGAACAATTTGGTCATCTGACAAATTTGCACAAGGATTGTAGAGAATTGAATCAATTGAATCAATGTAAATTTATCCAGTTGGTAACTGTACTATGATTATTTAATAGACTATCCCTATCCTTAAGAATATCCACTGAAGTATTTATGGATAAAGGGTCATGACCTATGTAATTTGTCCTCAAATCCTTCAGAAAAAAAGTGACTCGGCCAGTGTGGCTCAGTTGTTGAGTGTCAACCTATGAACTTGGAGGTCACAGTTCGATTCCTAGTTAGGGCACATGCCGAGGTTGCAGGCTCTATCTCCAGTGTGTGTGTGTGTGTGTGTGTGTTGTGGGGAGAGGACGGGGGGAGCAGGAGACAGCAGGTCAATGATTCTCAGCGATGTTTCTGTCTCTCTCTCCCTTTCTCTTCCTCTCTGAAATCAATAAACATTTTTTAAGTGTAGGGTATATATAGAAAGAGGGAGAGAGCAAATGATAAAGTGAATAGGGTAAAATATTTATAATCGGTGAATAATAGTATTCTCTATGATATTTTTATTTTTGCAATTTTTTTGTTTTACATTACTTCCAAATAAAAAGTTTAAAGTGTTTTGTCTTCATCAAACCACCCTTAATCTTCTTATTGAGTGCCTTTGTTACAAATAAAAATGATTAACTCAAAATTTAAAAAATTACTAACTCATAATTAAGTTAACATCTGTTTTATGCAATTTGTGCAAGATTTTGTTAATCTTCTGTGGAACATAAAAGGTTGACATCCGGCGATGTAAAGGCATATAACTGGGGAAAATATGTTGAGATTCTATTACAGGTGGTTGTTGATGCTAAACTAAAAGAGCATTCACGCACATCCAGACCCACGCATACAAACACATGCACATGCATGCACTCCTACATACTCCTGTCATGGAGAGAAACACAGAGGGCAGAAGAAAGTGCATGTGTGGCATCCTTAGATCAAAGACTTGGAAAAATATGTGAAAGATTATTTGGTCAATTCTCTTGCCCTAAATATAAATATCTTAAACTATCCCATATAAAGTTCCTTATAAAATAAGGTCCCTAATAGAACCCATTTCAACATTTAACTATCCCAACTGTCCAAGTTCTTTCATGTATTCCCCCACATAATTCTGTGCGTCAACCAAGTCCTAATCTTCTTGCTCTGTCCTCAGAAGAGAGACAGAAAGAACATTTTCATTTTAACAATTTAAATCATCTCCTAAAAGGACATGCACTTTGTCAACGCTACACATTACACATATGTTCTCAGAGTTTGGTCTCCTCGTATCAAAAATAGACAACATTGACTTGCCCTTCAGGAGTGTAATGTGGATTAACTAATGAGCATGATGTATTAGAAAACAGAGACTGGGGCTACAGTGAAAAAGAAACCACATTTAGTACAAGATGGGTTTGGGGGGTGGGATGGGGGTGGAAGTGCAATCTATATTGACTTGGAGCAGTGGTTCCCAACCTTGGCTGCTCATTGGCTCACCGGGGGTATTTCAGCATCTCAGATGGCCCGTCTGCACCCCAGACCAGTTAGGTCAGATGCAGGCTCCAAGTATGTTTTATGGCTTCCCAGTGATTCCAAAATGCAGCTAGGGTTAATTTGAGCACCTCTGCCTTAGAGGGGTGTTTCCTGGTGCTGGTCTCTACTCTGTAGAGCTTCCATCTTCTGTTGCCTCACCACAAAAAGACTGCTGGCAAGACCACTATGTCTGCTTTTTGTGTGTGTGTTTTTCCCTCAATAGGATTAGGAACCCATTTTTACTTTTTCATATGGATAACTGATTATTCCAGGGCTGTTTATTGAATGGGACATCCATTCTCCAAAAATCTGTAATTCCACCTCTGCTGCAAAACAAGTTTCATATATGAGTTGATTCATTTCTCTATTTTCTTCCATTAGTTCTATATTTCTAACTCTCCCCCCACCTTCTGAATTTTAAGATCATCTTCTCAGTGAAGACCCTGTGGTGATTATTGAAACTCAATTTAAAGTATAAATTACTTCTGAAAGGATTTCCATCTTTGTTTCCATCTCACATGTGAGCATGGTGTATCTATACTTGGGAAGATTTGGGGAGTAACCTGCCTGGCTGATGCCCTGAAGAGCTAGTTTTAAGGGGGGGAAACTGAACAAAGGAAAATTATTTGTATGAAATCCTTTTAAAAATGTGAATAGGGGGGAAAGTGATTTATAGCCTTGCTTTAGGTGACCCATTCTTTTGAGAAGCTGTAGAAAGATCTTTACCCTGGAAAAGCCTAAATGCAGAGTCACTTCAAATTTTGTATAATTTCAAATGGTCCATGGAATCCTTGAAACCAATCTATAAATTCTTAGCCCTATGAATTCTTAGGACTCCATGAGTTTCTGGTTAGGAGCTCCTGACTGGGCATTAATGAGAACCAAAAGGATGGAGTTTATATTTTGGGCAGGATAAACTTTTCAAGAGCAAGGTTTAACCAAACAAGCACAAAGGAATAAGCAGAGACTGCTAAGAGCTGACAGGAAAAAGCAGCTAACCCAGGGAGTCATGGAGATGCTTCAGGAGTATCTCCCAATTTTTAGATTTAAATTGCAAAGCTTTTGCTCCTTTTTAATTAAGAACGACCCTATGCTTTGAAAATAGTTACAGGTTCCAGAACATAGGATGACCCTGGTCGGGGAAAGGAAACAGTGAGAGGTTAAGTCCAACTATTATAGGAAAATCCCAACACTTCCATTTACTGTGGTTTTAGTGAAGAGAAGAAAGCCCATTTAAAATAAATAGATGATTATATGTGATAATAGATCCTAAATTGATTCAGACCTCAATTAAGTAATGGAGTAATTACTCTTGCCTGGGAACTTGTGCTGGACTGGCTTAGAAAGATGACACAGAATTAAAGTGTGATATCAGAAGAAAAGAATTCTGAAAATGTGCCCTTCAGGTTTCATGTGTTTTGACATGCTTGTTATCTTTTTAAAAAGTCATTTTTTCATGAATATTGATAAAATATTCAAGCCCCCTTCATGGGAAAAATACTGAGGTGAGCTTTTGTATATATGCTCAATGTTCTCTAGCTTGAGAAACCAGCAAACTTTTAAAGTCTAAGAAAAACCCTATCTCTTGCACCTCTATTTCTGCATTTGTCACTTATAGAATCTCAGGTCTATAGACAACCTTGAAGAAGAACTCCTTCAATGATCCACTCAAATCCCAATCAATCCACTGAGATTCTGGAACTAGAGATAATTCGATATTAATACTGAGTGGGGGGCCTTCAGAAGATGTGCCAGTGCCAATAAGTTCTGCCAATGGGCATCACTTTGATCCGGCCACTGCCTCACCTGGCTGCTTGTCTTTTCTTTGTGACTCTAGACTGAATGAAATTGGCCCTTGCACTTGGCTTCCTTGGGTACTAGCCCCTTTCCTTGTGTTATTCAGTGTCTTAATTAGGCCTTGACTCTGAATCTCTTTTTCCCCGTCAGTAACCCTAAGCCCTTACATTTCAGTGCCCACCAACCTGACTTCCAGTTGTCAGAGCTGTCTCTTCGTCTAAGGACTTTCTCTAGCTCTCAGAGCCTACTCTGCTCAAGCTGATAGCATGTCAGAAGTGCCAAGGGGTTAGGAACCCCAGGAGCACTGCTGCAGTTGTTGATATTCCAGCACCCGACCTTGGGTGGGACCACTCTGCAGTGCATGCTCTGTACTGTTTTTCAGAGTTCCCCAGTGATATTCAGCTCCTGTTGTAACATACTGGTAACTTGCTTGATAAAGTACGCCCTATTGGCTGCCTTCTCTTCTCAACCTCACTTCCTACCTCCCTACTCATGTTTCCTTGGCTCATCTCCCAGATAAATCATTACACTCAAACTCTTGTCTCAATTTGTTTCTGGAGAACCAAGACAAAGACAGATATCTCAAACTTACCATGTCCATGACAATTTTTTTAAAATATTTTTTTATTGATTTCAGAGAGGAAGAGAGAGGGAGAGAACGATAGAAACATCAATGATGAGAGAGAACCATTGATTGGCTCCCTCCTGCATGCCCCACACTAGGGATCAAGCACACAGCCCAGGCATGTGCCCTGACCAGGAATCAAACTGTAACCTCCTGCTTCATAGGTTACCACTCAACCACTGAGCTACGCTGGCCAGGGCTCCATGATAATTCTTAACTCTCCTGTGCCCCTCTATTTTCCATGCACATATATGATCAAGCTATTTCTGTCTTCCCCTGTCTAATGCTCCAAACATTTCCCCAGTTTGGTGGGCTACAAACCTAGGCATCATCTTGAGTTCTCTTTTTTTCCTCACATCCTATGTCCAGCTGATCAGCAAGAACCCATATAGGAGAGGGGAATAAGAACTATATAAATTAACTAAAGTCAAACAAAGTTAAGTCAGGGACCTGCTCCGTGCTGCCTGACATGGAACTTGGCTGACCAGAGATGCAAGCAGATCACGAAGAGCCTCTGGAACAAAGAAAATTCCTGCAAAAATTCATTAAAGCTGCTCACCCATACTTTATTGTTTACCCATATCATAAAACACAAGGCCACAAAATATACATTGTAAAGGTTAAACTTAATCCCAACCTTTTCCCACTCTCTATTTCCCCATACCAGCAATTTCCCATAGAAATTACAAACAGATATAAGCTCAACCTCTAGAGATTGTTGGGGTCTCTCTTCCTTCTCTGGTAAGGATAGTCTGCCACTCAGTCTGTGGAGTGGCTTTTCCTGCTTGTATTATCTGCTCAATAAAACCTGCTTTTCACCCGGCCAGCATGGCTCAGTGGTTGAGCATTGATCTGTGAACCAGGAGGTCATGGCTCAATTCCTGGTCAGGGCGTATGCCCGGGTTGTGGGCTTGATCCCCAGTGTAGGGTGTGTAGGAGGGGAGGCAGCCGATCAATGATTCTCTCTCATCATTGATGTTTCTCTCTCTCTCTCTCTCTCTCTCTCTCTCTCTCTCTCCCTCTCTCTCTCTCTCCCCCTCTCCTTCCTCTCTGAAATCAATAAAAATATATATTTTTTAAAAAATCTTCTTTTCCACTTTAACCTCTTGTCTGCCTTACCTCTTGAATTCTTTCCTGAGCTAAGTCAAGAAACCTCTTGGCTTGGGGCTTGAGTCCCAACTAGGGACTCACCCCTCTGGCACCAAGTCCCATTGGCTCTATCCCCAAGATAAATCTCAAATTTGAATACTTCTCATCAGCTTCATTGCCATAACCTTAATCCAAGCCACTACCATCTCACCCCACTTGCTACAACCACTCCTTACTGTTCTCTGCTTCCACTCTTAGGCCCACAGCCCACTTACAAATCAGCCAGAGCGATCTTCAAAAGTACTCTCCTGCTTAAAGCACTCAGATGGCTCTCTATGCTACCAGAGTAAATACAAAACTCTTGGCCCATCAGCTGCCCTGTGTCTCCCACTCCCTGTCTTCTACCACATTCTCTTTAATGTATTTATATTCCTCCTGCCCACTGCTTGCACACACCCAGCAAACTCTTGTCTTAAGGCTGTTGTATTTGCTATTTCTTCTACCTGGAATCTCTTCTTCCATATATTTGTATTCATTGCTGTGGATGTTGTATCACACCACTGAGATCCCTCTTCAGAAATGAAGGAGTGTCTCCCCTACTGAGTAAAGTGTTGTCAGCAGGCAGCTGTCAGCTGTCAGCCCCATTTGGGAGTTGCCTCAGCCAAAGAGAGCTGCCTCTCTCAAGGTCATGTTTCATTTTTGGAGCAGCCCACATGAAATGACTGATTATTGCTGAGGCACCAATGCCTGCCTCCCTTGCCCCAACTCAGGGCAACTCTGAAAGGACATCTCAGCAATAGGGTCCCCTGTGGGGTTGACTAGGGCTCATTGAGGCCTTTGTTGGGACTGCACCTGACTCAGCTTCTCCGTCTGCCCAGTGCTACTTCCTTCCTCTCCATTCCATGGATGTTAATCCCAAGCACACTCCTTAATCAACACCATGTGTGCTAATCTCCATCCTAGAATCAGTTTCTCGAGGAGCCCAACTGGCAACATTCATCCTTGAGATGTCAGCCCAGTATCACCTCGTCACAGACCTGACCATCCAAGCTAAGGTGTCTCCCACTACTGAATGAACGAGTGAAGACAAACACTCATGAAAACATTACAGAATAGTTTGCCACTGCAGTAAACATTGAGGGGGGATGCAAAGCAGTAAGAGACCAGAGAAGGGGGACATCAGGGAGGAGGGATGGCTTAGGGAAGGGTTTGGACTTACCATGATCCTGGTAAATATACATATCACGATTCTGGATTCTTCTTTCCTCTCTTCTGCCTATAAATTTGACTAGAGTGATTTAAATCTTGCCCTTCCATAGGGGTGATTGCACTGGTCCCTGAGTGATCCATTATGAGGCCGACATCACAGCTTTCACTTGCCTGTTAGGGGAATGGATAGAAAGAAATGTATGAGAATTTTTTGCATGTTGGAATCCAAGTGCTACCATCATGTGAGCAAAACAGATTTCTCCATGGGACACAAAACCAGCTGCCTCTGCCTTCCCCAAGAAAACGGTGTACAAATGCTAATCCCAAATTCAATTCCTTTTCTCACAAGCACACTTCCTGGCTACTTCTCTGTAGCATTACTTGGTGCATACTGGGAAATGCAAGCTCATTTCAGCACCAGCCTGAGCAAAACACTGAAAAGAAAGGCACACCAACTGAGAGAGACCACCATTTCATACAGTCCAACTCTGCAGATGACTAGTAGGTGATTTTTTTTTCATCAACCACTGATTTGTATAATAATCAATTAAAAGTATCAGATGTCTATGTGTCCAAAATAAGTAGATTATAGCATTGCTCTCCTCCATTACTACTGACAATTTAAGAGACATTGAGTGAAAATTGATGATTGACAGATTACCCCATTAGTCTAAGTTAGACTGATCAGGGAGAGTCATGCTTCATGGGAATTTACTAAGCATTATTGTCTTCCATATTAGAGGGTTCATTTTCATAACCTGGCACAGAATATGCCGAAAATGCACAGGAATCCACTTTAGATTTTTAATTGTGACTCCAGTGCCCCTCTTGACCCTATGGTCCTGACACCATGTGCCTGGAGCCATGGATAGCACCTTAGATTAAGTGAGAACTGAGCTCAATCAGGTCTTACATTGAAAATGGAAATGTACTGTTGCACCAAGAAGGGCTCCCTGGGCATCTGAGCACATTCCCATATGGATTCACTGGGTCTGGGCTGCAGAATACACTGTTGTCAGCTAAAGCTGGAAATTTGCTTTAACCAGACAAAATGAGAAGCCTCCAGCCCAGCTGCTCCAGCAGCTGCAGCAGGAGGGCAGCCTCCTCCCAGCCGGCAGCAGCCCACGTGGCTCCCAGCTCAGAAGTGCTTCCAAATCATTGCTGGCAGAGCTGACCACCTGCATCACAGGGCCAGGGAGTGCATTATCTCCCTTATGTGCTAAAGCAAATGAATTACTAATAATGTGGCTGGATTTGTGATCTCAAAGTGCTTTCTGCAGCTCTCTGAGCCCTGCCACAGTGTAAAAATATTGCAGAGTACTAAGAACCTTATTTTTCCAAATAACATTTCCTTTTCACAAATTAAAACTACTTAGCGTTTGTTTTGACAGAACCTGTGCCCTGTCTGCCACTAAGGTATGTAATCATGGGTCCACTTGGAAGAGAGGGCGTGGGGCACCCTGAGGTCTCTCTTCTCAAACTTGCCAGCCACCTAGTCCAGAACTTAAACCCAGAAGAGACAGGTGTCCAGGGAACACTAATTTGCATTTCTCTCATAACTACTGAGACTGGGCTTCTTTTTACATCTTAATTGCTATTTGTATCCTTCTTTTAGGGATTAAACCCTAAGATTTTACAAAGAAACAGAAGAGAGGAAGCCAGCCTGTAGACCTTCCCACTGGTGACAGGGAACCTGTCCAACTTCAGGTACCAGCATCCAAAACAGGCATGGTGACCAGCTGAGTGTGCAAGGCTTTCAATTCCTCGATAAAGTGACTACTGTTCCAGGAGAGGGCAGACACCAGCCAAGAGGTGTGTGGGGCAGTATCTCTTAGGAGCCCAGGGAGGTAGAGAGCAATTGAGGGCTCCTTCAGTGGACAACAGGGAGAGCTTTGGAGGAAAATCACGCAGCTGGAGTTCAGGTTCAGATATTTCTCCATCATGCTTCTTCGGAGATTTCTGGGGTGACCCTGAACCTTGGGAGCTGTGATGGGCAGAGCAGTGAATTATCATTAACCAGGACTGTCAAGGAAGCTTGGGGTGGTGTACTGGTTGTCATCCTGGAGAACCTGAGGGTGGGGGTGCCAGCTGTGCTGAGAACCAGGCTGGATCATATCCAAGTTGATCCCAGCAACGGTGCCTGCTAGAGGGCAGAATGCTGATCTGTTTCCTTTATGGTTTGAAAGGGAGAGAAAAGTGGAGAATATATACCCTGTACCATTTTTCCATCTCAACAGACATCTTTTAAAAATGTAACAGCTTGTCCTAGCCAGTTTTGCTCAGTGGATAGAGCGTCGGCCTGTGGACTGAAGGGTCGCGGGTTCGATTCCGGTCAAGGGCATATGCCTGGGTTACGGACTTGATCCCCTGTAGGGAGCGGGCAGGAGGCAGCTGATCAATGATTCTCTCTCATCATTGATGTTCCTATCTCTTCTCCCTCTCTCTTCCTCTCTGAAATCATTAAAAATATATTTTTAAAAAATGTAACAGCTTCACCTATAAGAACAACACATATTTCAGGAAACCTACCTTTCTTTATGCATCAGGTATATCAGATACACTCTTACCACCATGTGCTATAAGAGAGGATGCTATTTTAGTTGCATATGGGGAGCTGACTATATAAGGGAACCCTATGGAGAAACCATTTGTAAGGCAGATAATCACTCCCAGGATAAATCTGTCTCTAAATCTGGATTTTCATATTCTATATCAGATTTGCCTGAACGAAGTGTGCTCTACAAATTTATCTTCTGTTCAAATTAGAATTCATCTGTATCCATGCAACCCTTAGGATGTCACTTCTATAACAAGTCACCAAATGCACATATAACCATCCAACTCCATCCACAACGTTAGCTTGTTTTTTGCCTTTTATCCATACGTAAGATATCTACATTTGCCTCCCAGGCCCTCCCTGTTGTCCACTGACAGAGCCCTCAATTGCTCTCTCTCTCCCTGAGCTCCTTAGAAAGGCTGCCCTACACACCTCTTGGCTGGTGTCTGCCCTCTTCTGGGAGTGTAGCCACTTTATCGAGGAATTGAAAGCCTTGCACACTCAGCTGGTCCCCAAGACTGTTTTGGATGCTGGTACCTGTAGTTGGACAGGTTCCCTGTCACCAGAGGGCTTCATCTCTGCTGTATATCCCCCATCCCCCTGAAAGTAAGCAGTTGTGGCTCCCCAGGATCCAGAGGTATGAAAATTTCCAGAACTTTTCAGATCATGAAATAAGAAATTTCTAAAGGAATTCTCCTCTAAATGGTGTGAGGTGCAGTCTGGGTCACTGAGTTGTTTTAGAGCTGGCCTGGTCCCCCTCTGTTCATCAAAGAAGAAACTGAGATCTTAAATGTGTGGAGGTGTTCAAAAGCGTACAGTTTATGGCAGAGAAGTGGCAAAAGCCCATTCTCCTGACTCCAGGCTCACCTTCCTGAGTGTGTGTGTGTGTGTGTGTGTGTGTGCATGCACACCTTCACATGCCCTTGCATGGAAATGGGAGAAGAGGACAGAAAATCTTGCTTTTTAGCATGTAATCAGCAGGTTCATTCACCTGCTGGGTTATTAACTTCCCCCACCAACAATAAATGCTGGAAGTTTCTCCCTCGGGAACACTGACCAATAGGCAGTGACTTATTTGACAAATGTCAGTAGGGCCCGAGTGGAACTGAGTGAGGGGAAGGGGAGACTTCTGAGAAAGTGGGAAAGAAGCCCGTGGTCCCCACCTCACCCTGCAGAACCTGGGCAGGGGAGCGCCTGCCCTGCAGCTTGCAGCCCTGGCCCTGACAGCACCTGTTATCTCAAGGCTTTTGGAACTGCCATGGGGACGTTGTGTTTGCTGGGAACACACTCCCTGAAAAGGTCTGCTCTGGGTCCATGGCTTTTGTCAACCATATGCCATGTTCCCTTTTCAGCTTCTGAATCTGAATGTGCTCTTTGTGCGAATAACAGAGTTACATGCGGAAGGATTCAACAGGTAATATTTACAACCAGGCTAATTTTCTTAATGAACCAGCCACAACAATGCCCTTTTGGGAATTCCATTCTCCCGACTAAATAAATCTTTACAGAGCTTGTCACACATTTGAGTTTTTGTTCACCTTAATTTCATTACTAAAACCAGATAAGCATCAGCAACACTTCATTTTTCCAGTCTTTCAAGTTCTCCATAACATTTTAGATTGAGGGGGAAGGGGTGTTGATTTTTACCTGCTGCCATCTACCTCATTCAGAATGCTCAGTATGCCCCCAGGCTGAGCTCTAAGATGTTCATACATACTGTTTTTAAAAATTAAATGCTTCTGAGCTAATAAAATCATTTCAAACAAATGTGAAAACTGATGGTCCAGAAACCAGATGAATTCTACTCCATCCCCTCCCCCTCCTCCACATGCTGCTTATGTGGTGAGCCGATCTGTTTGTTCTGTTTGTTCAGACCTCGTGGTTGTTTGGTGGCACAGGCATTTTGTTCTGTGTCCCAGACGACATCTGCCTGGTACACAATCTCAGCCAGTTCCTGGGTTACCTGGGCAGAGGAGATTGTATCCAGTCCCCTCAGAGGCCCATGAATTCGTTCTGAAAACACCTCTGGGGTTTGGCGTGGGGATGTGAGATCCTGGAAATAAATCCAGATAAAAAGAATAAAAGAAAGAGTTTGGAGTTGTCTAAGGCAATGAACTTAGCTAAATTTAATGCAAAAGAAGAGGCTATTAAAGTAAAGACTGGTCATTCCTCTCTTCCCCCTTCCTTGCACAGTTGTGCCAATGCTTCTAAATTCCTGAAGCAGAACTGTTGGATCAAAGGGAACACATTCATAAACTTTTCAAATCAATTTTGTTAAAATGTAATTTATATACAATAAGCTCACCTGTTTAAAAATGTACAATTTAATGAGGGGCTTTTTCCTAATTACAGCTTACATTCAATATTATTTTGTATTAGTTTCAGATGTACAGCATAGTGGTTAGACAATCACTTTACAAAGTGGACCCTCGATATTTCAAGTACCCACCTGGTCCCATACATAGTTATTCCAATATTGTTCTTTTAAAAATATATATTTTTATTGCGTTCAAAGAGGAAGGGAGAGGGAGAGAGAGAGGAACATCAATATTGAGAGAGAATCATTGGGCTGCCTCCTACATGCCTGTGACTAGGAATCCAGCCCACAACCCGGGCATGTGCCCTGATGGGGAATCGAACCATGACCTCCAGGTTCATAGGTTGATGCTCAACCACTGAGCCATGCCAGCCAGGCAGTTATTCCAATATTATTGGCTATATTTCCTATGCTGTACTTTATATTCCTGTGACTATTCTATAACTACCATTTTAACAGATTACATATACACACACACCTGTACAACCACTAGCATAATTAATATACAGAATATTTCTGTCATCCAGAAATTTCCCTTTTCCTATTTGCCGTGTGTCCCTCCATCCACTCCCTGCTCCAGGCGAGCACTGATCTGGTTTCTGTCACTATGGATTGGCCTACATTTCCCAGGTTTTTTATAAATGGGATTACACAGCATGTACTCTGGTGTCTGCCTTCCTTTGAGAATCATCATGTTGTGGCACATACCAGTGGTTCCTTCCTTTTTCTTGATGAGTAGGATTTCAGAGGATGGACAGGATGGCATGGATATGCCAGAATATGTTTATACAGTTATCCTTTGATAGACTTTTGGGTTATTTCCAGTTATGAGCTATAATGAATAAAGCTGCTATGAATATTTTTGTACATGGCATTGTATAGATACTATTTCCATATCTCTTGGGTACCTAGGAGTATAATAATTGTATCATACAGTAGAGGTATGTTTATAAGAAAGTGGCTAATTGCCAAAGTAGTTGTACTATTTTTCAATTCTACCAGCAATGCACTCTCTTTTTTAAAAATATTTTTTATTAACTTTTAGAATAGAGAGAGAGAGAGAGAGAGAGAGAGAGAGAGAGAGAGAGAGAAACATTGATGTGAAAGCAATACATCGATCGGCTGCCTCTTGCACACCCCCTACCAGGGTTGTGTCCTGACTGGGAATCGAGCCATCAAGCTGGCAACCTTTTGGTGCAAAGGACGCCGAACCAACTTAGCCACACCAGCCAAAGCCCAGTACTATACTCTTAAACCTCAAATAGTATTATTACCAAATTCCTCTCCGAAAGTGAATAAGAATGTCTATTACCCACACTCTCACCAATGTTGATTATCAATATTTTTAATATTTGCCATTCTAATCATCAAAACATGATGGTTCAATGTTGGGAAATGCATTTAATTATTTGAGAATTATAGCATCTTTTCATACATATTTTTGCCACTCTTTTGCCTTCTTACAATTATTTTCATATCTTTTTCCCATTTTCCAAATGTGTCATTCATGCTTTTCTCAGAGCTTTTTCTACATTAGGACTATTATTACTGACATTATTTAAATTTAGATCTTTAATCTCACTGGAAGATATTCTGAAATAAGGAGACAGGTGGGAATCTACAGGAAGAGGCCTTAGACAGGCCTGAGGCCTAGTCCTGCCAAAGAAGTGTCCCATCTCACTGAAACCCAGGAAACTGATCATTAATTTACCTTGCCTTGCAGCGAACATTCAGGAAAGTCAAGGAGCCATTCTGAACAAGTTACTTAGACTTGGTGAACACCAGGCACAGAGCCAGAATTCCCAAAACAGTCAGGAGAGACCAAGGGGTACAAAGACTCCCCAAGAACTCCTCCTGCTTTTCTTGCCAGGAGGATGGTATCCAGGTATGTATGTTCTCATGGGGAGCATATGGGACTTGGAAGGTGTCCACCAGGGACTATGCTCCCTGAATTTTGTAGGGAGTGGTCCTGTTTTTTACAGATACATTTCAGTATCACCTGCCATCAAAGAAACTTTATATCTTTGGCTATATTTTTGGCATCTTTCCATCAAGCACACTGAATTGCTTAGCCAACTAGCCAATGTCCATGTATACCATCTACTGAATAATGTGTCATTCCATCCTGCTTCTAATTCTCATTTTGCAAGCTCTATTCCATTGCCATGTTTATTGCTGCAATATCCCTATTTCTACCTTACACATTTGCTTTCTTATATATTATAATTTCGGGTAGGGCAAGTCTCTTCCATTACTCATCATTCAGAAAATTTCTATTCTTGCATCTTTGTTCTTCCTTTCTGATAGAGCACTGATAAAGCCCCTGTATTTTGTTGGTAATGGACTCAGAGGACTCTTGGGTCAGTGTTGCTGGGCCTGGCATGGGCAAAAGCAGGTGAGTGCTGTGAGGCAGGTCCAGCCTAGGACCTGGCTTGGCATTGGGGACACTCAGTAGAAGGAAATCAAATTCAGAGAAACCATCAATGGCGAGAAATAAAACAAGTTATCTGGTCAAAGTTCTGGGGGGCAGGCAGCAGAATCAGAAAGCTAAGGTTATGGAATTGGGCAACGCAAACCAAGGTTCTGGGCAAAGAATGCGGGCACAGAGGTGTCCCAAGCCTAACACATAAGGTTTGATTTTTATTTTTAAAGAATAAACCTCAAAAGTGAGCTGTGATGAAGGCAACAGTAACAGAATGGAATATGTATTTATAAAAGGCATTGAAGCCAAGAACTCCCAGCTCATGAAGAGGCTGAGTTTCTGCCGAGTTATGATCCTTTCCTATGAGGAGCCACCGCATGGGTCCTATCTTATTTCCCCATAAAACAGCGTTTTAACAGGAAATGGAGGTCCCAATCAATGCTTATGCTCAATTTTAAAAACAAATTATTGTGAACATCATAATTGACAAATGTGACAGTCTGAGTTTCTTGGTGACAACACACAAAATTCAACATAGGCAAACTGAAGTAGGAAAAATAACATATGACAGGATAATGGGTGACCCATAGAAATAAAGGAAATATTAGGGAGCAATGCTTGGGAAATGGGGTGGAACAAAAAGAACACCAGCAACTGGAAATGTTGCCAAAATTTGCTGAGAGGTACTGTCTGCTTAGGACAGTGGTCGGCAAACTGCGGCTCGTGAGCCACAAGCGGCTCTTTGGCCCCTTGAGTGTGGCTCTTCCAAAAAATACCACGTGCGGGCGTGCACGTACAGTGCAATTGAAACTTTGTGGCCCATGCGCAGAAGTCGGTATTTTGTGGAAGAGCCACACTCAAGGGGCCAAAGAGCTGCATGTGGCTCGCGAGCCGCAGTTTGCTGACCACTGGCTTAGGACGCTGTAGCTGCCATAAGGACCCCACATACATTCACCTGGGGCTGCTGGACACCTGCTGCCTCAACTGGTCATAATCTGTGCTTCATTCCTTGAGGGTCAGACTCACAGCTCCCCGAAGATGATTGGCCAAGCCTGAGTACATGCCCACGTTCTTATCACCAGGAGCAATGACGGGGAATGTCTCTCATTCTCTGCTTCATAAAGGGGAGCAGGATCTCTTTGCTTCATATTGTTATATTACTGCTAACCAGGAAGGGTATTCAGATACAACATAATCAAGGAAAACCTCTCATCCCAAGATCTTCGTCCTTAATTATGTCTTCAAAGTCCTTCTTCCATGTTAGTAAATAGTCATAGGTTCTGGGGATTAGGATGTAGACACCTTTGGGGACCATTATTCTGCTTACCATAGTGAGTATACTTATTATCTTTTTTTTAAGCTTTCAATCTTAGTCACAATTCTAGCAACACAGGAAAATCCCACTCAGCATCTCATTATATGTTGCTTCTCCAGTACAAGGGATTTTACAATAAATGATATCAATTCCATGGGATCATCATAAGTACATGGCATAATGCAATATAACAGGCTTAGCACATTGCCTGGCTCTACAGGCAGGGCTCAGCAAATGGTGCCGTCATGGTCAGTAGTAATTCTTACATAGAAATATTTCCAGGGCCAGCGTCAGGGGTGTGCAAGCTGTGCGGTCACACAGGCCCACTCTCAGAAGAGCTCTGCCTTTGGCTAATGCTCTGCTGTCGCCATCTTGAAATTGTTAGTACTCGCATTTTCACTTTGCACTGGGTCCATTCCTTATAAAGCTAGCCCTGGAGCTTACTCATCATTGAAAATCCACTTAGAGACAATTTCATGAATTCCCAGCTCCTGCTAAACTTGTTGTAAAGCTCTTTTCTTGTAAAGCATGGTCTTTGTCTAACTTCCCCCAAAAGATCTTGAAATAAGGATATGGGTGCAAATAGTTTATTGGTAGATGAACAATGAGAGACTAGGGCAGTGAGAGAGGGTGAGAGGAAGGTGAATAAAGGGCACTTTAATCAGAGGGTCACTGGTGGGGCATCTGGGGCTCAGGCCTCCTGAGAAGCCTCTAAGTCACAGGAAACACATGCCTCAGAATCGTCCCTTCAAGGAAAGAGTGAGGAATCAGGGGTCTTTAACCACCCATTGAGGGTTTCTCCTGGGGGTTTGATCCCCCAGTTTTTCTGGTTTGCCTCAGGTGTGGGTCTGAAGCCCTTTGGCCAAAAGACCCAGGGGCTTGAAATAGAAAGCCATTGATGTTTAGGGGAAACAAACTCCAACCCATGTTTTGTTAATACCGGTGGTCTTTTTTTTTTTTAAATATTTTATTGATTTTTTACAGAGAGGAAGGGAGAGGGATAGAGAGTTAGAAACATCGATGAGAGAGAAACATCGATCAGCTGCCTCTTGCACACCCCCTACTGGGGATGTGCCCGCAACCAAGGTACATGCCCTTGATGGGAATCGAACCTGGGACCCTTCAGTCTGCAGGCCGACGCTCTATCCACTGAGCCAAACCGGTTAGGGCAATACCGGTGGTCTTGATCCAGCATCTAGAAGGGTTCAGGAATCTGGAGAAGGTGCTGTGCGTAAAATTAAATAAGAGTCCAGAGATGAAACATAATTTTGAAAGGCATTATGGGGAGTCAGAGAAGACTTATCTCAAGGAACAAAGTTCTCCTTGTCTCAGGACCCCTTGCTATTTATTAACACAATTTGTCCTAAGGCAAGGTAGATATACACATCAAAGGGTAGGGTTAGGTATACAGAATCCATTGTCAGATTGGGGAAAAACTGCCTACGGCTGTTCAGGTGTTTGGCCAGTAGGAGGCAATAACACGTTGATTGAAATGCCCTTAGCTGTCTGGCAGCAAGCAATTATTTTATGCATCCTTTTTAGGTTTGGGGAAATGCCCTCAGCCATCTCCAGATGATTCAGCCCTGCTGACATGCTGGAATTGGCTTCTGGCATTGGGTCCTGGGCTTATTCTCTCAATTCAGAACACACCAATTGTTGAATTATCATGGTCGGATTGAATTATCATATCAAGTAGCTGGACTGAGTGATAGTATACTTCTGATGCTGCTGTGAGGGCAAGCCAGGCCCTCCATTTCCCTGAGCCTCTTGTGCCATCTGTGAAGAGAGATGTGATATCTGAATTCTTTCTATTCTCAATGTTCTATTCTAATTTGTCTGTGTAACCAAGAATTTTGAGCTTGGGGGAGGAAAAAGGCCAATCCACCAAACAAAAAACTCATTAAAATAGAAGAGTCTCATGATTTTTTTTTCCTGGAGAACTGAATTCTTAAAAATAGGGAGGCATATTGGATAAGAGCAAGAACAGCTGTTCTGTTTTTCTCTGAGTAGAATGAAAGGTGCTGGACTTAAAATTGTGCCAAAAGGGATTTATTTAAATGCGCCATTTAAAAAGTTGTGAGACAATGCCGCGTGTTACTCAAGGAGATTTGGGAAGTTGCTATCTGGAGAAATGTTTTAAAGGATGTGTTTTGTTTTTGTTCTTTAAAGTGTACATCTACAGTTCTATCCAGTCTTTTGCATGTACACTATACCTCATCATAAAATGAGAAAAGATATCTAGATCTTTCTAGGAGAAAATGGCAAATAGGAGGCATACATTCACAACCCTCCCACCCTGTAGCCATTGCTAATTAAATCATTGTTTTCTTCTTGTCCAAGCCCAGGCAAGGACTTATAATTTATCTCAACACTGCATCCAGGCAGCCACTACCAATCAATCAGAGTTTGTTAGTGAGCAGACACCTATCTGCCCTCTCAGTCTTCCATGGTTCTGGGGTCTTTTCCCACAATGATAGTTATGACTCTCACATGCATTCATGGGTGACTCAAACAATTTGTGCAAAATCCTATGAAAATATATATATAATTTCAGAGAGGAGAGGAGAGGGAGAGAGAGTTAGAAATATCAACGATAAGAGAGAATTATTGATTGGTTGCCTCTTGCATGCCCCCTACTGGGGATTGAACCCACAACCTGGGCATGTGCCCTTGACTGGAATCGAACCTGGGACCCTCCAGTCTGCAGGCCTATGCTCTATCCACTGAGCCAAACCAGCTAGGGCAAAAATATAGCGTTTTTGAGCCTCCTCAAATATGCCAGTCATAATACTCCTGCCTGGGGACTGCAGTATTTAAGAATTATCTCTTCTTAATGAAAACAAACAAACAAAAAAATTTCTTTTGCAAGTGTAACCAAAAGAATAAAAACCTAGGAAAAACATAACAAAGGACGTGAAAGACCTAGATACTGAAAATTACAAAGCATATCGAAAGAGATTGAAAAATACACAACAAAATGGAAAAATATCCCATGTTCATGGATTGGAAGAATCAACATAGTTAAAATGACCATATTACCCAAAGCAATATACATATTTAATGCAATCCCCATCAAAATACCAATTACATTTTTAAAAGAAATAGAATAAGAAATCATAGGAAAATATGAGCATAACCAATGGACATAGACAATAGGGGAGTGAGGGCATGTGCTGGGGGGTGAGAGCGACTGGGGAGAGGTCAATGGGGGTGGGGAGGGGAAGGAGATTCATGTAATATTTTAATCAATAAAGAATTTAAATTTAAAAAAAGAATAATTGGATATGAATGGAACCACAAAAGACCCCAAATAGCCAAAGCAATCCTGAGAAAAAAAGAACAAAGCCAGAGGTATCACACTACATGACTTCAAATTATACTGCAGAGCTATGATAATTAAAATAGCATGGGATTGCCCTGGCCAGTGTTTCTCAGTAGTTAGAACATCAGCCCACACACCAAAGTGTTGCTGGCTCTATTCCTGGTCGAGGGCACGTACCTGGGTTGTAGGTTCAATCCCTGGGCCCAGTCAGGGCATGTGTGGGAGGCAACCAATGGATGTGTCTCTCTCACATTGATGTCTCTCTCTCTCTTTCTCTCTCTCTCTCTCTCCCCTCCCTTCCACTCTCTCTAAAAATCAATGGAAACATATCCTAGGGTGAAGATTAACAATAGACAAACAAATAAAAGCCAGCATGGTATTGGCAGGAAAACAGACACACAGATCAATGGAACAGAATTGAGAGCCCAAATATAAAACCAGATGTACTAGTATATGGGCAGATCACTTTGGACAAAGGAGCCAGACACACAATGGAGAAAAGAAAGCATCTTCAATAAATGGTGCTGGGACAACTGGATACTTACAAGCAAAAGAATGAATTTTGACCCCTATCTCACACCATATACAAAAATTAGCTAAAGATGGATCATAGACCTAAATGTAAAAAAATAAAACTGTAAATGTTTAGAAGAAAGCATAGTATCTCTGTGACCTCATCTTAAGCAATGGTTTCTTAGATATGACATCTTAAAAGCACAAGCAACCAAAGAAAAAAATTGGTAAATTGGACTTCATCAAAATTAAAGAAAAAAACGTGTGCTTCAAAGAACACTATCAAGAAAGTAAAAAAGACAACCTACAAAATGGGAGTAAATATTTGTAAATCATATATCTGATAAGGGATTTGTATAAAAACTATATAAAGAAAGCTTACAACTCAATAAAATTTAATAAAACCTTACAACAACATTATAAAAGATTTTAAAAGGGCAAAAGATTGAAACAGACATTCCTCCAAAGAAGATATACAAATAGCCAATAAGTACATGAAAAGATGCCCAGCAGCATTAGTTATTAGGGAAATGTAAATCAGACCCACAATTTCACACTTACTAGGATGGCTAAAATAAAAAAGAAAATTTTAAGTGTTGGAGAAGATGTGGAGAAATTGGAACACTTATACATTGCTGGTGGGAAAGAGAAATGTTTCAGCCTCTGTGGAAACCAGTTTGGCAGTTCCTCAAAAGTTAAATACAGAGTGACCATATGATTCTGCAATTCCACTCCTAAATATATACCCAAGAGAAAGGAACATGTATGTTCCCACAAAAACTTACACATGAACTTTCATAGTAGCATTATTTACCATAGCCAACAAAATAAAAGTAACCTAAATGTCCATCAATGGATGAATGGATAAACAAATTGTGATATTTCCATACTAACACATATGTAAACCTTGAAAACATCATGCTAATTGAAAGAAGTCAGACATAAAAGGCTACATATTGTATGATTCCATTTATATGAAATGTCCAAAATAGGTAAATCCATAGAGATGAAAGTAGTTGTCAAGGGTTGTGGGAAGGAGAGATGGGGGATTAATTGCTATGAGTATGTATTTTAGGGGGGAGATTATTAAAATCTATAATTAGATAGGTTTGATGATTGCACAACTCTGAAAATATATTAAAGATCATAAAATTGTATACCTTAAAAGAATGAATGTAATGGTATATAAATTTTATCTCAATGTAGCTGTTATTTTAAAATGAGAGAGATTGGATGGTTCACAGAATTATTGGAGGGGCCGAAGAGCCATGCTCGGGAAAGAGTTAGGAACAGGGCCCTAGAACCTGTGCAGAATTCGTCTACCAAGGCCACCCTGCCCTGGCCACCATGTCCTAGAGGTTGCAAGTAGCAGTGCCTTGAGCCCACTGCCACCTTTGGCCCAGGAAGGCAAAACTGCTGCCACTCCCAATTCAAACTCTTAGATGGAGTGTCTGACCAGACGGTTCTAGGCCATGTGCTTATGCCAGCTTCCACGATGGAAGTTAGGCCACCAAACTCAAAAGTGAAGAACCCAAAACATGGGAAGATGGGTTACCGGCTAAACCGCCAGGAAAGAATGACAAGTGATTCCTACAGCATTATATGTATTCTGTGGCTTTTCCTGAACTTCTGTGGACCAGAACAAAACAATCTTAACCGCAGTTTCTCTCCTTTCTCTTGATTATTACTTCCTTGCCCCTCAGCTGCCCCCTGATAATTGTCTATACTAATTCTCCATTTGCTTCCAAGCTGTACTTTAATTGGCATAACTGAGACATTAGCTCTTAGGGTTTTATACTGTCCCAGAGTACTTAATTTTAATGGGAAACCATTGAGAACTAAAAAGCTTTTATGATAGAGAAATCTGAATAGTGTAGAGGAAAAAGAACAGGCTTTGGGATAGGGTCATTTTTTATTTATTTATTTTTTAGAGAGAGAAAGAAACATGGATTTGTTGTTCCACTTACTTATAAATTCATTGGTTGCTTCTGTATATGCCCTGACTGGGGATCAAGCCTGCAACCTTGATATGTCAGGATGATGCTCTAATCAACTGAGCTACTCAGCCAGGGCAGAACAGGTTCTTGAGTATGAATTTCAACTCTGATCTCCAGCAAGTTTCTTACTTTCTGAGTCTCAGTTTCTGCTTCTGAAAATGGGGATGTTTATTTCTAGGGTCAGTGTGAGTACTAAATGAGGTTATATTTGTAAAGTCCACAGTGCTCTAGCCAGAACCTAGTAGATGCTCAGTAAATGAATGCTGTCATAGGAACACATAAACGATACTGAGATACTTTGAGAAAAGAACAGCTGCATGCTTGCATGTGCTCGGTCCCTGGCTGAGGCAGGACCTTGGGAATGGTTAGGCAGGCACCCCTAATGGAGCTTGGAAGCCAGGAGAGAGGAAAGGGCACCAGGGAGAACCAAGATGGCGGCATAGGCAAATGCCTGTACTTGCTACCTCCCACAACCACATCAAAATTACAACTAAAATATAGAACAGCCATCATCCAGGACCTCCGGAAAGCTCACTGAATGGAAGGACTAGAATTGGAGAAGAATCCAAACAGGCCTTGCTAACTTTGCCCAATTCACGACTTTCCTCAGACCCTGTGCCCTCTCCTATTCCTCAGCAGCATTAAAACACTCGGGTTTAGGCTTGTGTAGCCCACCCCCATCCAAGGAACAGGAGCCTCCTGATCACCACACCCTCTGTCTGAGGGACAGCAGTTGTGTGTGAAGCCTCCCCCCACAAGCCAGAGGAGCCACCACAACTGTGAACAGCACCCACCAGAGGAGCTGCTACCAACTGAGGAGCAGCTGCTACCACAACCGCCCGAGGAGCAACCGAAGCCCGAGGAGCCACTGCCACCCAAGGAGCAGCCACTGAATGACTCAACATCTAGATATAGCGGTACAATCAAACATGGGTAGACAAAGAAACCCCCAAAGGAAAGAAAAGGAGGACTCGCCAGAAAAGCAGCTAAGTGATACAGAGGCATGCAACATGACAGAAAAAGAATTCAGATTAAGGGTCCTAGAATGCATAAACCGGATGGAGGGAAAAATCAACAACTTATGCAAGAAGCAAGAAGAAACAGATGAAAAAAATCAATAAATTATGTAAGAACCAAGAAGAAATGAAGAGTGATATAGCTGCAATAAAAAACACCATTGAAAGTTTCAACAGTAGACTAGGAGAAACAGAGGACCGAATTAGCGAATTAGAAGACAGGGAAACAAAACACACCCAAACTGAGCAGCAATTGGAGAAAAAAATTAAAAGACAGGAGGAGAGCCTAAGGGAGCTATGGGACAACACGAAACGAAACAACATACGAATAATAGGGGTGCCAGAACAACAGAAAGAGGAACAAGGGTTAGAAAACCTATTTGAAGAAATAATATCAGAAAACTTCCCAGAGGTGGGGAAGAAAAAAGTCACACAAGCACAGAGAGTCCCAAACACGGTGAACCCGAAAAGACCAACACCAAGACACATCATAATTACCATGGCAAATGTTCAGGACAAAGAGAGAATCTTAAAGGCTGCAAGAGAGAGACTGAAAGTTACATTCAAGGGATCTCCCATTAGATTATCAAATGATTTCTCAACAGAAACACATCAGGCCAGAAATAAATGGACAGAAATTTACAAAATGATGCAAAGCAAAAGACTGAATCCAAGAATACTCTATCCAGCAAGGCTATCATTCAAAATTGAAGGGAAAATAAGAAGCTTCACAGACAAAAAAAAGGCAAAGGGAGTTTATTACCACCAAGCCAGCAATGCAAGAAATGCTAAAGGGACTGGTGTAAAAAGAAGAAATAAAAAGCTCAGAAAGAAAACAGCCACACAAAAAAAGAAATGGCTACAAACAAGTACCTTTCAATAATAACTTTAAATGTAAACGGACTAAATGCTCCAACCAAAAGACATCGAGTGGCTGAATGGATAAAAAAACATGACCCATACATTTGCTGTCTATAAGAGACCCACCTCAGAAGAAGGGACTCACACAGACTGAAAGTGAAGGGATGGAAAAATATCTTTCAGGCAAATGGAAATGAAAAAAAAGCTGGGGTAGCAATACTTATATCGGACAAAATAGACCTCAAAGTGAAGGCCATAACAAGAGATAAGGAAGGCCACTTCATAATACTAAAGGGATCAATACAACAAGAAGATATAACCCTGATAAACATATATGCACCCAATGCAGGAGCACCCAAATACATAAAAAAAACTCCTGGAAGATATCAAAGGAGAGATCGACAACAATACAATCATAGTAGGGGACTTTAATACACCACTGACATCACTGAATAAATCCTCTAGACCAGGGGTGGGCAAACTTTTTGACTCGAGGGCCACAATGGGTTCTTAAACTGGACCGGAGGGCTGGAACAAAAGCATGGATGGAGTGTTTGTGTGAACTAATATAAATTCAAAGTAAACATCATTACATAAAAGGGTACGGTCTTTTTTTTTTTTTTAGTTTTATTCATTTCAAGCGGGTCGGATCCGGCCCGCGGGCCATAGTTTGCCCACAGCTGCTCTAGACAAACAATCAGCAAAGAAACAGCAATCCTAAATGACTCACTAGATCAGATGAACTTAATTGACATCCTCAGAACACTTCACCCCAAAGCCATGGAATATACATTCTTCTCAAGGGCTCATGGGACATATTCAAAAATAGACCACATATTGGGTCACAAACAAAGTCTCCCCAAATTCAAGAAGATTGAAATCATACCAAGCATCTTCTCAGACCACGATGGCATAATATTAGAAATAAACTACAATAAAAACAACCCAAAATACTCAAACACTTGGAAGCTGAATAGCATGTTATTAAATATTGATTGGGTTACCAATGAGATCAAAGAAGAAATTTAAAACATCCTGGAAACTAATGACAATAAAAACACAACAATCCAAAACCTATGGGACACAGTGAAAGCAATCCTGAGAGGGAAGTTTATAGCTCTACAGGCCTATCTCAAACAACAAGAAAAAATGGTAGTCAATCACCTAACTCTACAACTCAAAGAATTAGAAAGAGAGCAACAAGAAAAGCCCAGAGTGAGCAGAAGGAAGGAGATAATAAAGATTAGAGCAGAAATAAATGACATAGAGACCAAAAAAACAATACATAAAATCAATGAAACCAAGAGCTGGTTCTTTGAAAGGATAAACAAGATTGACAAACCTCTAGCCAGGCTCACCAAGAAACAGAGAGAGAGGACCCAAGTAGCTTGTCTTTTCACTTTGTTAACGGTTTCCTTTGCTGTGCAAAAACTCTTCAGTTTGATATAGTCTCATTTGTTTATACTTCCTTTTGTTTTCCTTGCCTGGGGAGATATATCAGAAAAAAATATTGTAATGAGAAATGTCAGAAATTTTACTGCCTATATTTGCTTCTAGGCTTTTTATGGTTTCAAGTCTAACATTTAAGTCTTTGATCTATTTTGAGTTTATTCTTTTGTGTGGTGCAAGAAGGTGGTCTAGTTTCATTATTTTGCACATGTCTGTCCAATTTAACAGAACCATTTATAATAGACTATCTTTAGTCCATTGTATGTTTTTTGTCTCCTTTGTCAAATATTAATTGACTATAAAGGCATAGATTTATAAAAAAAAAAAAAGAAAGTGAAGGACAATTCAATGAAATCAGTAATACAATACATTTAAAAATGAGTAGTTTATGGACATTTACTTTTATTCAGTTTCTTCTTAAGGTGAAGAAAACTCTAAAAAAATGAGTAGTTTAACAAAGATAGAAATCATAAAAAAGAATCAAAGAAAAATTCTGGAGCCTAAGAACACTATGAATAAATTTTAAAAAAAGAAAAAAGGTGGCAGTAGAGAGCATTAACAACAAAATGGATCCAGCAGAAAAAAGCATCTGTGAGTTAGAAGACAGAAATTTTGAAATATTCCAGTGGGAAGAGAACAAAGAAAAAAAGAAAGCCTATGTGATCTATGGAATACTAATAAAAAGAACAATTTGCAAATTGTTGCAGGTTCAGAAGGAGAAGAGAGAAAGAAAGGGGCAGACACTTATTTAAATAAATATTAACTGGGAACTCCCCAAGTCAGGGGAGAGATTTGGACATCCAAGTTCATGAGGCTCATAAGAACCAAACAGTCAACTTAAAGTGATCCTCTAGATGTGGAGAAAAAGGAACACTTGTGCACTGCTGGTGGGAATGCAGACTGGTGCAGCCATTATGGAAGACAGTATGGAGTTTCCTCAAAAAACTAAAAATGGAAATCCCATTTGACCCTGTGATCCCACTTCTAGGAATATATCCCAAGAAACCAGAAACACCAATCAGAAAGGATATATGCACCCAGATGTTCATAGCAGCACAATTCACCAAAGCTAAGATCTGGAAACAGCCTAAGTGCCCATCAGTAGATGAATGGATTAGAAAACTGTAGTACATCTACACGATGGAATACTATGCTGCTGTAAAAAAGAAGGAACTCTTACAATTTGCAACGGCAGGGATGGTGCTGGAGAGCATTATGCTAAGTGAAATAAGCCAGTCAATGAAGGAAAAATACCACATGATCTCACTCATTCATGGATAATAGAGACCATTATAAACTTTTGAACAATAATAGATACAGGGGCAGAGCTTCCTCACACAGATTGTCAAACTGCAGTGGGAAGGCAGGGGAGGGTTGGGGGGCAGGAGGGAGGCGGGTAAGAGATCAACCGAAGGACTTGTATGCATGCATATGAGCATAACCAATGGACATAAGACACTGGGGGGTAGGGGGAGCCGGGGAATTGTCAAGGGCGGGGGGAAAAAAGGACACATAGGTAATACCCTGTGTAATACTTTAAGCAATTAAAAAAATAATAATAAATAAAGTGATCCTCTAAAACACACACAACAATAAAGATAAAGTAAGAGAGCCCTAGCAAGGAGGGCCCACCTCCAGCTCCCACATCAAAAGAGGTGGCGCGCTGCGTGGTCGGGAGGCATGTTGGTGGCCGGGGCCTCGTTCCAGCGTCGCGTCTCGTAGGCGAGTTCCTTCTGGTCATGGACCTCGGTCTTCCGCGGGAACGGTGTCCGTTCGAGTTTTTCCACCTGCAGACACATGCAAGGTGTATGTTCTAAACTGGCCATTTGATGGGAAGATGAAAACTGGGAGGAAGATGGCAAGGGAAAGAAAAAGACCACCCAGAGCTGCAGTGAGGAGCCCAGCCTCTGTGGTTACAGCAGAGATCAAAGGCACCTTCTGGATGTGTGGAGTCTCCCGGGATCTAACTAGCTACAGGTCTGCCTTATGGGATCTCCTAGTCCAGGGAGGAGTCCCATTTCCAGCTGGCCACAAAGTGGCTTGGGAAGGCTGTACTTCCCCTGGCCAACCACTGGGTGGTACTTGAGCTAACATGGAGCAGTAAGTCCCTTACTTCTCTGCCCGCTCTTTTTTTCCCTTTTAACCAAACAAAAAACTTCATCAGCTCTTTCCCTTTCGTTTCTGGCTCCGTGGTCAGTGTGTTAATGACCCCCCCGAGCCTGGGTGAATAAAGATCCATGAGCCCCTGGCTTAGAGAATGGAGCTTTTACCCAGGCTCTGATGCGCCCCCCCCCCCCCCGCCCCCCATGCTTCCTTCAGCATCCTGGAGTGGGTCAGAAGGAAGAGACCAGAAAAAGAATAAGGTGGTGGCTTGATAGGGTCACATGCCATATTGGGCAAAGGAAACCAGCATCCCTTATGAGGTTGGGTTCTCAGATCCTACTACTCAGGCCCTGATGGTTGTAAGCAAAATAGGAGAGAAGGGTGTGCAGGCACTCACGTGGCAGGAGAAGTAGTGGAGGCTCGGCGTCGTGACAAGGATCATCGCTGTCATCGTGTGCTTGGGGGGCACCAGGGGAAGCCTGCAGGGCAGAGAGTAATTCAACTGAAGGCACCCAGGCTGCTCTCCTAAAAGGTGTTTTATTCCAATGGGGATGCACTCTTTCCTGTCACCCTTGGTCCCAGAAATTCCTGGCTCCTTTAGCACCTTCACATTTACTGCCCCCCATTGGGCAACAGTGAAGCTTTCTTAAATCACTAAGAGCCAACCAATCCTAGCGCCTCCTGGCTGCACTTGGAATTCACATCAGGGCTGCTCCCAGGTATTTAATAAACACTGCATCATCTGATCCCAGAAGTAACTGTAAGCATGTAGGAGCTTGGAAAAAGGACAGACTACCATCACAGCAATGGCATTGGGGTACAATTTTGCCATGATTTTTTATAACTAGAAAAAAGAAAAAGAAAAAAATGTCGTAAATGTTTCCTCCACATCCCGCGTGATTCAGGCTTCAATATCTGGAAGAGGAGCCGCACACAAATGAAATAGAAAAGACAAGAGATAATTTGGAAATATTGGGGGACCAGGCGGGTAAGTCCAACTCAAGAGGAAGGACTTCCACCTGTGCTCAGTCCACACCGACCTTTTATAGTCTGAGGTAAACAATGCAGTGGTTACCATGGTTACAGTTCTTGTGAGTTTCACCTGTTTTGATCATGTTTACACTCCCTGCACTTCCCTCAGCCCATTAGCTTCCCAGGTAAGATCTGGGGAGTGTTATAAGGTCAAGCCTAATTATGCTTAGAGGACTGAACCCTCTAAGCTGGGACTTGTTTGTGACTTTGCCAGCAGGTCAGTCTGAGGCTCAACCCTATAAAAGTTTCCCACATCTCACCCTTTTTTTTAATTATTATTAGCTACTATAATGAAAATAAAACTTAAATCTCAAGAACAAAACTCCAGCTCCCACCCGGCCCACCTCCAGCTCTCGCAGGCTCACTCAGCTCACAGGCTCACTCAGCTCGCAGGCTATGGTTAAATACTCGTAGGTTGATTGATTACTCGTGGGGTGTGATTAAGTAATTAAGCTGAGGGTCCACTCGGATCCGCCAGGTGCCCACCCTTTAGGTTTTAGCAGAACCAGCTGGGCCAGAGCCTCTGCTCCTCCCCAGGGATGAAGTTGGCAGCCTGGGCTCCTTGTAGGCCCCCCACGGCCAGCCCCCCCCCCCCTCCGTGCCTCCTAGCTGCTGTGGCTTCCATGACCCGGGCATAGCACCGGCCCTGCCTCGCCTGACCTCAATCCCTGTTGGCGCTGACCCTGTTGGCGCTGACGCCGTTGCCCCATTTTGCTTCCATTAAAAATGTCTGTAAAAAAAAAAAACACTCAGGTTTAACCATTCATTTGGGTTTTTGTTTTATTATGAAGGTTCCCACGCATGTGAACCTTTCTTCTGGCCTGTCCTTTGGCTCTAGTACATCAGAGGCCATCTTCCCACTGGGTCTCAGGCCTGCTTCCGCTAATGCCCCACGTCTGATGGCCTCTTCCCAGGTTCCTGCCTCCACAAGGTTCTGCCTTGATGGCCCTGGCCCTGGCATCTCACTGTGTCTCTCCATTCCTCTCCTCTCTAAAGTTCTGACAGGTGACACAGGAAAATGAGGACTCGATGGAACGTTACGAACTCTGGGAGAGGAAAGGAGCCTTTGTCGTCATCTGCCTGCTCCTCGTGGCTCTGGCCGCTTTGAAGAGCTGCACCCATGCACTGTAATGCTGACATCCACCCACTGATCCACAGCACATGGCCTTCCCCGCCCCACCATCTGTGCAGCAACATGACGGCCTGGCTGTGCACACTGCAGACTGTAAATAAACCAGTAGTCTCAATCCTGAGCGAAAGCCAAAGTGTAGAAGTTATGCTAATGACATTCCTAACCCACTGACATGCATACATTAATGAGAACCATGCACAGTTCCAGCTGCTTTACTGTCACAAATTGTCTTGGTGATGCAACAGCAGGTATAAACAATCAGACAACTCCCCTCTAGCCCACACCCCTCCAACCCTGATAATACAATCTTTCTTAACCATAGAGAAAATCTGCTGTAGAGATTGAGAATTTAAAGCCACCACCCTCCTCCAGTGATTCAATTGCCCTAAAATGAACATTAACTGTGATGTTCCAAATGGCAGGCTATGGTAGCTGAATGGAGCTGGGGATTATTTTAGAAGAACTTGAATCCCAAGCACACAGGTTCTTATGCTCACCAAGAGCAATGCACGCCACTTTCTAATGAGTGTGGGATCTTACATTATTGTGGAGCAGATGGGCTGCAGCCATAATTTTGTGCAAATGTAAATTATCTTCTAAATGAAATATGCTCAAGAAAGATGCACCAGGCTCAAATTTCCAAACACAGAGGGGAAAAACAGCTCACCGAAGTCCCATTATTTACTCAGCTGGTTGTGAATACAAGTGTCCTAGCCAGTATTTTGAAATACCCATCCCTCAGTCTCAGGGCTGGGGAGAGGTAAAGTGCCCTGCATGGGCTCCACTCTTTCCCAGGCCTCACCAGCGAGCCATCTGCAGAGAGGGAGGGCATTGTATTGCCTGGGCATAGTCCAGGGAGGTTCACATTCTAATTCTTCCTTTTCCTTCAACATATTTTAAATTGAAATATAATTAACATGTAATGAAATGCACAGTCCTTGGATGTTCAGATAAATGAATTTTGACAACTGTATGTGCACATGGAAGCAACACCCAAAACAAGACAGAGAACATGCCTCTCCCAGCCAGGCAACTCCTGGTTTGCTTTCTGTCACTGTAGATTAGTTTTATCTGCTCTAGAATGTCATGTAAGTAGAACCAGACAGTAAGAATTGTGTTTGTGTTAAGCTTCTTTCATTAAGCACAATGTTTTTTGAATAATTCCTTCAGGTTGTTGCATGTTTTCACAGTTTGCTTTTTTTTATTTTATTGCTGAGTCATGTTCCATTGTATGAATATACCAGAACTTATTTATCTATTTGTCTGTCAATGACATTTAGATTGTTCCCAATTGTTGGCACTAATTCAATGGGGAAAGTCTTTAACAATATTGCTGGAATAACTGATAAATGTGGGGGGAGGGGGTTGGGAATTGAACCTCAATCCCAACCCCCTCTCTATATACACTCTATATACAAAAGTTAATTCAAAATGGGTCATCGACCTCAATGTAACACACAGACACAAGCTGCTAGAATAAAGCACAATAACTTCATGACATTGGGATGGGTGAAAGAGTCCATGGACAGAATATAAAAAGCACTAACTGTTAAGAAAAATAAGTTGGATGTCGCCCTAACTGGTTTGGCTCAGTGGATAGAGCGTCGGCCTTTGGACTGAAAGGTCCCAGGTTCGATTCCGGTCAAGGGCATGTACCTTGGTTGCGGGCACATCTCCAGTAGGAGGTGTGCAGGAGGCAGCTGATCGATGTTTCTCTCTCATCGATATTTCTAACTCTCTATCCCTCTCCCTTCCTCTCTGTAAAAAAATCAATAAAATATATTTTAAAAAAGAAAAGAAAAAGAAGTTGGATGTCATCAAAATTTAAAATTGTAGCTCCTGAAAAGATACCATTGAGAAAATGAATAGACAAACCATGGACTGGGAAAAAATACAACACCTAATCTGACAAAGAACTTGTATCCAGACTAGATAACAAATGCTGACAAATGATGCATCAATGGCCAACAAATCCACAAAAAAAGTGTTCAAAATCTTTAGTTATCCAATTTTTTAAAATTATTGTGTGAAATTCATTGGGTCAGTCATTCAAAGTGTTTCTTATTCCTCCTATTACACTGGAAAGACTAGATATAAATGCTAAATGAAAGTGGATTTTGTATTTGAAGACTCAGTCCCCCAATTCTCTCAGACTACGTGTTTTCTGCTTAGTAATTACAAAGCACTTTCTACAATTGCTGGGGTGAACATGCCTGCAGCTGCCACAGCCTTTCTTGGTGTGGCTTAGTGCTATAGAAGGTAAAAACTCGGAGAGCTTGGAGCCTCATCTCATGGCTTTTTACCCAAAATGTTACCATCTTTCAAACTGTCATTTTGTGACTTAAAAAATGTTTCTCTGCTTGGTTGTCTTGGGTACATGCTGAGCTGCTTTTTCTGCATTTTATTTATTTGCTTTAGTGGCAGCTTCTATTTTTCCTGTAATTCTGGGATGGGTATATCATCTCACTCCACCTCTCTGTCCTCCCATGTCCCTAACAGGGACAGTCCCAGAGGTAAGGACAGTGGAGCTAATAACAGATGCCACCTGCCTTTCCCACACCTGCCAGATAGAATCCTCCCGAGTGCTTGTTAGGGACCAAGATCATCAGTACTGGCAAAAATTTTTAATGTTTCATCATTTTAGTTGGAAAACTTTCCAAGATGAAATAATACTCTAAGTCTGCATGATATTTTATAATTTACAAGATATATTTGAGCTTGACCTTTTTTGATCCTTAAAACAACCTTCAGAGGTGCTCTCTTGTCATGTAAAGAAACTGAGAATAGGTGGCTATGGGTGAGTTGTTTGATGTCACATAGCTAATAAGAGTGCATATACTTTGGAACATAGTTCTTCTGATTCCAAGCATCTCTCAAGTGTTTAAGCCCAACAATTCCTAATTATAGATTGTTTCCAGCAAATCCTCAAATGATATTGGCTCCAATCCTATCTTTCTAATTGTCAAGAATTAGCACCACTTGCCCGGCTGGTGTGGCTCAGTGGTTGAGCGTCGACCTGTGAGCTGGAGGGTCACGGTTCAATTCCAGGTTGGGGCATATGCCCTGGTTGCAGACTTGATCCCTAGTGTGAGGTATGCAGGAGGCGGCCTATCAATGATTCTTTCTCATCATCGATGTTTCTCTCTCTCTCTCCCTCTTCCTTCCAACTCCTAAATCAATAAAAATATATTTTAAAAAAGAATTAGCACCCCTCAATGCATCTCCCAGAGAGTTCTGTGAGAGCGCCGGTGCTGTTTCCCACATGCCAAGGTGCAGCACGGTCCCCCCAAGCTTCCATCCTGCCTGTCTTGGGATGTCAACCCACTAGTCGCAGTGGTTCTCAACCTTCCTAATGCCGCGGCCCTTTAATGCAGTTCCTCATGTTGTGGTGACCCCCAACCATAAAATTATTTTTGTTGCTACTTCATAACTGTAATTTTGCTACTGTTATGAATCGTAATGTAAATATCTGATATGCTATATGTGTTTTCCTATAGTCGCGACCCACAGGTTGAGAACCGCTGCTAGTGCCTTTGCCTGTCGCCACCTTGGAGAGCTCACTGCTCCACTGCATACCTCTGCCCTCTGCTGGTAACCCCTGATCATAGCACCTCTCTGGGCACCTTTGCTACTTCATTTCCCCAAAACATCTCACGGGCTAGGTGATCACTTTCAACCAAACTTTACTGAAGTGTTGTTCAGGAAACAGAAAAATATCCAACCCAAAGAACAACCGATAACTTCAAGTAGATGTGGCTACAGGCTGAGCTTCTGGCTTAGACCCATCCTGAATCCCTTGCTTGGTTCTCTACCTACTTCTAAATAAGTGCCAGCTCCCGCACTGCTATGCAGGAGGTCTAGAAAAACTAATATACACGTGCAGAGCAAAGAGGGACATTTCCTTCTCCCTTTGTCTGAAGTTCACCTTCATATCCTCATTTCTTGACCAAGTATCAGGCTAGTGGGATTGACAGTGAAAAGAAAAGGGCCACCCCTCTCAGGAAAATCCCTCTTCTTCCACAAGAGCTTGCATTGTGGCCTTGAGGAGGACAAATGATATTACATTGGAAAGTGGTGACCCCACATCTCTGTGCCTAGGGTATTCAGACTTGAATGAAACCGCTTCTGGGCTTAAAGTGACGCTTTTACGAGCTACTAAACCCATCAAGGTTTTCAAAAACAGATCACGGTTCTGGTCAGAGCAGCCTGCTTTACCCCATGTGAGGCGAGCCCTTGCTCTTCCCCGTACTCTGCCCCCTGAAACAGCCTCAGCATAGACGAAACAGAACCTCACCTCCGTGGGATGACTCAGTGTCATTATGAACATCAATTACCACTCTGCTCTAATACAATGATGCCTTCAGGGAAACGGGGCTGGGCGGTCAGTGCGCCCTGGTCTTATATGGCCCAGACAACTCTCCAGTTCTGTCTCCCGCTGTGTAGGGTTTATATTTCTTACTCTGCATTCCAGCTGTCACATCTTTCCTTCATGCTGCTGTTGGTGAATCTGCTTCTGAGAGCACATCTTCCTCCTCATTCTTGCTGCGGGCTGAGAATCCTGACATCCAAGCTTACTGGACTGTTTCTAAATTAAGACTGAACGTCATTCTGAGTGAAGATCTCAGGGTCTCCCATCTGAGTACCAGTAAGAACCATGTTTAGCTTCTTAATTTGTTTCTTTTTTTTTTTTTTAGTTCTGTTGCTGGTATTCATTCATCAATCTATTCATGCAACACGTTTATTAAGTGGTTATGTGTTAAGTGCTCACATGATGGTTGTCAGCCTTGGGTGCACCTGGAGAGCTTCAACAACTCCCAATGCTGGGCTTTCGGCTGCAGATGATTCTGCTGTAACTGGTCCTGAGTACAACTTGGACATCAGGAGTTTTAGAAGCTTCCTGGGTGATTCTTCTGAAGCCAGGCTTAGGGAACACGGCTCCCAGGGCTAACCTACCTCTCAGAGGTCCTGAGTGTCAGCACCCTGCGTGAACCCATCCTCTTCCTCCCGTGGCACTTGACAGCCACACCCACCTCCAGGAGGGTCTTCAACGCTTTACTTTGTCTATGCTTTTAGCTGCTTGGCATATTTGAATCTTTAAATAAGCATGCTCTTTTTGACCTTTCTCTTTTGAGTAATATCCTGTAGAATATATGAGTAGAAAGATTAAACCCTCTAGAATATATGAGTAGAAAGATTAATACTGGATGAGAATCCAGTATTATTGTACTTTGACTGGTCATTGACTTATAATCAAATCATGGTATTTAAGAAATCTGAGCCTCTTCCCAGAACAGAATTTTATCTTGAGCTATAGAGGGCACAATCGGCTCCAATCACTGCTTTCTTCTTCATCTTCTAGAATTGAAACTTGGGATGCCTCTTCGGCACAGGGATCTGATCTGGAAGCCCAAAGACAAGCATCACAATTGCTTACTGTGTGACCTTGGGTAAGCCACGTACCTACCCTAGGCTTTAGATGCCTCAGTTTTTAAAAAAAAAAATGTTTTTATTGATT
Source organism: Myotis lucifugus (assembly GCF_000147115.1). Lineage (NCBI taxonomy): Eukaryota > Metazoa > Chordata > Mammalia > Chiroptera > Vespertilionidae > Myotis > Myotis lucifugus. Next base: position 2,420,330 of record NW_005871084.1, on the reverse strand, counting down.
TTAGAGAGAGAGGAAAGGAGAGGGAAAGAGAGAGAAACATTGATCAGCTGTCTCCTGTGCTCTCCCCACCAGGGATCAAAGCTGCGACCTTCTGGGGCATGTGACGACGCTGAGCCAACTGAGCCACACCGGCCAGGGCTATGTGGTGCTTTCAATTGACAAATGGATCCAAGGTGCAATTATTTGATATGAAGATATCTTCCAGGACAGCCAAAATTGGGTTGCTATTTTTGGAAACATCTCTGTGAGTACCCTGCATGTGGTTAAGTCCCCATTAAATATTTGTTAATGCATTGGTGTTCCCACTAAGGAAAGAAGGGTTTCAGCCAAGCAATGCATTTTTAACTCTGGGTAGGTGGTGGATTCTCTTGATTCCGTCCTGACGTTTGCTGCACTAAGAGCCTGTAAACTTATTTCAGGCAGCTTCACATTGCATTTGGATTAGCATGGACTCTTTTAAACCAACACAGATGGTGAATAAAAGGTTTTCTCTGGGTTTTAAGAGCATCTTCTCTATCCATTTGTGGTTTTAACTCCACTCTGAGTCAATCGAATAATTTAAATAAATGACTCAATGCTTTCTTCTTTACTAATCTTTTTATCTATTTTCTCAACCATTTTAAGCCATTTTCTTATTATCCACTCCCCCCTCTCTCCCTCTACCTCTCTATTTCTCTCTCTCTCTCTCTCTCTCTCTCTCTCTCTCTCTCTCTCTCACACACACACACACACACACACACACACGCACACACACAGAGTATGCTGTCTGTCCCTCATAATTTGGTGCCAGCTGCAATATGACTAATAAGCAATTACAGTTTCCCCTTGAGAGTCAATAGAATATTAAATATTAAGAGTCCTCTGAAGATGCAAGTGTTTGGATAATGATTCTAATCATGTTGGAGCTGAAAAAAAAATAGTGTCCTACTATCATCCTCCCAGAACAGAAGCCAACCCAAGGGCTCTCCTGACTGTGCAGGGAGTGCAGGGCCCAACTCCAGGCCTGGCTCTGGCACTAATTCGCTACGTGGCTTCTCTGCCCACAGGACTTACCCCAGCTGTTCTCTCTGCCTGGAGCTTTGAGCCTCACCTTTCTACCAGACTATTGTCACCTGAGCATCAGGTCCAGCCTTCATAGCATTCCTCCCAGAGTCCAGTGTAGAGTCTGCTGCTTCATTCCCCCCGGCCCTTATCACCCATCATCCATTTATTCATTACCTGAGTAGCTGATCTGTGCCAAGAAATGGGCTAGATGCTGGGCATGCAGTGTGAAAAGAAGAATGCCTACCCTCATGGAGCTCACAGCACCAAGTGGGGAGGGAATGAAGGGACAGACACACTTGCACTCTGTAGAGTTCAACCATGGTAAGTGCAGCAAATGAAAAGAGTGGAGTATGATGAGAAATTCACCACAGGATATAAAGATGCTGACCTCAGACCTCAGGTCCCACCTGAAGGGGTGAGAGCCCTGTGACCATTCTTGCCCAGGGGCCTGCCCCACTGCTCTTGTTCTGAACCTTTTATTAAACACTATGCATGAGGCCTACGGAGTGCCAGCATGTGATGTGGCACTTCTCCAAGCCCTGGGCCTTGCCAATCCTAGACACTGCCTAGCTTATGGTGGGCATCTGCTTTGCATTAAGATAGGACACTTCTGGGAATTTAGGAGATTTCTTGACAGCGACCCGCAAAGGGCAGAATGAGGGTAATTAGTGAGATTAGACTGTGATGGGTGATCAAGGAATCAACTATGAAGCTGAGACGGTGACAGGAACCTAAGTAAAGGGAAGGTCTGTGTGTGAACATAAATAGTGGTGGGTTCCTAGTTTCCCTTTTGACAACTACTGAAAAAATGGTGGCCAGTGGCCATGCCTGTGCTCCTCAGCTCTGTCCCCCTGGACACAGCTAATAAAACTACAGCTATCGGAGACAAAGTTAGGCTAGCTTATTGACTTCTGGCCACAGTGGATTGAGTCAGAGGGAGGGCCCATCCCAAAATAGACCTCCAAGGTTTTCCAAATTGAATCAATGGTAAGATCCAATAGTCAGGTAAGCACCAGCCATGTGGAGGAAGCAGTCTGTAGTAGGATGAGAAGGAAGTTGTACAAAAAAAAAGAAGTACAGATAGAATTGAGAGAGAGATTGAGATTGAGTGATTATTCCTGGTGTTATTCTGGGTGTTTCTGAGGCCTAAAAGAACCCCCCACCCCTACCTTTATTATGAGTTGGTTGTTCAAGTCCTTAAAAAATAAAATCCTTCCTTTCTCTAATCTGGATTCAGTTAGGTATTTGTTACTTAATATCTCAAAAAGTCCAGATGAGCATAGATTATCTGCTACAGGGCAAGAGATAAGGCCAGCTCCAGGCAATTAACCAGGACTCAAGGACACAATTCAGCAGTCTCTCCTATTTCCGCAATTATTATTTCAGAGACAGTATTTGAAGATATTATTCTGAAAAACTACCATTTCACAGATATCTGAAGTTAGCCTTACTTATTTTTATTGCAATTAAGTCAACATAATTTAGCAAATACTTAGTATCTAGAACATAATTTAGTTCTAGGCATCTGAGAGAAGGCCATGGCCAAAAAAAGACAAAAATCTCTATCGTCCATTCTAGTTGGGGATAAATAAACCTGAATATGTACAAACACATATCTATATGTGATCTTCTTTACCTCCTTTAGCTTTTGGCTCTTACATAAACTGCATTTAAGCTATAAATCCAAAATGCATTTACAAATTTCCTAAAGACTATAAAATTGATCAAATTCAAATGAACACATTTTCATGTAGCAAATGATAGCGTTCTAAAATTAAATTGCTTTCATTGGGTTTAATTATAGAAAGATATAGCTTGGAGTCTGGTTCTATATTTAATTTTTTCTGTGTTTTATTCTCAGGAATGTTAATGATTGAAGAGTATTTTAAAGAATTGTATAAATATGTTCAAGACTTTGCTAGTTTTGAAAATAAGACTACATACATATACCAAGTCTTCTTACAAGCAGAATCCAAAGGCCAGTTTTCATCATGAGCCACCTGATTACTCTGTAAAATTATCTTGTTCATTCAAACACAGGCTACCTAGTTTGACTGTTAAACTCAGCATTGAATGGGTAGCTATTCTATATAGTCCTGGTACTAAGAACAGAAGAGTGTTTTCTTTGCCTAGCTACTACCACAGTTATTCCTGATGGACTGCTTTGACAATTGGTATGAACAGAGAAGCATAAGCATTTTCACCTGTAATTAAAACAGTTATTAGTACTTAATAAGTACCAGGAGCTATTCTAAATACTTTATGGGATCAACTCAACTAAGCCCCCAAAACAGGGGGCTGCTGGTCTCACTTACAGATGAGGGGAAGCTGAGACACAGAAAGGTTAGGTAGGTAACTTCCCAAAGTCAGACCAGAGAAGTGGCAGAGCTGGGATTTGAACACAGGCAAGTCTGGCTCCAGAGCCTCTTGTGTAAATCCCCCAAGGACACTGCTGTAAAAGGTGGTGCCAACTATCACAACATATTTTCTTTATCATCTGGAGCAAGGATTCTACTGGGTGCCCTGTCCTGACTCCATTCCCCCACCAATATTCTCCCCTGGAACTATTGAGAAACATTCACTTACCCATCAAAGTTTTATGTCACTTGGCTTCCATTGGGCTAGAATTGATTAAAAATGCAGTTTCACATTTTGGCACTAAAATTACATATATCAGGAATTGACAAATATGGCCCAAGAGCCAAATCCTGCCTGCTGCCTGGTTTTGTAAGTAGTTTTATTGTGAACACAGCCACACCCATTCATTTGTCATTTGTGTATGGTCTATGGCAGCTTTTGGACTACAGAGCTGAGTGATGCAATTGCAACAGAAACCACATGGCCCAAAAGAGCCTAATATATTTACTATCTGGCCCTTTGCACACAAAGTTTGATGGTTTGTAATCCAGATGAAATAAACTGAGTTCATATTATTTTTTATAGAATATTATCAAGATGAGAAAACATAGTTTCTCATAGAGAACTCTCAGGGCTTGGATGCCAGTTTGAGAAATATTTTAGAAGTTATTTATGAGAAATGCAGACTTTTAGTATTTTAGTGACTTTCAAAGGCGGAGGAAAGCAATGCATTCCTATTTCCTTAGAAGAATTTGTGAACTGAATTCATGCACCAGCTCTGGGGGTTCTGAGTAGCCCTTCACACATAGCAGGCATCACCTCCCCCGCACATGTAGGGTTGTATTTCCTAACCTCCTTGTGGGTGAACAAGACCATGTGACTCATTCTGGTCAATGACCCAAGTGATGTGTCTGCCTTTCTGAGCCAGAGCATTTACTTATCAGTGCAAGGCCTCCTAGCCGTCTATCTTTCTAGCACAACTGGTGACATTCAAGAGGGTGGCTGCCCCCATGAGCTTGGGTTCCTGAGTGACCATCATTTGCAAAGCCTTCTCACCAGTCCCCAATGGATACATAACATGGGCGAGAAATAAGCCTTTGCATTAGTTCGCTAGGGCTACTGTAACAAAGCACCACAGAGTGAGTGGCTTAACCAACAGAAATGCATTTTCTCACAAGTCTGGAGATCAGAAGTCTGAGAGCAAAGCACAGCAGCATTGGTTTGCTCCTAGGGCTGTGAGGGAGGAATCTGCTTCAAGCCTTTCTCCTTGGCTTGTAGGTGACCATCTTCTCTCTCGTATTGTCTTCCTTCTGTGTGTCCCTGTGTCCAAATTTCCTCTTCTTCTCAGGGACTTGGGTCCTATTGGATTGGAGCCCATCCTAATGACCTCATTTTAATTTAATGACCTCTTAAAGACCCTATCTCCGAATACGGTCACATTCTGAGGTACTGAGAGTTAGGACTTCAACATAGGAATTGGGGGGTAAGGGCACTGTTTAGCCCATAACAACCCTTATTATTTTAAGCTATTGAGATGTGGGGATTATCTGTTACCACAGCATAACCCACACTACCCTGCCTGATACAAAGGAACAATCACATGTAGAGTCAAAACAACAGCTTCTCCGAGTTGTCTGTGCTTATTTATTAAAAGCCACACCAGGGCATTTTATTTTATTTTATTTTATTTCATCTTATTTTATTTTATTAGTTTACATGTGTCACGGCCATGAATAAATTAGCTCACAGCAATATTCTTAGAGCTGGAACATTATTTTCCCCCCATTTTAGGAAGTTGAGTGCCAGAGAAGATAAATGTTTCTTCCCAGCAAACAGGAAAGCGCCAGGCCCAGGATGACTGCCAGTCATGTGCCCGTTCCAGCTGCCCGGTCACCTTCCTGCCTCCCTGGCACCCAGGCTGGCCAGGCCTGTCACCGGGTGGCACTCTTCCCCTCAGGCCAGCCCTGTCCGTGACGGTTATGAACTCGGGATGCCTCTAGCTCACTTAGATGTTATCATCCGACTTGTGACAGATTAATTCCTTAATCACCTGTTTGCGTTTTTTCACGTAATATGAAGCCTCACATCCTATTTCCTCATGATTATGAAACCGTCAGAGATCTAAGAGGTGGTTTATTTTCCAGGGGGACGTCCTCCAGACTCTGAAAGGGATTTACCAGGGAAGGAAATGCCCTCTGCATTAGCTTCCTGTGGCTGCTGTAACTATTTGTCACAGACTTGGTGAATAGAAACCAAAGAAATGTTCTCTCGCAGTTCTAGAGCTCAGGAGCCTACAATCTAGGTGTCATCGAGGCCACCTGTCCTCCGAAAGTTCTCGGGGAGACCGCTTCCTGCCTCTTCCCGCTCCCGGTGCTCCTGGCGTGCCACGGCTTCCTAGGCTGTCACTCCCTGCTCTGCGTCTGTCTTCGTGTGGCCTTTTCCTGTCACGTCTCAAGTCTCCCTCCGCCTGTCTCCTATGGGACGCTTGTCATTGGATTTAAGGTCCACTTGAGTAATCCAGGATGATCTAGCCCAGGGGTGGGCAAACTTTTTGACTCGAGGGCCACAATGGGTTCTTAAACTGGACCGGAGGGCCGGAACAAAAGCATGGATGGAGTGTTTGTGTGAACTAATATAAATTCAAAGTAAACATCATTACATAAAAGGGTACGGTCTTTTTTTTTTTTTAGTTTTATTCATTTCAAATGGGCCGGATCCGGCCTGCGGGCCGTAGTTTGCCCACGGCTGAACCTCAGGATCCTTCACTTATTTACATCAGCAAATAAGGTCATACCCACAACTTCCAAGGATTAGGACGGGGCTTCCTCCTTTGGGGGCCCCTGTGCAACACATTCTCTCTGTGGAGCATCATAAAAACCTAATCACTGAACCTTCCCAAGAACCTTCTGAAAAGTCCATGTGCACCTTTAAAGAGAAGGAAATCATGGAAATGAGAGCTTAAGCAACCTACTTGAGGTCTAATGGCTAAGTTAATGTCAAGGCCAGCCTTCTCCCCAGGAAGGTCTAACTCCACTCTATCCCCATCAAGAGGGAGAAAGCAACGTGAGTTATTACGCTCCACACCAGAAGCTAAAGTGGGAACAAGGGGCCAACATTGCAGGCAGGCAGAGTGTTGGCTCGATCTAAGGAAGAATCTGTAACAGTTAAAGGTGCCCGGTAACCAGCGGGCTGCGAGGCTCCCTTCACTGAGCATCCAAACATAAGTTGACAGCCATCTGCCATGGATGTATTAAATCCCGCCCTGGAAGGAAGGTTGTTGGGCCAAGGGAGCTTGATGGGCCATACATGTGCTGTGTTCAATGGAGCACGAACCAATTTGGGGCAGTTCTATAAAAGTCTGGCATTCTGTGATTTGCAATATTAAATCCATAACAGTCCATGTCTTTGTAATCTTACCATTTAGGTAAAAGAAAAGCAGTATTTGACCACGTTCATTTCCCAGGCTGCTGGTATGCTCTCTCTTTTTTAGGATTAATTTTATACCCTTTACGTTTGCTTTTCCTTCATACGCCAAAGAACAATAGCTCTTATACTCTCTTTAGAGCATTCCTGAGACATGAATGGGGTCTGAATTCTCCATTCCTTTCATGAATTACTCCATGTGTGCCAAATATCAATCCATATACTTTTTTCTACAAGTTTTTAGTTTCTTGTGCTGTATGTTAGAGAATCTGGTGTAAGGACTTCCTGGCAGCCTCTCTTTGATTATGATTCCCCATTTGCCAAGGTTTGAATGCCTTCATTCTGAAGGCCCGAGAACCCTGACACAGGAGAGGGGCCATCTGAATTCAACAGTAACGATATAATAACCACGAACCATCCCTAGTGCTTACTGTGCACCAGGACCCTGAGTACTTTGAGCATATGAACTCATTTAACTGTCGTAGCAAGCCCATGCAGTAGGTCCTATTCTAATTACCCCCATTCAAAAGATGAGGAAATAGAAGCATGAGAGGTTAATTAATTTGCAAGGAGCAGGGCCAGGATTCAAATCCAGGCAGTTGGGCTCTAGGACGGGGCTTCCTCCTTTGGGGGCCACTGTGCAACACATTCTCTCCGTGGAGCATCATAAAAACTTAATCACTTGAACCTTCCCAAGAACCTTCTGAAAAGTCCATGTGCACCTCTAAAGATAAGGAAATCATGGCAATGAGAGCTTAAGCAACCTACTTGAGGTCTAATAGCTAAGTTAATGTCAAGGCCAGCATTCTCCCCATCCTTAACCACACTGCCCTGCCTTGTGTTGCAGACCTGTTGATGGCCAAGGGACCCTGGGTGAGTTGTCCACTTTCCTGGGAAGTGGCTTCTGCGTCTGTGAAATAAAGGACTGGCCAGGTGCTCCATCTCTGAGGTTCTAGGAGGCAGCATTTCCAAGTGATGACACTGTGTCCACATGAGGCTCTATGTTACACCCGTGGACCAGTGTAGAACCCTCAATTCACCTCATAGGAAAGGCTCCTAGTCTGTTTGCAAGCTCTCTGTGCATAAAAATAACCTCACTTGACTCAGAAATCCCTTCCATTTGTAGCTGTCTCCTTTTCTGTGCAAACTGCAACCCATTTCCCTCACTACTGCAATGTGCCGCTGAAGAACCAGTGCTCAGCATGCATTCAAACACCCTCTGCATCCTTAGTTATTAGTATTCCCTAACTTCCTTTTGGCAAAATATACCATTCATCATATACACTAGATTCACTTATTTATTCACCCTATACACATTTATTGAGTGTCTATGATGTGCCAGGCACTGTGATAGGCTCTGTGTTTATATTTACATTTCAGTTAAATCAGATTTTGGTGGTTGTATTAGGGTTAGGCTAGTTGCTATAACAGATAAGTCTCCATATTTTAATGGCTTAACAGGTAAAAGTTTATTTCCTATTCAGATAAAGTGTAAAACTGGTTCTAACCCAGGTTCTTTCCCTCCCATGGCTCCACCCTCCCCTGGGGCGTGGGAGTGATTTACACTCAACAGCCTGCTGGGAAATGAGCCAGGCTGGGAAATGAGCCAGAGTAGAGAAGGAACACCTTTTCTCCCAGTCACCTTTGCCCAGAAGTGACACTCACTCTGGGGTGGATGGATAGAGGTGGGGTGCTGAGATATGTCACCCTAGGTCATCAGCCTCTTCCCAAAGGGCAGCCTCTCTCGTAGGTGGCAGCCTCTCTCGTAGGTGGCAGCCAGTGTGGCTAATCTGTGGCAAGTTTACCAGAATGCACCTATGCGGACTGCCGGACCCTCTAGTGGAGTTTTCCCAGGCAGATGTGCCCTATGTCAGTGACACTGACATTACTCAGCATATCTTTGGCAACCCTTTTTTGGAAGTTACTTTTAAAGCAATTCAAGAACAAAAGCTCTTTCTTTGTAAATCTTCGTGACATTATGCATTCTTTGTGGGCTGATTTAATTCTTGCAAATTAGTCATGAGTCATTCAGAGTCAAGTCTGGAGCTTAAAGCGGAGGCTTCATCATGCTGTTTTGGATCAAAGTCAAAATGTATCAATAAAGAGACTGATTCTCCTGTGTGCCCAATGAACTGGCTCTGAAAGCAATTACCTGAGAGGAGGTGAGTATTTGATTAAGGTGACAGGAGCAAGAAAGCTGTTCCAGGTGTCAGAGGATTTATTTGAATATTAAATGTGTAACCTGTTTGAATATTAAATGTGTAACCTGGGACCAATCCTGGGACCAACCCCAGGACCTCTCTGGGCTTTGTTTCCTCATCTGTAAATTGAGGAGAGAGAAAGGGGGTTAGATCACTTCTCACCTTCCTCGAAGCTCTGACATTTGGGATTCTAAACTAAAGCTTTCAAATACAACCTCTCATCCTCATAGGTGAGTTCCCTGCTGTTTGTTTAAATACAGCTTCATTATTACTAAAACTCAGCCTTGTATTTCGGGTTATGTACACGCTGTAAGTTCTAGAATCGGAGAAGCCCAGGCTGGAAGACCATCCGTCAGGGTGCTTGTGGGTCACATATAACACCGAATAGGCCCCAGAACAGTGCCTGGTACTGGAGAGCCCCAGTCAGTACTTGCTGTCGGAACTGGGTTATTTTGATTATTTCTGTCCCCCATCCACTCCCGGGCCTGCTCTGTCCCATCCCTGCCAGTGGATGGGACCCCTTGGCATGTCCCTCAAAAGAGGACTCACTGCTTCCCTCTTTGGGTAGTGCTGTTTTTAATGTTTTATTTTATAAAAAGTAATAAGTAATAATAACAGCTAATAACTCCTATTCTCTATTCCCAGCTCCTCTTTTCAGAGCCTGCTGTAAAAATAAGTCTTCCGTGAGACAGCCCTCACACACCGAATGCCGGGTACAAACGCCCCATGGTCTTTCCAGAATCCATAGGTTTGTATGTTCTCAATTGTTCCTCTTATAAAGATGAGTTCTTGTTCTTTCACAATGCGGACTCCTCCTCAAATAGACACCAGCTTGTCTTTATTTCCCTTTAATGGGGCACCTGGATGAACCGGATGTGTGATTGGGCCTGAGCCAAGCAGAACAGAACTGTCTCAGGGTCTCAACATGGGCTGGGCTGGGCCTTAGAATCACCTGGGAAGCTTTTTAACATCCGGATGCCCAGGCCACACCCCAGACCATTTACATGGGATTCCCCCCCAATTTGATATCAATATATCTTAAACGCAGGGGTCCTCAAGCTACGGCCCGCAGGCCACATGCGGCCCGCCGAAAACATTTGGTTTTTTACTTCAAAATAAGATATGTGCAGTGTGCATAGGAATTTGTTCATAGTTTTTTTTTAAACTATGGTCCGGCCCTCCAACGGTCTGAGGGACAGTGAACTGGCCCCCTGTTTAAAAAGTTTGAGGACCCCTGTTAAAGCTTCTGGGTTATTCCAATGCACAGCCAAGATGGGAGCAGCACTGTTCTAGATGCTCATTCCTATTAATGTGAGCCAATGTTACAATCGATGTCTGCTAGTCTCATTTATCTCAAAGCTGAGTCACATTTAATTTACTGTTAAGAAAAATCACATCTTTTTTTATGAAGCCATCGGTCCCCAATTCTTTATTGTGTACTTGATTTTTTTAATACACCAATACAACTATTTCATACAGATGAAATCTTTTCTGGTTAAATCTGGCCCTTTTGAATAACCCAAAAGGCAGCAAACATTTCTGAAAAGGACCAAATGGTAAATATTTTATACTGAGATCCATACAGTCTCTGGAGCAACTAATCAAGTCTGCCATGGTAGCCCAAAAGCAGCCCTAGACAATGTGCAAACAATTGATGTGGCTGTGCACTACTTAAACTTTATTTATAGAAACAGGCAGTGGGCCAGGTTGGCCTATGCTATGGGCTGTTGTTTGCCAACCCCTGGTATAAGTGATCCATTTTATTTTGGTTCCCAATTCTGTCACATAACACATCAGCTATGCTTTCCACCTTCTGTTGATTTACAAGTCAGATAAGCACCCTTTCTTTACTTCCATCTAAATTATGGATAAAATGAATGAAACTAGTCCAAATCAGAGCTTGTCAAGACGACATTAGGATGGCTATTATTTAAAAATAAATAAATAAATAAATAAATAAATAAATAAATCAAACAAAACAACAGGTGTTGGTGAGGATGTGGAATGGAAGCCTTATGCATTGTTGGTGGGAATGTAAGACTGGTCTACCTGCAGTGAAAAACAGTATAGTAGTTCCTAAAAAAAAAAGTTAAACTTTGAATCTCCATGTGATCTAGCAATTCCAATCTTAGTGTATGCCTAAAGGAATCGAAAGCAGATACGAAGATATTTGTACACCCATGTTCATAGCAGCATTATTCACAACAGCTAAAACATGGAACAACCCAAGTGTCCATTAATGGATAAATGGGTAAGTGAAATGTGGCCTATACCCACAATGGAATATTATTCAGCATTAAAAAGGAAGGAGAGCCCTAGCTGGTTTGGCTCAGTGGATAGAGCATCGGCCTGCGGACCAAAGGGTTTGATTAAGGATCAAGGGCACGTACGTTGGTGGCAGGCTCCTCCCCAGCCCGGGCCCTGGTCAGGGCGCGTGCAGGAGGTAACCAAGTGATGTGTTTCTTTCACCGATATTTCTCTTTGTCTTTCCCTCTCTCTAAAAATCAATGGGAACATATCCTTGGGTAAGGATTTAAAAAAAATGCAAGATTTGGACACATGCTACAGGGATGAACCTTGAAGACATTATGCTAAGTGAAATAAGCCAGACACAAAAGGACAAATACTGGATGGTTCCACTTATATGGGGACCTAGAGTAAGGCAATTTTAAAAAGACAGAAAGTAGGATAGAGGTTACCAGGGCCGGGGGAAGTAGGGAAGGGTGAGTTAGTGGTTAGCATTACAGAGTTTCAGTTTGGGATGATGAAAAAGCTCTGGTGGTGATGGTTGCACAACAATGTAAATATGTTTAATGCACTAAACTGTGCACTTAAAAATAATCAAAATGGTAAATTTTATTATTTATATTTTATGACAAGTTAAAAAAAAAAGAAACAGCCTGAGGGCCAGCCCCTTGAGGACCTCCCTCCAGCTCTCATCAATGCCTGAGTCGGTACACCTTGCATATAAACATTCAGTCTGTAGCATAGAGCAGGCGATAGAAATTTGTGAATAAAAATAAGTGAATGGACCAGATGTCAATCTCTCATCAACATCATTTTCCTCTTATCGATAAGATCATAATAGAGCTCATAAATGCCTTAGTATGTTTACTAATCTATTAGTATAGCTATTAATTACAGCTCAGTCACCTGTTAAGGAATTGACGTGGGCTTTTCATTCTAAAAAAGAACAGCTGGTGAAAGAGGCCCAGAAATCAGGATTTTAAAAAGATTCCCAGGTGATTCTAATGTGCAGCCAAGGTTGAGAACCACTGACCTACAGGCTGCCCAACCCTCCGTGTTGAGAAGTTCCCTTTGGGGTCGGCGATAGCCTCCTGACATGAACAGACACCTGGGAGGGTCTGCCGGGCTCCTTATGACAAATGGAACAAGGTACTCCTCTTCCGTGTTTTTGCTTATCTCTGTGTATATAATGCAAAATATCCACAAGGGAGCCGAGTATCACAATAGCGGGTTCGGATAGTGAAGGGAGCCGGCTCCGTGGAGTGTAGCTCCCTCTAGTGTTGAACGAGGGGAAAGGGCAGACAAACAGGCATTTTTTGATAACACAGTTAAGTTTGTCATGCAATTTCCAACAGCTGTCCGTCGTACCTATTACATTCTAATGGAAACTTTCACGTGTAATATGAAAACATTTAGGACTCCTAAATTAACTGTCTACAAAAAAAAGGAAAGAAAACGTTTTAATTTAGTTCTGATTCCCAAGACAGTGTTCTATGGTGGTAAAAATCCTCTTATGACATAGGATATATTAAGGAGCAAAACCAATTCCCAGTTGTCCCTTAATCCATTATCCTCTCACCATGATCCCACAGAGTTCCATAACACTTCTGGTATTACCACACACTACAGGGGCCTTCCTTTTAAAGTGAAAGTGGATGAGCCCAACAGCAGATCTGCTTTGAAGGCAGAGTTCTCACCACCCAGACCCTTCTCCTCTAAGGTTTGATTTGATTATTTTTCTGTTGAAAGTAAGTTGTTCACTCTTCGTATTTTTGAGGTCACAAACTCTTGAGGAATAATGAAAGCCATAGAACCAACCCCCTTCTATGCCCCTCAAATGCACACACACATACAAACTGCACACACAAGTCCAGGAGAGCCAGTCTCCCTAAAGTCTGGTCAAGGGCCCTGGATTCCAGGTTAAGAATCCAAAATGGCCCTTTGCCAGGTAGCTCAGTTGGTTGGAGTGTCATCCCCATATGCCAGCGTTGTGGGTTCGATCCTTGGTCAGGGTGCATACAAGAGTCAACTAATGAAGGCATAAATAAGTGGAACAACAAAATTGATCTCCTCTCTCTCTTTCTCTCTCTCTCTCTCTCTCTCTCTCTCTCTCTCTCTCTCCTCTTCCTTCTCTCTCTAAAAAAAAAATCAATCAAAAAAATTTTAAAGAATCCAAAAGGGGCTGACATTCCCTTCATCTGGGAGTGTGGAGTCCATTGAGAACAGAGCTCCATCCTTCCCTCAGGTGCCTGCAGCCAATGTGAGCTAGAGTTGTAATAAACGCCACCTGTCAGGGCATTGGCCGTTTTCAGAGTAGCTCACAAGTGTTATCCCGTGATCTCTCACAGCCCTCTGGTGAGATCAGTAAGGGCAGAAGCACTCAGTGCAGGGTGACAGCCACCAAGGGAAATACTAGAGAAATGCAGAGGGAAAATAGGGACTAGGTCATTATCATAACCAAATCTTTATTAAATATCCGACCCTCTTCTCCACACCCATGATGCCATCTGCTGGCAGCCACAGTGAAGAGAAACAAGGGTAGGTGATTGCAATGCCTTGGGAAGGTGACATCTACGGAGGACATGCTCAGTCAGTGGGTAGCTGAGCTATACTTACTGAGCTGTTTGTGGGGTCACCTAAGAGGCCTATCACTAAACAAATGGGTGTGTTTTCAGCTGGTGGGATACCCAGCCTACCGAAAGTCATTATCTTCCCACCACCGCTAAGGATGCCTGAGTCCCACAGTGTCTGGGACTGCTATACTGCAGTGATCAGCTATGCACCTTTATCTCACAGGTTCTCCTGTGGGCTAGGCACCATGTTTACTTCTTAGACTAGCATAGCACAGTGCCCAACACATAATCTCAGTTTCAAACTCTACTCAAGAACCATCACCTTGGGTATCTGTCTAGTTTCTCCAAGAAGCAGGTGCCAAGATGGGATTAAATGTGTAAGGATTTGAACAGGGGAAGTGTCTATGTGAGAAAAAATAGGGAGGGAGATGGGTAAGGCTAGGAGAGCTGGAGAACATGGTTCAAGTCTAAGATGAGTGAAAGAGAATGGGAGGGAAGGTTGGGTGGAAGATCCTTGAATTATCATGCCATTAAAGGAAGGTCCATCAAAGTTGTGGGGAGTAGGGTCCTTGAGCCAAAGCCAGCCATCTAAGGAGTATGTGCCCCTGAGTAGACCAACTTTAGTGACCCCGCCACACTTATCAGTTGGCTAGTCGCAGCAGTAAGTGTGGTCTTGGTGCAAACAGAATCCTTGGTCAGTGACACACCCTGTAGTTGGAGACCTTTGAGTACATTATATGGCCCCCACATCATCTATCCCACCAGCTCACTTCAATTCTCCAGCCTCTTGGAGATCTTTATGATGCTAACCTTGCTTGTCCACCATCCATCATTCCGTTGTGTCCTTGTTCCCCTTCTCACACAATTTGGATTTCAGGGCCCATCCTTAGACTCTCTCCCTTGCAAACACCCTTAACTCTGCTGACTCCCTCTCACTCTGAGATGCTCATTTGGTCTATTTCCCACTCCCTCCTTCCTAACAGAACCCTCATTGTGTTAATGGTACTCACCATACTATCCTAAGCCAGTGCTCCTCAAATGTCAGAATCACCTGAAAGGCTTGTTGAAGCACAGACTACTAGGCCACACACTATTCCAATTCAAGAAGTCTCAATGGAAGTCTCAAGAAGGTCATGGTTTGATTCCCGGTCAGGGCACAGGCCTGGTTTGCCCGGTGTGGGGTGTGCAGGAGGCAGCCAATCAATGATTCTCTCTCATCGTTGATTTTTCTATCTCTCTCTCCCTCTCCCTTCCTCTCTGAAATCAATAAAAATATATTTTTAAAAAAAGAAAGGTAGAGGCAGTCTAAAAAGAATTGCTTCATCTCTACCACCAAGTCTATCACCTTACCTGTGTTTCTACCTATAAACCTCAACTTTCCTCCTGTTAGAGATGAGGAAGGCTTCCTGCTTTTACTGGAGGCCAAACCCTCCACTTGTGTTTTAGATTTCAATGCCTTTCTGGTTTCAAGGACTCTACTCTTGCAATTATCAATCCCCTTCCCTCATAGGGATTTGTGCCTCAACCAGATCATTCCCATTGGCAAATAAACATGATAGGATAACATGGTCTTTCAGAAAATGTTCTCTCTTGACTCCAAGTCCACTCCAACTACTCCATCTCTTGCCTGCTCCCTTTCCCATCTCCTATTAGCTCTTGAACCTGTCCCAATTGGGCTTTCTCAGTGTCTGCCATTCTAGTGAAATGGCACTTCTCGAGGTCGTCATCATGTTGTACGTCAAAGGCAATAGTCAGTTCTCAATCTTCATCTAACTAGATCTTTCAGCAGCAATTGACACAGTTGACTTCCCCTTTATCTCAAAATACTTTTAGGCTCTGTGGAATCTCTTCCCACTATACTGACCTCTCCTCACGATTCTTCCTCAGCTCCCCAACTCCAAGTATTGATGTTATATAGACTTGGTCTTCTCTTCTTTCTTTCTCTGTATCTATACTCCCTCTCTAAGTGGTCTCCTCTAGCCATGGGACTTTATATATACAAATACATAAATTAAATCAATTATTGTCCAACTCATAGACACCTCTCCCTCACGTGCCAGACTCACTGTCTACTTGATATTGCCACGTGCATGTCTAATATGCATTCCATCTTTACTTGGTAGGGCCTTTTCCTCTTTGGAATTCCAGCTCCCTCATTGCCTTGCAACATCAGTTGTGCGAAGTGCTTAAGGAAAGTTATGGTGCTGTCATTTACCCAGCTTTCTCTTATTGTCAGGGTGAGAGCAATGCTCTTTCCAGCTTTCCATATCCTTGGTGGGAGGAGAGTCATCACACAGAGGAATTGCAAGTCCAAATGAAGAAAAATAAGTGCAGTCACTTATTAGATTCTATAGTCTTCATAAAAAATGAAAGTTATTACATTTATACAGGGCAGCAGGCAAGATCTGTAGCAATGCACCTGATTTGTAACAATGGAAACAATAAAAATTTGTGTCGACCACAGAGTAGATGAAGTGTGATATGGCCACACCATAGAATGCTACACAATGGAATGAACACATGATTATACTCACTGATGCTATTGAACCTAAGAAACATGTGAGGCTAAAGAAGCGAGGCACAAAAGAGTACACAGAGTATGATTCCATTTATAGAAAGTTCAAACATGCAAAAAACTAAAAAATATATATTTTTGGGTATATCATATATGATAAGCTATTATGAGAAGCAAGAGAATGATTAACACAAATGTCAGAATAGTGATCAATATTTTTTAAAATTGGTTAAAAAAACACACCACCAAGTACAATTTAGGATTTTTGTTTCCCCATTGTCCTCACTGCTTTATGGCACTTTAAGGAAGGTCAGATGTAATAACTGATGATATGTTGGTCTGATTAAACATTAATTTTCTAGCTCTGGAGGTGGAGCCTGAATTAGATCCTTTTCTCGGTGGATGTGAGGACTTTACTCAGTGGCAGTGACTCACAAAAAATGTGAGTTTCATTGCCACCTCTTGTTGTCTTGACCTGGAGGGTTAGACATGAAGAATCTCTGTTAAAGGAGGGAATTAAAGGGTCAAGTGTTTCTGAATCTAGGCAAGGTTTGGTATGTGCTGACTGCAGAAAGGGGTGGGTGTGATGTAATGTAACAGTCTAGGGCAGTGGTCAGCAAACTGCGGCCCCTTGAGTGTGGCTCTTCCACAAAATACCACGTGCGGGCGCGCACCGTACAGTGCGATTGAACTTCGTGGCCACACTGAAGGGGCCAAAGAGCCGGATGTGGCTTGCGAGCCGCGGTTTGCCGACCATGGGTCTAGGGGGGCTCCAAAATAGCTGGGTCCCCTCTTGTCTCACTGAAGGAAGACTAGCCCCTTGGTCAGTGGGTAGAAGAGCAGCAGACCATTTAGTGACACAATAAAGAAAGTCACTTTCAAAATGTGTTTTGACAGGGTTCAATCCACCGTCCCTCTAAGAGTCATCAAGGACTCCTTGTCAAGACACTCAGAAAGTGCTGTGAAAGGTGTTTAATAAAGCATTTACCTACCATTTACTAAATATCAGGCATTATTCTAGGTTCACTATAAATGTTAACCCATGTAATCCTCATAACAACCCTAAGAGGTGGGTGATATTATTATCCCCATTTTACAGAGGAGAAAACTTTCCTGAGGTAGCCCAGAGAGTCAGTGGGGGCTGGAACATTGGCCCAGCATCTGGGCTCTTCCAGTCATAGCTCACGTTACACATTGGTCCAGGTCAACTGGGTCTCCAGCAGCTCTCACAATGCCTGTGGTTGATCTAAGGCTCAGGAGTTGCAAAGTCACCTGTTTGAATAGGCAGAAGAGGGCCTTGCCCAACTTCCTCTGCTAGTGTGTGGATGTGGACTTGTTTTCATAGAATTTAACTACTGGCCTGGAGCCAGCAGCTGAATTTACATAGCCCAGAGGCCAGCTCCATGCCACAGCCCCTGGTGGCCCTCAAAGCTAGCAGGATTGTCTCTCCTCCTTCAGACTCTCAACAACAGCCTTGGGGCCAAAATCTTAAGTACAAGAGACAGGGTTAAAATTTGCATTGAAATGATAAATTGGATGAATGATCTAATGAGTCTGGTAGATCAAAGGTCAACAAGAAACTGCTCTCAGCCTTGACCATCTGTAAGCATCTTTCCAGGTCTTCACCTGTGAAATGAAAAGCTGGACCAGGAGTTTCCAAATATGGTTATGCCTCAGAATTCCCAAGAACTATGAAAAAATACAAGCTTCTCCTCCCACACCCCAACTCCCACATTTCCATTCAACACAAAAAGCTAGGCACAATTCTGGCGCAATTCTTTCTATCCTGACTCAAGATAATCAAGTTTTTAGCATATGTCAGTCTCATAAAAAAGACTGGTCTGAATTTTATTTTCATTAATTACAGAATTAAAAAATACTTCCTACCAAAATGTCAGCAACTCCAATATCTGTTGATGTGACAGAGTTGGTTAGAGATAAATAGAAGCTTAGATCCCCATATCTTATAAAAATATATGATTTTAAATTTTGAATGGGAAGCAAAAGAAATGTTGTTTAGCTCTTCTAGTCATAGCTCATGTCACACACTGGTCCAGGCACTCTTATTGGAACTGCATAACAACCCTCTGTGTTATGTTCTCCATTTTACAGGTGAAAAGTGAAATTAGGAAACACACGAATGTTTTCCCAATGATCACAAAGCTCATAAAGGTCTGCCAGATACTGAATAAGTATATTTCCATACAAGCTTTCCATATATTTCCATATATTCATCATGCATATTCTTATATATATTCCATATAGTTATTCATTCATTTGACAAATATTTACTAAGTCATTTGTTTTCCTTAATTCTGAGAACATAAAAATGGATCAAGTAAACTCATAGAGAAGTTGTCTTCCTGCTTCATTACTATTCTATTTCAAAACATCCCCAGTTTTTTTTTTCAAAATTAGAAACCCTGCCCAGCTGGTGTAGGTCAGTGGTTGGGCATCAACTCATGCACCAAGAGGTCACTGGTTCAATTCCCAGTCAGGGCACATCCCCAGTGTGGGGCGTGCAGAAGGCAGCCGATGGATGATTCTCTCTCATCATTGATGTTTCTATCTCTCTCTCCCTCTCCCTTCCTCTCTGAAATCAATAAAAATGTATTTTTAAAAAAACTACAATGAGATACCATCTTACACCTGAGAGAATGGCTTTCATCAACAAAACAAGTAATAAAAAGTGATGGGGGCACATGCCTGGGTTGCAGGCTCGGTCCCCAGTTGTGGAGGGTCCCCAGGAGAGGGGGTTGCAGGAGGCAGCCATGACCAATGGTCGTTTTGGAAGCAATTTATTAACAGCCATCTGACAAATATTGAAACCTAGTCAATTCACTCCTTCAGTGAAGCAACTTGGTGAAATACCTTAGAAACGTCTATGCACTTTGATGCTTCTGTCTCTCTTTCCCTCTCCCTTCCTTTCTCTCTAAAATCAATAAAGACAATTTAAAAAAGGAACCCTGAGAAGAATGGAAAAGATGCAAACTCTTCCCAAATGAACTGCGATAAATCCTTGACTCTCTACTAATAAAATCTTAATTCTCCATTTCAAGAGCACCTATTTTCGTTCTACAATCAATACAAATTTTATTTTGACAGTTTTGAAAGAATATTAATAGGGATAATATTGGAAAAGGGTACCCGGAATAATAAAATTCAGCTTTAAGAGAGTGAATAATAACAGGCATCTATGTGTTTAATAAGATTTTTCTCTCAAACGGCATTGATGATATTGGGCTCCAATCATAGTTAATGAATAACAGGAGTGCACACTCCTCAGTCTCTTTCCTGATACACTGCGTGTGGGGATGGGGCACTCCTGGTTTTGCATTGTCCAGCTAAACCACTGCCATTTTACTTTGTTTAAGTATTTATTATTAAGACAACTTTTAGAACAATAGATAATTTAAATTATTTTCACCTACACTTTCATTGCCCAACACAAAGACTTTCCATTGCTTCATGTTCCTTTAGTACAGTGGTCGGCAACTCATTAGTCAACAGAGCCAAATATCAACAGTACAACAATTGAAATTTCTTTTGAGAACCAAATTTTTTAAACTTAAACTATATAGGTAGGTACATTGTTATTAACTTAATTAGGGTACTCCTAAGGCTTAGGAAGAGCCACACTCAAGGGGCCAAAGAGCCGTATGTGGCTCGAGAGCCGCAGTTTGCCGACCACAGCTTTAGTATGTTGAATGATAAGAGCTGGTGTGCAGATCTAGGTAGGCAGGTTTGGGATGCAGCCACAGAATCTAGTCTAACTTTTAAAAACTCTTTCAATGGTTCTGATGGTAAACCCTTATGTAGACCAAATCCACCTAGGGTGGGAGTCACTTCTCATGCAGACAGGAGCCCAGGAAGACCAGGTAGGGAGGTCTTAAATATTTCCCGTGACAGGTAGCTTGAGAGTTTCTGAAAATAAACACCCCCCCCCCATTGAAAAATATTTATCTTTTATTCTAGTTTAGCCATGGCCAATGGTTGTTTGGGAAGCAATTTACTAACAGCCATCTTACAAATATTGAAATCTAGTTATTTTACTCCTTCAGTGAAACAGTTTGGTGAAATGCTTTAGAAATGTTTATATACTTTGATCTGATCATCCTGGGATCCTATCCTAAGGAAATAATCTAAAATATTTTTGAAAAGAAATATTTTGTGAACAAAGATGTTTATTGCACCATTATTCCTAACAGAGAAAAAACAGAACAGCTCAAGAAAAGAATGGTTAAGCAAACTATGGCAAATCAACTCAATGAAATATGATATAACCATTTAAAGGAATACTAACAAAGAGTTTGAAATCATGTGGAAAATCCCTTTAGTTATATTGTGTGTGTGTGTGTGTGTTTTTTAAAAGCAGGATATAAATTTGAAAATAACATGTGACAGCAACTATATAAAACAAATACATCTTCATAATGATAGCATGTTTAAAGGAAAGAAATAAAAATGTAAAAGTTGTTGGGCAGGGATACAGGAAATTAATTTTTATCTTCAAGGTTTTTTTTTCCAAGTTTACTTAATAACCATTTCTTGGATAACAGCAATTATGTAATAAACTCAATTAACTTTTCCATTGGCTCAGTATTGCCAGTGGAAATAATCTGAAATAATTCAAACACAGTCCAGAGGCTTATCACATCAAGGTCCAAGAAAGAGGCAACAGTCAACAGGTTGCAATGCTTCTGATTTGTCACTAAGGTCAGGATTTGAAGAGAGCAATTTGGGGGGAGTGGTGGAGTCAAACACCTAAGTGGAGTAGGTACAAGAGAGAATGGGAGGACCGGGAGCCAAGACAGGAAGTGTGACCAGTGTGGGGAAGGGGAAAAATTCCCTTTCCCTCTGGATGAATAATCATATCAACAGGAGACAGACTGAAAAGAGAAAATTAAATTTAATCTCAACGTGCACAGGCACCCCACATACATGAGAGAGTCAGAGACAGAAAGGGGGTGGAGGTATATAAGACATCCTGAGCTAAGGATGAGGTCATGCACCTGGAGGCTTCAAAGGGCCACTGCAGGATGATGAGAGCAGCTGTTTAGTAAATGGAAGCTGCCCTGCCACACAGGGTCAGAAAGAGGTTATGGGTGCTAATCTCTTATTATGGGCAAGTGCTAGGTCAGCGGTTCTCAACCTGTGGGTCGCGACCCCTTTGGGGGTCGAACGACCCTTTCACAGGGGTCGCCTAAGACCATCGGAAAACGTATATATAATTACATATTGTTTTTGTGATTAATCACTATGCTTTAATTATGTTCAATTTGTAACAATGAAGTTGGGGGTCACCACAACATGAGGAACTGTAGTAAAGGGTCGCGGCATTAGGAAGGTTGAGAACCACCGTTCTAGGTAGTTGAAAGCAAGGGGGCAAGTTTCTCTTGAGCCTGAGGCTAAAATGTCCTTTAGCTCAAATAATCCAGGTACCACAGAGGCACATGGTGGGGTGGCTCCATCTGAACCCCCACAGTCTTTGGAGAAGTTTTGATATAAAGGAGATTAGTCAAATGACACATAGATGGAGTCAGAGGGGTGGGGGGAGAGAATTGTTTGTTTACCTAGGATCAAAAAAATCCAGGAGGAAGGGGAATTAATGACTCAGGAGATAATAAAAGGGAAATTACATATCAAAGCCTGGATTTCAGCTCTTGGGTTCAGAAAAGGAGCTCCCCATTTATTTATTTATTTATTTAGCTCCATAATGTTTCCATGATACTTTGATTTCCCCCTTCCAGTTACTCCTTTTTAAAGGATTCCTTTTGATACAGTATTTAATCAGGTCACACATCAGTAAATTAGTTTGGGTTATTTACCGTCATGAATCAAATGGCATTTCAGAAGTAACCATAGGATCAAAGTGGGGGGAGCAGAGAGTGGTTTTTGTGTATGTCTCTGGAAGACCAAGGGATTTGGTTAACTCTATCCAGGATTCTTGGTTGCAGTGGCATATCTGATGCTGGTCTCAATATTCCATTAAAACAAGCAGCAGGCATTCAGAAGATTCCTTTCCAGGCTCAACCAGAAAAGGCTAGACAATTTTCTGATCCCAACTATTTTCATGGCTCCAATCTTGTTACAGATCCAAGGATTTCATTGTCCCAGCTTCCAGCTCTCTCTCCATGAAAGCCGTTACCTTTGTCCCCTTCTCTGGTCCCTTAGTAGGAAAATCCCCACTTGTCCAAATCTGGCCATTAGCAATTGGAAATGTTACTCTGAGAGAGAGCTGCTTATAGAGAAAGGAACAATTTGCAGTCCATTTATGGTACCCTTCATTCTTTAAAAAATGTTAGGCCATTTGCTTTGATCCTCATTGTGGAAAGTGAATTGGCCGTGAGCAGGAGAATATTAGCTGCTAAATTGAATCTGTTGTAGATTATTCTCAAAGACCATTAGCTTTTCATGGTGGGGGAGGGTGTTTGCTGTTTATTGTCTATTTAAACTGCATGTATTTCCCCCATAGGCTGTAAAAGCTTTAAACGCACTGAGACGAGGTTTTTAAAGCCATATGAAATGTACTAGCAGAATGGAGATGGTTTGTGAATAAGAGGAAGAGCTGATAGCCGGGGCTTTATTTTACTCATGATCAGACTGACTTATCTGCCTCCTCACTCATTATATTATTCCCCTTCCTCTGAGCTTCAGAGTTAATCATAAATAATGTGCATCAATTCATTTCATCCTAAATGCAAATATCAGTCCTGGAACAAATATTTAAATAGCGCCAATCAGGGCCTTTTATGTTCTTTTATCAAACCCCAGAGTAAACATGGCTTCTGAAATGACTCTTTTCTGTGAATGCTATTCTGAAATCTAGCTCACGGGTTACAGCATTTGAACTTAGCCGCTGGCTTTACCGTGATGGAAAGAAAGGCGCAGGGAAGTGGTTGGCACCTGCTCAAGGAGACCCGGTGGTAGCATTGG
This sequence comes from Myotis lucifugus, assembly GCF_000147115.1. Lineage (NCBI taxonomy): Eukaryota > Metazoa > Chordata > Mammalia > Chiroptera > Vespertilionidae > Myotis > Myotis lucifugus. The sequence goes on along the minus strand of NW_005871084.1, from coordinate 2,397,033 downwards.
GAATAGAACCCAGGCCTCTCAACCCCCAGCCCCGAGCTCCCCGACCCTTCCTCTCCAAGGGCACCCACTCACTTTAGAGGGGGAGGTTACAGTCAGGCTTGCACCTGCCCTCTCCTGCCTGGTGCTCTTGCAGAGAAAGGGGGATTAAAGGAGGAAAAGGAATCTCCTCTCATTGCCAGAGAGAGAGAGAGGAAGAGAGAGAGAGAGAGAGAGAGAGAGAGAGAGAGAGAGAGAGAAGCTTGTCTGTCCCTGGCTCAGGAGGGAGGACAAAGCCTTTTGGTTTCCAGGAGTGGCACAGAGTCAGGGTCCTTGTCTCTTGAATCCCATAGAGTGGGGGAAAGAGGAAGAATCTCTTCCTACGGAAGAATGGAGAGGGGGAGACCACTTTCTACTGAAACACAAATGTATCTGTTACCTGTCCCCTTCTCTGTGGCATGCCCCACCCCAGTCCAAACCACCATCACATCTTACCTGGTCTGTGGCAACAGTCTCCCAGCCTCTAGGGGTGCCTCCTCCAATCCAGCACCCACAGAGCAGCCCATGAACTTCCTGAAATGCAGGTCTGGGACTCCCTTCAGGGGATCTTCTTCTGTGGCCAGCTAAACCCTGAACTCACAGCAGGACTTACCTGGTTGGTGATCTCACCCCGTCGCTCCTTCAGCCTCAACTCTCCCCTCTCCTCAACGGAACCTTCCAGTAGACACACTCTCCCTCCCAGGCCCCTGCTGGTCCTGCTGACTGGTCCTCCTCTCCTGGACCTGGTATCTGTATAATTATTCCTTTAGTATTTGTCTCCCCAATACATTACAAGTCCCACAAGGGCAAGGTCACATCTCTCCCTGTCATTGTTGTATTCCTAGATTTAGCATAATCCCTCAGATTTAAAAGGCCCGTGATAAACTTATGAAAATTAAGTGAACAAGTAAGTAAAATTCTGCATGTCTTTCTAAGCTCCTAATGGAAGTTGCTTCTACCAGGGAGGTTCCATATGATTCTCAAAGTCCAGACCAGGGATTTTCAACCTTTTTCATCTTATGGCACACATAAACTAATTACTAAAATTCTGCAGCACACCAAAAAAATGTTATATTTTTTGCCAATCTGACAAAAAATAGGTATAATTTTGATTTATTCACACTGAACAGCTATTGTTGTGTTGGCTGTTGTCTCTTTTTTTTATTATTATTTTTTATTTGACAATTTAAGGAAAAAGAAGTCAGTGTCCCTGACTAAATAGTCAGGTATTGCAGGTTTTAAAAGTTCTTGTAGCTCACCGGTTGAAAATTGCTAGACTAGAAGGTACCGACCAAGGTGCTCCCACCAGATCTCACAGCCCCATATGGCACGTCCCACACTAAGTGTAACTGCCCATCTCCCTGTCTCCCTGGGCCAGCCGCTGAGCTCCGGCCTTCCCCGTGGCCTATCCCACTGCCCCGTCCAGGACACCGCACACACTCCATGCTCAGTATTTGGCAAATGAATGACTCCATGACTGACTTTTCTTATTCCTAAGTTTAAGCCAATCCATTTGCTTTCAAGAAGAGTAGGAAACAATGGTATCTGTATCCTCAGTATCCACTTACAGTTTGTTTTGTGTAGGGCATTGTGATAAGCACTTTACCCGCATCGTCAGGTACATCCAGGCTTCATCAGCTTGTGCATTCCACTGAAGATACTTGTCTCATTATTACCCGAATTATCATGACCTCGGACATCCATGTCCACAAATAGCAATGTCTGATGACAAGAGTTCTTCCTTTACTGGTTTGTGAACCTTCTTAATCTCTCTCTCTCTCTCTCTCTCTCTCTCTCTCTCTCTCTCTCCTCGCCTTCTCTGTTTTTTTTTCCTGCTCCTTTGTGTAAAGCTAACATTTCAGCTGGACGACTTGGGGTAAATGACTCAACTTTTTCTTCTATAACCATAAGTTGGAGATAATAACATACTTCACTGGGTTAGCGTGAGAATTAAAGAAAACCACTCAGGGAAGGACTTAGGACAATGTCCTCCACATGTGAAGCTACGTCATGGGCTGCTGTGCTGTGGGTATGTAGACTTGCCAATCATGCCTGCCCAAGCCAGCTTACATCCCCGACAAGAAGCGCTCAGCAAAGACAGTCACCTCTCTGCCCGATTCCAAACTCCCAGGAGAGCCAGCCCAATCAGCTACGGTGTGAGCCTGAGGGGGAGGAGATATGTGCAGGATTATGTTACCTGCTCCCCGCTACACACACACACACACACACACACACACACACACACACACACACACACGCAATTTATATGTTGAAGCCCTAACCCAAATGTGACTGTGTTTAAAGGTAGGGCCTTTGAGGAGGTAAATACAATAATTGAGGTCACCTGTGTGGGACTCTAATCCAGTAGGACTGGTGTCCTTATAAGAAGAGGAAGAAAGACCAGGGATGGAAAGGCCATGTGAGGGTACAGGCAGAGGAGGTCACCCGAAAGCCCAGGAGAGAGGCCTCTGGAGAAACCAACCGTGCACGCCTTGAAGTCACACTTCTCGCCTCCAGAGCGGTGAGAACTTTATTTCTGCCCTGTGAACCCCCGGACCGCGGTCATTTGTATGGCACTCTAACAAAGTAATAGATTACCCAGAGACAGCTGTTGGCCCTGCTTTTTATTTTTGCAAGAGTGATTCTCATGATCTAGACGACAGAGAAAAAAATTCCTTTTAAACATAGTGCCTGGGACAGAGTGAGTGGTTGTGTGGTGGTCATTGCTGTCACTGGTTTTGGTGGTGGTGGTCACATTGTTGATTTTCTGTTCCTTGTTGAGAGGAGGGACAGCTCACACCACTTCAGACCCAGAAGGTTCAGAGACCTTCAAGGAAAAGGCAAAAGGAACTATGTTCTGCATACGCAAGATTTTTTATTGAGGTATAATTGACATATAACATTATATTGGTTTCAGGTGTACAACATGATTCAATATTCGTACGTATTGTGAAATGATCACCACAATAAACCTAGTTTACAGGTGTCACCATACATCGTTACAAAATTTTTTTATTGTGCTAAGAACTTTTAAAATTTACTCTTAGTCACTTTCAAATAGGCAGTACAGTATTAATATAGCCATCACACTGTATATCACATCTTCTGAGCTTGCTTATTCTATAACTAGAAATGTGTATTTCTTGTTATAGAATACACATTTTGCCCACTTCCACCCCCATGAATCTGTTCTCTCCACCCCTACCCTTACCCCTCACCCATGCCTCTGGCAATCTGAAAAGCTCAGGTTTTCTTTTGGGGGGATTAGATTTTATACATAAGTGATATCATATGGTAGTTGTCATTGTCTGACTTACTTCTCTTAGCACAATGTCCTCAAGGTCTATTCATGTTGTCACAAGTGGCAGGATTCTGTCTTTTTGTGGTTAAATAATATTCCATTGTGTATATACACTACAATTTCCTTATCCTTCATCTGTTGGTGGACACTTAGGCTGTTTTTATGTCTTGGCTATGTACATAATGCTGCAGGGAACATGAGGTTGGATATATTTTAGTGTTTGCATTTCTTGGCGTAAACACCCAGAAGTGGAATTGCTGGATCATATGGTAGTTCTATATTTATTTTCTGGAGGAACCTTCATACTGTTTTGCATGGTGACTGCACCAATTTACATTCTCACCAACAGGGCACAAGGGTTTCCTTTCTTCCACATTCTCGCCACCACTTATTTCTTGTCTTTTTGATAATAGTCATTCTAACAGGTGTGAAGTATATCTCTTTGTGGTTTTGATTTGCATTTTCCTTATAATTAGTGATGTTGAACACTTTTTCATGTACCTGTTGATCATTTGTATATCATCTGTGGAAAAAAATGCCTACCTATTTAGACCCTCTGTCCATTTTTTTTAATCAGGTTGTTTATTTTTTGCTATGGAGTTGTATGAGTTCTTCATATATTTTAGATATTATCCCCTTACCAGATATATGATTTACAAATATTTTATTCCATTCAGTAAGTTGCCTTTCACTTTAAAATTTTCTATTTATTTACTTTATTATTATTATTTTGCTGTGTAGAAGCTTTTTATTTTAATTTTAATTCTTTAAAATATTTTTATTGATTTTTTTTTTGAGAGTGAGAGGTGGAGAAGGAAAGAGAGAGAAACATCAATGTGAGAGTGAAACATCAATTGGCTGCCTCATGCACAACTCCCACCAGGGACAGAGCCTGTAACCTGGGCATGTGCCCTGACCAAGAATCAAACAGGCAACCTTTCTGTGTGTAGGACGATGCTCAACCAACTGAGCCACACTGGCCAGGGATATGCAGAAGCTTTTTAGTTTGATCTAGTCCCACACCAATTTTTTAATCTTGAAATTCCAACAGATGGAATTAAAGGTGTTCTATTTGAGTTCAAAGTCAGGGTTGACAGTAATCAAGATAGTAAAAATGGAGAAAACATTTAAAGTAGCGAAAGCAAGATGGAAATTGTGAGAAAATGTGAGAGGGAAAGGCTATACAACCAACAGTAATGAAAAGAATAAGAAGGAATAAAATCATTTAGGTAAGTAACTGATAAAAGTGTATTCCACTATTAATTTATCGTATCAGTGTAACAAAATACTTTCTGAACAAACTTTCCTTTTGAGTCCATCCTTTTTCCTTTCTGTGTGAGAAAGCACTGGTGGTTCTCCGAGTCGCCCTCAAATACAGGGACTTCCTTTGTCTGCCCCAGAATCTTGCCATCATTTTTATGTTGTTCTGTAGGAAAATTGCGTTTTGCATTCCAAATAAAATTCCAAATAAAAATGGGATTACAGCATGTCTATAAACCAGACCAGCTGATTTCCAGTTTAAAGGAGACTGTGGTTCCTGCCAGCGCTCAGATCGGCATTTCACAGCCCATCTGAGAAGAAACTATCCTATCACAGCAGAGTTGAAGTTCCTCCCCTGCCTCCTAAATGTGCTCTGGACATGGAAGGCTAACTCTGCCCATGTTCAACTCCGACTTACGCATTTGTAAACTTTCCTCTTTAACGCTTTTTTAAAAACAAGAGAAAGAGAGGAGAAAGAGAGACTCTGGAGTTTCCTTTTATGTGATTGTTTAAAAAAAAAAAAGATTAAAGTTGAAAAAGTTCAAAAGTTCCATTTGGCACTGAGAAGATTTCATTTGGCCCTGCCTCCCCGGAGCACTGCCGCACACTCCCTTTGTGATGTGCTAAGTTTATCTTTGGGTAGGAGATTGCCAAAGAACAGTGAGGAGGGCAGGTGTCCTTTATTTGCACCGAACCTCATAAACTTCAACTTATTCTTTGCCACCTGTTATCAACAACACCTGCAGGATGGACTGAGGACAACAAAAGAGGCATTCAGGGGTGGGAAACTATAGTTACACAATTCCAAAGTCAAGGTTGCATTTTTGTTGAGTCCACCCAGATACCTGTGGATCTCTCTTTTTTTTTTTCTCAATGACTCATATAATTGCTGGAGTTTCTCTTTTTAAAAAAATTAAATTTAACAGCGAGTCTTAGAAATCTCCTCATCAGTACATAGAAAATTCCTTCTTTTTAAAAAATAGTTTACTAACTTTTAGAGAGAGAGAGAGGGAGAGGAAGAGAGAGAAACATTGATGTGAGAGTGCAACATCAATTGGCTGCCTCCTGCAAGCCTCCTACTGTGGGATCGAGCCCACAACCCAGACATGTGCCCTGGCCAGGAATCGAACTGGCAACCTCCTGGTGCACAGGATGATGCCCAACCAACTGAGCCATACCAGCCAGGGCACATAGTTCCTGAAATGAAGAATATGAAATGCTTTACAGTGGACATTTTTGGGGTCTTCTGTCTGTGTGGTTTTCATCTCTGTGCTCTCACCGATCACCGATGACTTCTTTCCATTTCAGGTACATTCTTCCAGAATTTCTTTAGGCAATACTAGTGTTTATGACCCCATATGATGTTTTAAACTGTGGGTTATTTTTAAAAAACACCATACCTAGTGGAGGTGATCTTCTTCCAGGATTTTTTCCCTTTCTTTGGGTGTAAGAAAATTATTATAGTGAACCATATGTATATGGTTTTAATTTATAGCAGTAGTAGAGATAGCCAGGCCTACCAACCAGTGCTGGGCTAGGTGTCAATAGATACGCTATTATTTTAACATATAACTCTAAACTAGAATTCTTTGTGCTTTAGAGAAGGAGAATGTGCATCTGTAACTGTGAAGGTAAAATGGGAACATAGATGCGTCAGTGCTGAAAAGTAGCAGCTCCCAGGCATAAAGTAGATTATGGCATCTCCTAATCTTTCTATGATGATAAATGAACAGCCTTAATCTATTAAACTAGATTTGCAAAGCAAGACATTGCTATCTGATATAATTGCTATAATGAACCCATCAACCGACTTTCTTTATTGCTTTCAAATGTCACTACCATTAGCTAAAGTTTACTGGCCGTCCGTAATGTGCCGTCTACCATCCAGAGGGAGATGGCTGAGTTGGGAGAGATCTCTGGACATGTAGAATGTCTAAAAGGGTAGTTGGTACCCAGCCATAGGAGAGATTGCTAGGAATTGGCTAAGGAGGCGATGGCCGTCTACCCTCTTTCTTTCAACATATCTGAGGACACTGGTTTAATTGAACAGGATTTACTATCTGGCCCAGAAGAGTGCATAAAACATATATGAGTGGTTTTAACCACAGGTTGCTTTAAACATATGAAGTATGTACTTTTTTGTATGCAAGGTGTTGTTAGGACTGTAGGGTAATACAATCCTTAACGGCCATTTGTAAGCTCCCCACCAAAGGAGGACAAAAGACCAGGGAAAACTCCATGGACACCAGGAGTCAGACCATACAAGGAATGGAAACTGTCCTGAAGGCACCTGATCACACACCTGCATTCCACCTACATTCCAAGTCCACCAGCTCAGCCCCCACACCCCCTGACGACAAAAGTTTCCCACCTGTAACTGTATATAAGGATGAAACTTTAGCTCCCGGGTGCTGCCATCATGGACCCAGTGTCCCCTTGGCTCAGTGCTGTGCAGCCCTTCCCTGTGGATATTCCATCCCTCATCCCCTCCCCTTAAATAAATTCAATTTTTCTTATGTCACCATCTGAGATGGCTATTTAGCCTGCCCGCACACCCCATCCATCATGTTCACCTTTCAGGTGTATTTCACAATATGTATTAAAGAGAAAAATGAGAAGAAAAGAAAAAAATGGAATTAGTTCCTAATATGGTTAATAGATTTTGTAATTGTTCTTTTTTTAAAAAAAGACACACTCTGAGGATCAGATTCAAGGATTATTTGGTATAGTTAACTAAAACCAACTTTTGCTAGTTCCTATAAAGGTAGATTTATTATAAAGAAATGGGGTCCCAAGGAACTCAATTGAGCTTTAGGATTGGGAATAGCAACTCTGGGCAGTTTTCCTCTTTCTCTTCTCCACACTCCTCCCCCCGCCCCCACCTCCTTAGTGAGAAGGCTAAAAGGCTAATTCCAATGTAACCCTGATGTTTGGGGGGCTAGCAATCTGTATCTGTGCAGTAACCTAATGTACATTCTTGATAACCTATAATTAAGTCACTACCCCTTTCTCCACAATCTGGTCTTGCAAGACCTGTTACCTAAATGCTCACATTTTACAGAGGCCATAAACCATGAACAACACACAACCCCCGAGGGGGTATCAGCGCTGGTGCTAGGCCAGGCCTTTAGATATGATCTCAAGACCCCCCTCCCAACCCACGGGGCTTTTTGCAAAGCCCACGAAAGGCCTGGAACTCCCCATCCATATTTGGGGGACAAAGAAATCAAAAGAGGTTAAAAGAAGGGCTTCTACCATATTGGTTTGCTCAGACTCTGGAGGCAACTCCTCTGAGACCGCCGGCATAATAAAGCTGTGTAACTCCATTTCTCTGAGCGTCGCTTGGGTTTCTTCGGTCTTCTACAACATCAGCATTTCATCTTTGCTGCTGTCTCCAAGTCTTGTTGGTCTTCTACTCTGCTCGCAGTTTACTCAGTCTGCAGTAACCTGGCAGGTAGGAGGAGCTCTGACCAGCCTGTGGGAAGGGAAGCATTTCTAAGCAGGGATTGTGTATGGGGAGCTATGATTTTTCAAAATATTTCTAACAAATAGGAAAGGAAGTAGGCTGGACATGGTATAGGGGCAATACACAGATAGGGGTGATTGGTAGATGTTGAGAGATATTGCTGGATCCCTTTAAAGTATGTAGGAAAATTAAGTAGCACTTCATATTGAAAGAATTTATAAATACTTTTTAAGCTTTTGAAATAAGAGGCTGTATTTGAGGACAGGATGGAAGAGAATGGTGAAATTGCTAGAAAATGTAAGCAAGCAAACTAGAGGAGAGACAGAAAGAAAGGTAAAAACAATGGAATTGAAGAAAAGCCTTTGAATGAGATTGATTTACAAATAAGCAAGTGTGTGTGTGTGTGTGTGTGTGTGTGTGTGTGTATACACACAGTATATTCTCACTTGCTTATTTGTCAAATTATATATCAAAGTTATATATATTTGTCAAATTATATATCAAAATAGTATCTTGGGAGGCCTGCATCTATGATAAATGTGCTGGAAATCAGAATGTATTGACTCTTGCTGCAGGTGGTGTGGTGGGCTCTTCACATATGCAAAGCAGAAATCAGCTACAATACCTGGCACTTTGAGATGCAAATGAAATTAGCTGGAACTCTATCCCACTTGCGCACTTTTAGGGTGTGGGGTGGGATGTGGCTATGCAGCTTTTCCAGTGCCTCTCTTTGCAATTTGCAGCCTGGTTTGATCGGTTCCTTTGATGGCCCCCAGGTCAGAATGTGTTTCCTTCATCCCACCCCCACTCCACCCCCACCCCCAGCAATATTACACAACACACTTGTGTGTCACAATTGTTACCGTAAGTTGAGAAAATGAGTGTCCAGTGGCCCTCATGTTGGGGTATTTATTACAGCTCCATAGGCTAACAGCCCAATACTGAGCAATGGACAGCCTTCACTTTTTCTTTTATTGATTTCAAAGAGAGGAAGGGAGAAGAAGAGAGAGATAGAAACATCAGTGATGAGAATCATGATTGACTGCCTCCCACATGCCCCCTACTGGGGATCAAGCCCGCAACCTGGGCAAGTGCACCAACTGGAAATCAAACCCTAATCACCTGGTTCATGGGTTGATACTCAACCACTGAGCCACACCAGCCAGGCCAGCCCTCCCCTTGGGTTCTGAAAGTCTTGTGGCCATCTTCCCCCCCAGGTGGACTTTCCCTGAAAGGTTACAAGGCTTCCAACACGTTGCTCTGACCTCGCTCCCCACCCCGAACACCAGACTCTATCCCTCATTTCTGGGCCACCTTTCCTGAATCTTAACTCAACTGGATTTACTTCATTGTGCAAAATACTTAAAGTCACACCTCAACACAGTTTCCTTCATGGGCTATTCTTGACCCTTTACTTCACAAGGGAACAGGCAAGGCTTTGACACCGTCCCTCCCCACTGTCCACTGTGCCCCCCTAGACTCCAGTGAGAGAGGACATCACAGAGTCCTATGTAACACCCCCCTCCAAATGACTCACGCCCAGCCTCTTAGAAGGCACAGCTGACTGGCTAGATTCCAGTGAGGTCTTACATGACAATAGTGTTCTTCCCGTGCAGGTGTGCAGATTAATGCTTAGAACGCTTAGGCCGCTCACCCAAAGGGAGCAGGTGGGGAGGCAGGACCCTAACCCAGGCCCAAAATTTCAGATCTGCTGTTCCTTACCGGAGGCCATACCGCTTTGGCTGAAGGTGTGTTTGAAACTCTACTTTTAGCCATATCCCCTCTTAGTCCCAACTATTTGATCTGATTCAATCATCCATCTAACTTAAGAGACTTGACTCAGGCATCTGTTTTCTTAAAATTTCTATTTGCCAACATAAAATGCTAGAAAAAGATACATTATACCGGGTTAAATAGTGTCCCCCCAAATTCACACTCACCCAGAGCCTCAGAATGTGACTGTTGGGACTGGGGAACTGGTTCCCTTATCCCGTTAGTTTTTCTGTTTGGCTAATTCAAACAACGTACAGCAGATTAACAGGACGTGCGCATGAGGAATTCATAGAAGCATAAAAATGCCTAAGACAGAGAGGCAACCTTGGTTATATAAGACATTTTTGGACAAAGGAGAAAACGGGGGACAGGGTATTACATTTCAGAAGTGAGAATGGGCAATTTCCAGGGAGTTGAGGGAGAGCAGACACACGTGGCAGGCAAATTCATGCTAAGCAACTCAGAAACACTGGGACACGAGGGGGAAAATCTACTAAACAAACTTGGAGTCTTCCCGACTAATGCTAGCGTGTAAGTTCTGAAGGTGATTAAGTGTACGGACCCTTCCTAAAGCACATGTTTCTATCTGAATCTCTTTAAGAAAAAGGGGGAGTAAAAGTTCTTCCTGAGTTTGCTGGGCTTTCATTGATTTCCATTTAAAATAATGTACATGCCAGGATGACACATTTTGGGGACACTCGCTCCTGACCTCCACATGATCTTATTTGGAAAAAAGGTGTAATTAGTTAAGAGGAGGCCCTCCTACCAGGTTAGAGTGGGCCCAAATCCAATGACGGGAGTGCTTTTAAGGAGGCCGTGGGCGACAGTACAGCCTGGAGTAATACAACCACAAACCACAGAGTGCCAAGTATTGCCCACAACCATTATAAACCAGGAAAAGGACAGGAAGCAGATTCTCCCTTAGAGTTTCCAGAAAGATCCAGCCCTGCCCACACTTTGATTTTGGATTTCTGGCCTTCTAAACTTTGAGAAAACAAATTTCTATTTGTTTTAAGACACCTCATTTGTGGTACTATGTTCCTACTGCCCTAGCAACTAATACACTGATTAAAGGAAAACTGGAAATTAACGCTAAAAAAATAAATAAAAGTGATGGGAAAATCCACCTCTGATTTGCAGCCACCACTTGACATTGTGGCGGGCTTCCTTCCAATCATTTTGCTGTACACAAGATATTACACAGAACCACGTACTATTCTGCTTCCTGATTTTCGTTTAGTGTTATAAGCATTCATCCAGACTGACATGTAATTTTTGAAAATATAATTTCAATTCTTATATAATGTTTCATCAAGAAAATGCATCATGGTTACTCAATTTATTCCTGGGTTCATATTTATTTATCTTTCAAATGTGAGGGCTTTTTTTAATAATTTGACCAGTTTGGCTCAGTGGCTAGAGCGTCGGCCTGTGGACTGAAGAGTCCCAGGTTCGATTCCGGTCAAGGGCATGTACCTTGGTTGGGGACACCTCCCCAGTAGGGGGTGTGCAGGAGGCAGCTGATGGATGTTTTTCTCTCATGGATGTTTCTAACTCTCTATCCCTCTCCCTTCCTCTCTGTAAAAAATCAATAAAAAATATATTAAAAAAAAAACAACAAAAACCTGTGGTAAAATACACATAAAATTTACCATCTTAGCCATTTTTTGTTTGTTTTTCAATTACAGTTTACATTTAATATTATTTTGTATTAGTTTCTGGGGTACAGCATAGTGGTTAGGTAGTAATATACTTTACAAAGTGGTCCCCCCAATATTTCAAGTACCCGTCTGGCAATGTACATAATTATTACAATATTATTGACTATATTCCCTATGCTGTACTTTACATCCCCATGACTATTTTATAACTACCAATTTGTACTTATTAATACCTTCACTTTTTTCACCCAGCCCTCCAATTCTCCTCCTCTCTGGCAACCACCAGTCTGATCTCTGTATATATGAGTCTGTTTCTATTATGTTTGTCTATTTTTCTCTTTATATTCTACATATAAGTGAAATCATATGGTATTTATCTTTTTCTGTCTGACTTATTTTACTTAGCATAATACTCTCCAGGTCCATCCATGCTGTCCCAAGTGGTAAGATTTCACTCTTCTATATGGCTGAGTAATATTTCATTGTATATATGCAGTATATATATGTACCACAACTTTTTTGTCCACTCATCTATTGATGGATGCATGGGTTGCTTCCATAGCTTGGCTGTTGTAAATAATGCTGCAAAGAACATAGAGGTGCATATATTTTTTTGAATTAGTGTTTTGGGATTCTTTGGCTATATCCCCAGAAGTGGAATTGCTGGGTCCTAAGGCAGTCCCATTTTTAATTTTTTGAGGACCCTCCATACTGTTTCCACAGTGGCTGTACCAATCTGCATTCCTGACAGTTGTGCACAAGGGTTCCTTTGTCTCTACTAATACTTGTTTGTGGATTTATTGGTGATAGCCTTCCTGACAGGTCTGAGGTGACATCTCACTGTGGTTTTAATTTGCATCTATCTAATGATTAGTGATGTTGAGCATCTTTTCATATGTCTCTTGGCCTTCTGTATATACTCTTTGGAGAAGTGTCTATTCAGGTCCACTGCCCTATTTTAATTGGATTGTTTGGGTTTTTTGGTGTTGAGTTGTATGAATTCTTTATAAAATTTGGATATTAATCCCTTATCAGTGTATAGTTGGTGATTATGTTCTCCCATTCAGTAGATTGTCTTTTTGTTTTGTTGATGGTTTCCTTAGCTGTGCAAAAACTTTTTAGTTTGATGTAGTCCCATTTGTTTAATTTTCCCTTTGTTTCCCTTTGATATGTTAGAAAAAATGTTGCTAAGAGAAATGTCAGAGGTTTTACTACCTGTTTTCTTCTAGAAGTTTTATGGCTTCAAGTCTTATATTTGTCTTTAATCCGTTTTAAGTTTATTTTTGTATATGGTGTGAGAAGGTGGTCTAGTTTCATATTTTGCATGTATCTGTCCAATTTCCCCAACACTATTTATTGAACAGACTATCTTTACCCATTGCATGTTCTTGCCTCCTTTGTTATATATATAAAAGATATATTTTTATTGACTTCAGAGAGGAAGGGAGAGGGAGAAAGAGATAGAAACATCAATGATGAGAGAGAATCATTGATCAGCTGCCTCTTGTACCACCCCTACTAGGGATTGAGCCTGCAACCTGGGCATGTGCCCTTGACTGGAATTAACAGTCTGCAGGCCGACGCTCTATCCACTGAGCCAAACCAGCTAGGGCTGTTTTGCCATATATTAATTGACCATATAGGCATGGGTTTATTTCTGGGCTCTCTATTCTGTTTCATTGGTCTGTGTGTCTGTTTTTATGCTAGTACCATGCTGCTTGATTACTATGGCCTTATAATACAATTTTATATCAGGTAGCATGATTCCTCCATCTTTGTTCCTTCTTTCTCAAGATTGCTGTGGCTATTGAGGCTTTTGTGGTTCCTAAGTTCACATTTATTTAATTAAAATGTATAAACACTGTGTGTTTGCTCGTGCTGGAGAAGTTAAGAGTCTAGAGTTGAAAGCGAGGTTGCCTAACTTTCCACCTTATTTTATCTCCCTAACTGGGGAAAATTACTTATTCTCTGTGTGCCTCAAGTTTCCCCATTTATAAAATGTATAAAAGGGAAAGGAAAACCTATTTTATAACCAGGCAGGTTATAAAATGTGTAAATAAAACATATGCAGAACATCTACTATGTGCTAGGTTCTTTGTAAGAGACCAAGTAAATAAGATAAACTTTATGCCCCAAGAGGGTCAACATGTTTTAAAAATGCACGCAGCACATCATAACAGAAGTAAAACATTATAGTAAACTGGGGGTTGGAGCACATTCTGTAGTCAGGGGACTGGGTTCCCATTTCCTTCCATTAGATATTTGCTGCAGACAACACTTTGGATCAACCTTTTAAAACATGGGATACATGCCCAGAAGTGGAATGACTCATTAAAAGATAGGAATATTTTTAAAGTTCTGGACGTACACTACATTGCTTTCCAAAGAGTTGTAGCAATTCTTACTGTCCACAGCAATGCAGACAGTTCCTGTTTCTCAGCATTCTTGCGAGTATTGGAGATGAAGTTCTCTAACAAGACAAGTGGAAAACTACCTCATTATTTCAATTTGTGCTGAATTACTTTTGATTACAGATAGATAAAGGTGGATGGATGGATGGGTGGATGGATGGGTGGATGGATGGCTACATGGATAGGTAGGTAGGTAGGTAGGTAAGTAGGTAGGTAGATAAGTAAATTCTAAACTTTAAAAGGTGAAAATTTCCACAGCTGGGAGCAGTCAAAAGAATATGCCACAATCCAAAAAACAAGCCCCAGAGGGGAGTGTCAGCAGTGCTGTGAGCTGCAGCAGCGTTGCTAGAATAACAGTGTTTACGGATGATGTGTTCACATAAATAACTTCTCATGTTTGTGTTTTAAGAAAGGAAGATGTTGTCATTGCATTAGGGTGAGTCCTAAATAAGATAATATATGCAAAACAACTGGCACATAACAGGAGATCAGAAGGCATTGTGTGCTTTTAAAAAGTCACATTATTTTAAAGACACACCTCAAATGTATCAGACTTATTAGCAAATATGGAAAATGCCATCAAGGTCGAGTTCAGGAAGTGACAGCCAGGAGAAACTCTCATAACCCCTCCCCCTCAACCCCTCCCCCCCCTCCCCCTGCCCCAGGGCTCAGCCAGGTAACTACCACCACTGGGAACCATGGAATCCCAGGTGCTGCAGCCAGGTTTACCATGAGGTGTTTGCAAAAGTAACCACAGCCCAAACCAGTTGATCCAGTTACTGCCCATATATCTAGATTCCTCTAGCAAAAATCTAGAAAGTCATAGAACAGTCCATGACTGTCATACCAATAGTGCTGTTTGACACTATATTTAGCAGAGCAGGACCAGGAAACTGAATGGCAGGATCAATTTATAAGTAGATACACCTCTCAAAGCAAATTAGTATCTATAATAATAAAAGCGTAATATGCTAATTAGACCGGACAGTCAAAGGACCTACCGGAAATTTTTCTGGATGTCCTTCCGGATGAAGCAGAGGAGGTTAGGGGCGATCAGGCAGGCAGACAAAGTGGTTAAGGGTGATCAGGCAGGCAAAGAGGTTAAGGGTGATCAGGCAGGCAGGCAGAGTGGTTAGGGGAGATCAGGCAGGCAGGCAGAGTGGTTAGGGGTGACCAGGCAGGCAGGTGAGTGGTTAGGGGTGATCAGGCAGGCAGGCAGGAGAGCAGTTAGGAGCCAGCAGCCCAGATTGCAAGGGGGATGTCCCTGACTGCAAGAGGGTACAGGCTGGGCTGAGGGGACCCCCTCCCACCCCCGTGCACAAGTTTTGTGCATTGGGCCTCTAGATATTTATAAGATATCCTATACAAAAAAAAGGCTAATATGCAAATCGACCGAACAGCAGAACGATCAGTCGCTATGATGTGCACTGACCACCAGGGGGCAGACGCTCAATGCAGGAGCTGCCCCCTGGTGGTCAGTGCACTCCCACAGGGGGAGCGCCACTCAGCCAGAAGCCCAGCTCATGGGGGGGGGGGGGGAGAGCGGGCCTAAACTGGCAGTCGGACATCCCCTGAGGGCTCCTGGATTATGAGAGGGCACAGGCCCGGCTGAGGGACAACCCCCTCCCAAGTGCATGAATTTTGTGCACCAGACCTCTAGTTCAGCTGTTGCCAACCGGTGGTCTGTGAGGTCCAAAAGGTTGGCGACCACTACTCTAGTTAGTTCTATAAATGTTTATGAATACTCTAAGGTGATTTTAAATTTAAAAATTTTATATCCAAATGCAGTTTTTAATTTTTTTATTTTGAGATAACGATGGATTCACAAGAAGTTACAGGAGAAATAAGTACAGGAAAGCTGGCCAGTGTGGCTCAGTGGTTGAGCACCAACCTATGAACCAGGAGGTCACAGTTTGATTCTCGGTCAGGGCACGTGCCCTGGTTGCTGGCTCTATCCCCAATGTGAGTGTGCAGGAGGTAGCTGATCAATGATTCTCATTAATGTATCTGTCTTTTTTCCTCTCCCTTCCTCTCTGAAATCAATAAAAATAAATTTAAAAGTACAGGGAAGTCCAATGTACCCTTTGCCCAGACTCCCCCTGTGGTAACATCTATGATACAATATCAAAACCAGAAAACTGACACTGATATGATCCACAGAGCTTTTTCAGATTTTAGCAATTCTACAAGCACTCGTGTGTGTGTGTTTCCATGCAATTTTATCCCATGTTTAGCTTCATGTAATCACCAATACAACTAAGATACAGAACTGTTCCATCACCACAAGGCTGCCTCATGTTGCCCTTATATATGCCTCCTACTCCTATCCTTAATTTATTCTCCATTTCTATAACTTTGTCACTCTAAGAGTGTAATAGAAATGAAATCATACAGTATATAATCTTTGAGAATGGCTTTTCTCTTGAGATCTATCTAACTTGTGTGTATCAATAACAAAATTCCTTGATATTGCTGGGTAGTGTCCCATAACATGGCCGCTCTACAGTTTACTGAACCATTCACCTATTGACGGGCATCTTGGCTGTTTCCAGTTTGGGGCTATTATGAATAAAGCTGCCTTGAACATTTGTGTACAGGTCTTACATGAACATAAGCTTTCATTTCTTGGGATAAACACCAGGGAGGAAAATTGCTGAGTCATATGCTAAGTGTATGTTTAGTTTTTTAAGAACCTAACAAACTGTTTTCCAGAGTGGCTGTACCATTTTATATTCCTACCAGCAAGTTATGAGAGAGACAGTGTTTCCATATCTTTCCCAGCATTTTGTGTTGGCATTAATTTTTATTTTGTAATAGGTGTGTTGTATGATCTCATAGTAGTTTTAATTTGCATTTCCATACTGGCTAATAATGTTAAGCATCATTTTGTGTGCTTTATTTATCATTTGTATATGCTTTCTAGTGAAATGCCTGTTTATTTTCTGATTGGATTGTTTGGGTCATGGTTTTTTAGCTGTTGAGTATTGAGAGCTTTTAATATATTCTAGATGCAAGTCCTTTGTCAGATATGTGGTTTGGAAATACAGGAGTGGGCAAAAGTAGGCTTACAATTATTTGTATGAAAAATAATATAATAATTAATAAAAATAATATAAGAATAAGCTCTGTGTTTCGTGTACTCACAACTGTAAACCTACTTTGGCCCACCCCTGCATTTTCTCCCAAGCTTGCCTTTTCATCTTCTTTCACAAAGCAAAAGTTCCTAATTTTGATGAGGTCCAATTTATAAAATTTGCCTTTTATAGACTGTGCTGAGTTTTGTTTTGTTTTATTTTTGGAGTTGTTGTTTTGCTAATCCTCACCTGAGAACATTTTTCTCCAATGAATTTTAGAGAGAGTTGAGAGAAGTGGCAGGGGAGCGGGGGAGGAGAGGAGGGGGGTGGGAGGAGAAACATTGATGTAAAAGAGACACATTGATTGGTTGCCTCTGGGGATCGAAACTGCGAACCAGGTATGTGTCCTTGACTGGGAATCAAACCCATGGCCCTTCGGTGCGTGGGACAACATTCTAACCATCGAGCCACCCTGGCAAGGGCCTGGTTGGATTTTTTTTAATGGTAATTAACATGACAAATGTTATGCTTCTATTTTCATGACTGAGTACATTGAAGTAAAAGAAATGGAACAATGCACTGTAGGTCACTATGAGAAATGCCCTGCTTTTGAACTTGTGATTTCTCTCAGGGAGACTTTTTCTGGCACTTGTTGGGAGGAAACGTACAACTCCTTTCTTTCCTATCCCACATGCAGAAAGATGCTCCTGGACTTAGGTAAAAGAGCATGAGTCATCATTTTTCTTTATCACTTACATGGTTAAAGGAGCAACCCACACAGACACCGTGGGGCCAAATGATGGAAACGGAGACCCCCTTCCCCCATGCAGCCCATTTATCTGAATAAAGTAACTTTTAAGTCGTGAGAACATGTTTAAAACACCCAGTGAGAAAGCACTCTTTAAATTATGTAGTTTCAAGAAGCCCCAGTTGCCTAATGGATAAGGCATTGGCCTCCTAAATTATGTAGTTTCATCAAACTAAATCCTTTGATTTATTTGTTTGGTAACTTCTGGAGGGGGAGTGTGTTTGTTTAATTTTTTAAACTATATTTTTATTGATTTTAGCAAGAGAGAAAGAGACAGAGATAGAAAAATTGATGAGAGAGAAATATTGATTGGCTGCCTCCTGCAAGCCCCCCACTGGGGATTGAGGTTGCAACCCGGGCATGTGCCCTGACCAGGAATTGAACCTGTGATCTTTTGATTCATGGGTCAATGCTCAACCTCTGAGTGACACCAGCTGGGTACTCCTGTGTTTTGTTTTGTTTTTGTCTACTGGGTTTCTCTATAGTGGAATATAACTGTGTTTATGCACAAACTTTTCAATCACTATTTGGTGTTTACATTATCCTCCATGTTTTTAAGTGCTTATACCTTCAATCATACCGCCTTCAATCCATTAAACCTTCAATCATATTCCTTTAATACACTTAGGAATCCCATCTCTTTTTAATACACTGGAATTATGAGAGGGCAGTACAAAGAACTGACCTTCTTGCCAATATCACATCAAACAAATTGTATGACTTGAACACAGGGAAAAGGAAGATTACTATTTTTGTCTCAAATGTTCTTGTGAATAAAACTGATGATCCCAGACTCCAGAGGATGGTGGACTAATGGTTTAGTGGGTGGAAGAAGGTTCCAATCACTGCAAATTACAATCATGTAAGTGTAGATGAGCCTGAGTGGCCCTGGTTCTTACAAGCTTCCTGATGATGCTGCTGCTGCTGGTTCAGGGACCACTCTTGGAATAATATGGCTGAAGACAGTAGGTAGCATGCTCCATGACAGTGCAACAAGTGAGCAACTGAAAGAAAAAATAGGTAAGACTTTTTTTAAAAATCTTCAAACACATTATATTTTTACTAGAGGCCCTGTGCACAAAATTTGTGCATGGGAGGGGGATGGGTGTCCCTCAGCCCAGCCTGCACCCTCACCAATCTGGGACTGCTGGCTCCTAACCACTCGCCTGCCTGCCTGCCTGATCACCCCCTAACCACTCCCCTGCCAGCCTGATCACCACTAACTGCCCTCCTCTGCTGGCCTGGTTGCCCCCAACTGCTCTCCCTTGCAGGCCTGGTCACCCCTAACTGCCCTCCCCTGTAAGCCTGGTCCCCCCCAACTGCCCTTCCCTGCAGGCCTGGTTGCCCCCAACTGCCCTCCCCTGCCGGCCCAATCACCCCCTACTGACCTGCCCTGTCAGCCTGATTGCCCACAACTGCCCTCCTTGCTGGTCATTTTGTGGTGACCATCTTGTGGTGGCCATCTTGTAGTGGCCATCTTGTTGCAATGTGGGGGCGGCCATCTTGTGATGACGTAGCGGTGGCCATATTGTGACAATGTTGCATGACGCCATCTAGGTTTTATTATATAGGATTGTAGTAAAATATATAAAATCTAAATTTATGATTTTAACTATTTTCAGGTGTGCAATTCAGTGGCATTAAGTACATTCACATTGTTTTTGCAACTATCACTACCATTCATTTTCAGAACTTTTCCATCTTCCCAAACTGAGACTGTATCGATTAAATACTCACTTCTCATTCCCCCTTCTCCCCTTAGCCCTGGCAACCTCCATTCTATTTTCTGTCTCTATGAATTTGACTACTCTGGGAATGTCCATAAGTGGAATCATATAATAATCATCCATTGGTGACTGGCTTACTTCATTTAGCATAATGTCCTCAAGGTTCATTCATGAAGCATGTGTCAGAATTTCCTTCCTTTTGAAGGCTGAATATTCTATTGTCTGTACAATAAATGTTGGTAAATGTATCTCTGTGGGAAGCAGACATGTACCAGCAGTTTTGATTATAGGAGAACATATGGAGAGTGCTTCAGGACAAAAGGAAATGTCATTAAGTAAAGCAAACATCTCCTCCCCTACATGGGCTGTCTTTGCGAAATGACAGTGACATACTGCCAGGAGCCCGGACCGACCATCCTTTTCCCATGTATCATTAATTGAGAAATCCCTGGTTTGGAAAAGAATTAGTAATGACCTAACCATGTTAGCAAGAAGTCAGCCACCCTCACTGTGATGACAGAGCTCACGGCTGCTGGACCAGGGCCAGAGGATGAGATCACCCATGAGCCTTGGCTCACGTGCTCTGAGGCCACCTCAAAGTGACGGAGAAACTTTCGGTGGAAATACTTCAGTGACAATTATGCAAAAGCAGCCAATCTCTGGGGACTGCTCTGGTAGCCAGTGTTTCCTGGTAGAGGTACTGCCTCCTAAAAAAAGAAAAGAAATCCCCCCAAAGGAAATGAACAGTTGAGTTCTTTGCTGGACTGAAATGAAAAGGGTAACACCCAAGATTAAAACAATGTAAGAAAATTCCAAAGGAAATACGCTGTCACCATTTAGAGGCATAGGAAGGGACTTTGAGCAAGCCAATTAGAATGAAACTGACCAACAGTGGGGAGGTGCTTCTCAAGAGTCTCAAGTATCAGGAAGCTTCCCTGAAGGCCCCATCCTGATACATCCTGATACATCTGGTGATCTCTGCAACCCTTGGTTTATGCTTTCCTTAAGCACAGACTTTTGCCCCATTGCTCTTTTTCTGTGTTTAATAGGCATCTGTAAACAGGGGCTTATCTGATCACTGTTGAATGGAAGGCATTTGTGCTATTGATTCCAGAAACAGTCTGGTATTAGTGGAAAGATCTTAGAACTGAGAATTCAATAGGCCCAGGATAAAATCCTCCTTTTGCTGAAAAGCCAGTCCGGGCTCCTCTTGTCAGCTTTGGGCAAGTTATGTGTTTATACTTTCCCAGCTTCACTGATCTCATTGGGAAAATGAAGCTGACAGTACCTTCCACACAGGATTATTATAGGGATTTTATGAGCCAGTGTTTGTAAGTGCCCGGTTATGGGGGCACTCCATAAATGTTGGTATCTACATGCTTTCTGTATTTATAATATAGATAATATAGATACTATTAGGTAGAAGGGATCTATTGTGAGAAAAACCAGACAATGGCCCACCCTCAAAGAGTTTCAGTCTAGAGGGAAGGCAGATCTTAATCAAACACTCACAGATGTCCAGTTGAACCTGGGTTAAGCTTGGTGACAAAGGAAAGACAGAATGCTATATGAGTTATGAGGGATGTGAACATGACCACCTTGGAACTGGCCTGAGATCTGAAGGATAATCAGGCATTAGTCAGGGGAAGAGATGGAAGACTATGCCAGGCAGAGGCCTCCAGATGGGATAGGGGGTGGGGTTGGGGCGGGCGGGGAGAGAAACCACAAGTAAGAGGGCTTGAGAGAAGGTGGGGACAGATGGAGCCAAACGGGAGAAGCTGCTGCGATGGGTGTTGGGGAGACCAGACTGGAGGGGTGCTGTTGTCACACCCAGGAGTTCTGTCTTTATTCGGAGACCAAGGGAAGACATTGAGGGAGGGAGGTCACTGTTGGCTAACATTTCCATTTGGATATGTTCCCTGGTCCAGGAGGCAGATGATGGTGGTGATGGAGATGGAGACATGGAGATGAGTTAGAAAGCTTTTGGTGACATAAAACCATAGGCATCACATGGCATTTGCTCTATTCATGTTTTTAGCACAAGTTGATAATCAGTGGCATATTTTTATGTATAGGACTGATGGTTAGCCCAGATGCCAACCTGAAGCACATGAAAAATGATAGATGTGTATAACTTGGCTATAAAAAGGAACAAACACATGCACTACAACACAGATAAACCTTGAAAACATTATGCAAACTGGAGAAGCCAGTCATAAAAACTCATATAATATGACTCCATTAAAATTTGATTGATTGATAGATTGATTGATTGATTGATTGATTTTTTAAAGAGAGAGAACTGACAGGTTGATTCCTGCACATGCCCTGACAGAGGATTGAACCTATAACCTGGCACATCAGGACAATGCTCCAACCAAATGAGCCACTCGGCCAGGGCTATGATTCCATATTTCTGAAATGTTAAGAATAGGGAAAAGCTGTGGAGACAAAGTAGGTTAGTGACTGCAGGGGCTGAGGGGAGCTGGGGAATTGAAGGTGATAGCTAAAGGGTATGGGACTTTCTTTCTGAGGTGATGAAAATGTCCTAAAACTGAATGTGGAGATGGTTGAACAACTCTCTGAATACACTAAAACCTATTAAGTTGTACACTTAAAATGGGTGAATTACAGGTTTTTAAATTATATCTCAGTAAAGATACACACATACACACACACATACACACACACACACACACACACTTAACAGCTGATATCTCAATTGATGCTTTTTCCTTTTCAGATTTAACCCATTGGAATTAATAATTATTCAAAGTGTGTATCCATGTTTTGGGACATCCTGCATATCCCAGTCATAAACACTGTTGCCAGAGCAGTCCAATGGGCATGACTCCAAGGTGCCAAGGTTGGCATTTCCTGACCCAGCATCCTCAGGGGAGGAAAACAACCCTGGCCCTTAGCCCCTCTCTTGACCCTGGTTTCTGATTTCTTCCAGGGGAAATGAGATGGTATTGTCTGCAAACTTCAAGGAAAGGAAGAAAAAAGGCATTTTATTTTTCTAACCACCTCATGGCTACCTACCTCACTCGATGAAACTGGAGTAAAGAAATATCAGGTAACAGCAGTGACTAAGGGGAGGACAGAAACTCCTACTCATCCTCCACATCTCTATTTTGATGTCACCTTCTCCAAGAAGCCTCATGTGACTTCTAAGAATGAGTCAGGGGCCCCTCCTGTCTGCCCATGTGCCTTCCCCCTTGGGGGCACTCACTTCCTGGGTGCTGATTGCTGCTGTACCCCAGCTCTCCTCTGGGGGCTGGCACATTGGACGTGCTCAGTGAGTCCTTAGTGCATAAATGAGACAAACACCGCCCTGAATGCCTTCACAGAGAAGATGAAATCCCAGCTTTCCAACGATGGCTCATGAAGTCTTGATTTTGCAGGCACAGTAGCAGAAACAGAAATTGGTCTGAGGGAGGAACCCGGGAGCCAGGTCCTTCAAGTGCAGAGAGAACATGCATCATCACATACAGATGACCTCATGCTTCCCCAGAGCAGAAATGGTGTTCTCGCTGCTCATGCTTTGGGAATCTCCCTTCCTTCCAAAACAACTCCAGGTTGTAACACGGGTGACATGTGACTGACCACCTTGTCTTCCGCCCTGTGCGGGAGAAGCAATAATCCACCAATGCTGAAGGGAAGGTGTGTCCATTTTTTACCTTTTTCCTTTAGATACACGGTCTGAGTTTCTGGGATTTGGGGTTTAAATGAAGATCTTGAGTAGATCCCAATAAAACATTATCTAGAAAAATGGACATATACTAACCTACTTTTGGCTTCTTTAAAGCTACAAGTGTCTGAAATACCCACTACCAATGACAAAGTGTCATTTGGCATTATTAATAGCTAAAAAGCTATTAATTGAATTGGAACAAGTCACACCTACCTGTACTTTAAAAGGGGGAAGTGGGCTGTGCAGGGCCCATTGAATCTGTCCATTTTGTTTGCTCTGCCACACCCTGCCCTCTGGCCTCAGTTTCTTCTGTAAAATAGGTGATTGGTTGAGAGTTTTAAGGTTCATTTTAGTTCTCATAGATTACATTATATTTTTACTTTCTGACTTGACTCTTTAAAAGGTGAAGTCTTATCATTTAGTGTTACCTCAACCACAGTGAGAAACTATATTCAGCCATAAGTGAGAAAACTGAACAGTAGTGGCTTAAACACAAAAAACTTTATTTTTTCACATAAAGTAAGTCCATCAGGAGGCTGGGATGTTAGTGGCCCCAGGGGAAGGTGTAGCAGAGCCAAACAAAATTAGCAGGCTCAATTAACCTAAACCCGTCGGCAAACTGAGGCTCTCGAGCCACATGCGGCTCTTTGGCCCCTTGAGTGTGGCTCTTTCTAAGCCTGAGGAGTACCCTAATTAAGTTAATAACAATGTACCTACCTATATAGTTTAAGTTTAAAAAATTTGGCTCTCAAAAGAAATTTCAATCGTTGTACTGTTGATATTTGGCTCTGTTGACTAATGAGTTTGCCGACCACTGAATTGTGTTAGTACGAATGACATTCCCAGTGAGATGAAGTTCCCCTGTGTCCAGGTTGACACCGCTCTTGTACCTGGGTTGGTCTATTGCTTCCAGAACAATGGGCAGTGACCCCTTGTGACTTGAGGGGTTTGAAAAAAAAATGCCTGCTTCAAAAGTGCAAGGATCTCTCAGCTTGACTGCAGTGACTGCCTAACATTTCACCACTAAGACATTACGTTTCTCTTTCTTCTCCCACAGCCCCAGGACAGCTTTCCTTGTTTTGAAACTCTGGGAACCTGGTGGGGTGGGGGGGAGGAGGCAGTGCCTGATAGAAGACAGTGGTTCTTGGTGGATGCGGCATATTTAGAGCCAGTGATGACAGCAGGAAAGTACTGGGTTGGGGGTGCTCACTCCTGGCTCTTAGGCGATCTGTCTGTGAGCTTCCTCCGGAACTGGCCTCTGGGGATTGCCTGCCTTATGGGAGGAATTTGTGGGAATCATGACACAGGGTTATACAGCAGGGGATGCCTCAAGGTGGGGAGCCAAAATGATAAATTACGGGTTTGCCTCTCCTGAGAGAAGCTTGGGGGTTATGTGAGAAATCTGGGGACTGAATTAATGGTAGGAACATGGTATATGGCAGGGGAGAGGAGGGGGGAGAAAAAGGGGCAATTATTAACTTCAGATCCCAAACCTTCTGAGCGATGAAATAGAATTAGAACATTCCACATGACGTAGCTGCAAACAATATTTCCATAGTCAGAATAATGTACCCACTGAATATGATTTAGTCATAAATGGAAACTAATTTTGATAAATGGAGGGAGAGTGAGAGTGTGTGGGCATGCACAGGTGGCTGGAGTGGGATGCATAACAGTTAAAGAGTCTTCACCAATAACAGGATGTCACTAGATAAAGTCTAAGACAGCAAAACATAAAAAAAATGGCAACACAACTATGTTGTTAAAAGTTAAAAAAAATGATTGTCTGCCCTTGCTGGGTGATCTAGTTGGCTGGAGTAGTTGGTTGGAGCATCATCCAGATGGATGCAACAGGGTTGCAACTTTGGTCCAGGTCAGGGCACATGCAGGAGTCAACCAATGAGTGCATGAATGAGTGGAGCAGCAGATCAGTATTGCTCTCTCTCTCTCTCTCTCTCTCTCTCTCTCTCTCTCTCTTTCTCTCTCTCTGTCATCACTAAATTTAAAAAAAAGTTTTTTAATGATTGTCTTTGGGGAACAGAGTGTGAGAAGTGGTGGGTGAGGAATTTGTCTTTCATTAGAAACTTTGTATAGCTACTTGAGTTTTTAAACTACATATATGTGTTATTTTGACCAAAATAAGAAATTAAAACTTATACAGAACACAGTAAAAAAAAATTCAGCTATATAAAGACATTTGTAAAAATTAGTCTCCTTCCATAGAGATAAGAATTTTTTAAACCAATTTCTTGTGTATCTTTCCAGTTTATCTATCTCATATAAATATACAATACATATTTATTATTTATCTGTTACACAAATGGAATCAATCTATAAACACCACACACATGCTTTATACACACACACACTCTTCTGTGCTTTGAATTTCCATGTAATAATATGTCTTGGAAAGGTTCTGAATGACAACATAACTGGATCTCTGTAAATTTTTTTAAATGGCTGAGTATTATCCCATTGTATAGATGTGACCTCTATTAATGGACATGGAGGCCACCACTGATCTTTGTAGTGAAAAACATGCCACATTGAATATTTATACACACTCACCTTTGTGTAATACATCTGTAGGATAACTTCTTAGACATGAATTTGTTGGGTACAAGGCATGTGTGTTTAAAATTTTTTTATGTGTTTCTGAATTTTCTTCCAAAGAAGTTGCACAATTTGCACAGCCGCTGACAACAGATGAGTGCCTGTAACACATATAACATATATGAACATTGCCCATGCAGTGTAATACCAGACTTTTTCTCTTTAATAATGTGATAAGTGAAAAATTGTTTCTCATTTTTTAATGCATTTAGCTAGAGGGCCAGTGCATGAAATTCATGCACGGGTAGTGTCCCTAGCAGCTGCTGGCTGCTGGCCAGGGCCTCCCTTCCCCTGGCTGCCTTCCGCTGGCCAGGGTCTCTTTTCCTGTGGTTGGCTGGCTGGCCCCGCCCCCTGGTCAAACTCCAGGTCGAACTCCAGGTAGAGGAGACAATTTGCATATTAGGCTTTTATTACATAGGATTTGCTTTTCTTTAATTGGGAGAGATGACCATTCATGTTAGCTATCTCACTATGTATCTATAATATATAAATATTTTAACATACATACATATTTATATGTTATACAAATAGAGACATCCTATAAACATCACACAAATATGTTTTATTTATACAAACATATATAAGTCTGAAGGAATTTGGAAAATTATTTGTGCAGAGACAATATATC
The DNA here is from genome assembly GCF_000147115.1 of Myotis lucifugus. Classification (NCBI taxonomy): domain Eukaryota; kingdom Metazoa; phylum Chordata; class Mammalia; order Chiroptera; family Vespertilionidae; genus Myotis; species Myotis lucifugus. The sequence continues at coordinate 2,370,602 of NW_005871084.1, read as the reverse complement.
ATCTGTATCTATTTTAAATACCACTTAAAAGAAAGTGGGGCAGACTAGTGGAAGCTTCTAATTTTACTTATGCAAAGACAGGCTCATGTAAGAGGTGCCTCCTTATCATGTTTACAGGTCTGGAGCTAGTCTAGACAATGGCTGTGCAGAATTCACCTTCCAACTGAGTTAATCTTGACTGCCAAACAGGGGTTACAATAACACCTGGTGAGGCGCGACTACCTTTCCATTGGCATTAAATGCTTTAGCTTAAATGACCAGTGACTTTAGCAAAGATCTGAATACAGGCAGTATCACCTCCCTTTAAACATATCTTTTATCCCTTAGCTCTTATCTTGCAGACAATTCTAGAAAATGAATTTTCAGTAAAATTGGGCTAATTCTCTTGGCAAACTCCCCAGCTTTTCTACGCATATCATGGAAATGCACAGGAGTGTTGCCAAAAAAAGGAAAAACAAAAACAAACAAACAAAAAAACCAGAGGAAATGACAAACTACAAAAGCTGAAAAGCAAGCATTATCACCGTGTGTGTGTGTGTGTGTGTGTGTGTGTGTGTGTGTGTGTGTGTGTGTTTAGAGGTAGACGAAGGGGGAGGGAAAAACATCAATCCTCCTGCATGCACCCACTAGGGATCAAGGCTACAACTGGGGCATGTTCCCTGACCAGGAATCAAACCAGCACCCTTTCAGTGCACAGGATGACACCCAACAACTCAGCCACACTGGCCAGGACACACTGTCACCCTTTTAGAAATGACTGTTTCTGTTAAGTTTAATTATTTCCTCCAGCAGTGTCTTCTAAACAAAACCAAAGCAATCCCATCTGGGAATGCAGACAGAGTATCTGGGGCTGGTGGGATCAGGGCTGCTGCCTGGGCAAAGCAGCCATCTCTCCAGTGACTCATGTCAGATGCATTTCGATATCAATCTTTGCTGCATGCATGAAACACGTTCAATGATTGACCTGACAAGTCACCCTGAAATTTGGCACAGTTCTTTCAGAAAGGACAAGGGTCAGAACTTCCAGGTAAACTACTTCTTTTATCAGCAACATCACCTGACATGCTCTGAGAGTCTCTTTTCAACGACCAAGAAGGTACAGAGGCTTAGGTGAGGTAAACTTGCCAGGACAAGGTTTGAACATGCTCTTTTCTGGTGAGATGGGGTTGCAAAGAATTTCTCTCACCGCGGGTGAAACCCCTTAACTTTCTTGCAAGTCTTTTTCAAATGCAAATTTTCATGAAGACTTCTCTGACCACATAATTTAAAATTGCAACTCAAGCTCTGGACTGTGTGGCTCAGTTGGTTGAGCATTGTCCTATATACTGAAAGGTCACCAGTTTGATTCCTGGTCAGGACACATGTCCAGGTTGTGGGTTCAGTCCCCAGAATGGGTGCCTATGGGAGGCAAGTGATCAATGCTTCCTTCTCACTCTCTCTCTCTCTCTCTCTCTCTCTCTCTCTCTCTCCATTCCTCTCTCTCCAAAATCAATAAAAACATTTTTTTAAAAAATGGCAACTCATTCTCCCACCCCTTTTTTTTTAACCCTGCTCTATTTTTCTTATTTTATAGTCTAGAAATCTCAAGGGTACAGATTGATGAATCCTCTTATATCCTCACAGAAGCACCACCCAAGTCAAGACAGAGAACTCCTACAGCACCTCGAAGGCTCCCTCAGGGGCTTCCTCCCAGTCAGTCCCGCTTTATTTTTCTCAAAGCATTTGTCACCTTTTAAGATACAATTTGCCTGACCAGTTCACTGATGTATCTAAGCAAGTAGAACAGTGCCTAGCACATAGTAGGCACCTAATAAATACTTGTTAATATTGAAACAATACCCACAGTTTCCCTTTGTCCACACTTCCCCCCTCCAGTGTTCTGTAAGAGAAGCAAACTAGCTTGAAGTCTCAATGTCTACACAGGAGTGTTAAATGGTTGGGCGAGGGGCCCTGGCCAGTGTGGCTCAGTTGGTTGAGTGTTTGTCCCATGCACTGAAAGGTGGCCAGTTCAATTCCCAGTCAGGGCACATGCTCAGATTGTGAGTTCAATCCCCAGTGCCATGCAGGAGGCAACCAATACTCTCATCACTGTTTCTATCTCTCCCTTCCCCCTCTCTCTCTAAAATCAATAAAAACATATCCTCCTATATAATAAAAGCCTAATATGCAAATTGTTTGACAGGGAGTTCGACTGCTCACTATGACATGCACTGACCACCAGGGGGCGGTGCACAACATGGCGGGCGTTGGCCAGTAGGAGATGTGCAGGAGGCGGCTGATCAATGTTTCTCTCTCATCGATGTTTCTAACTCTCTATCTCTCTGCCTTCCTCTCTGTAAAAAATCAATAAAATATATTTTAAAAAAAACACATATACTCCTTTTATATAATAAAAGCCTAATATGCAAATTGTTTGACTGGGAGTTTGACTGCTCACTATGACCCTGCACTGACCACCAGGGGGTGGTGAGCAACATGGCAGGTGTTGGTGACGTGGTGGCAGCAGTAGAGGCACTGCCGGCCCCAATGGGCCCCGATGAGAGCGAGACCGAAGCAGGATGGTGGAGCAGGTGAGGGGGTGGTGCCAGGCGTGGCTGTGGGGCTATGAAGCTGGGGACATGTGCTGGGGCCCCATCCCCGCAGGCCACCCCAAGGAACCCTACCTGTGCATGAATTCATGCACCGAGGCCTCTAGTTTAAAAATAAAATTTAAAAAATGTGAGGGTAGGTGTGGATTGGATGTGTCTTAATGTAGTCTCTCATCTAGGCAGTGTTTTCCTGGACAGATTGAGCACTTGCTGGTTGATCTACATGAAGAAGGGATCCTTCCTTTAGTCGAGTCATTGCTTGATTCCTAGGTTTACAGAGCCCTCCTCAATGACCTCCCTCCTCCTGACCCTGCTGTTCCTACTAATGCCATCACCCAGCCTGCTGAACTTGGCTCACCATCCATGCTTCTGTCTGCCAGTCAGTTGCAAGTTCTGGCCACTCTGTGTCTTTGCCATTTCTCCCAGGCTGTCCCTGGAAGTGCATCTGTATTTTCACTTCCACTGTCTATTTTTCTCAAAGCATTTGTCACCTTTACAGATACAATTTGCCTGATTGGTTCACTGATGCATCCAAGCAAGTAGAACAGTGCCTAGCACATAGTAGGCACTTAATAAATACTTGTTAATTTGAAACAATACCCAACTCCTTCAGGCCCATCTTTTATTACTGTATTAGCCCCCTGAGTGGTACTCCCATCTTCAGTCTTATCCTCTTCCAGACTATCCCCACTACTTTCCCTAAACACAACCTTGATCATGTCACTGTCGTGGTCATAAACTTTCAATGGTTTGCAGGTGTTGCCTACATTCAAGGGCTTCCAAACTCCAACTTCCTCATTAGCCTTATGCAGTACCATTGCATTGCCAGCCAACTGGTCTACCCCACTGTCATTAAACAGGCCCTGTTTCCAGGTCTCTGTACCTTTGCTCTGTTGTGAGTTAGAAAATAAGCACTGGAGGGAACCATTTCAGATCATCTGGTCCAGTGTCATCTTACAAATGAGGAAACTGAGTCCTAGAGAAATTAAATGATGAGCACTACCAAGACAAAGATCAAGTGTGACTAATGAACAAGAAAACCAGGGCAGTCTAGGGTCTAACTGTATCAGTTGAATCTTTCATATACCTTAAGATCACATGGTGGAATACCCTCTCCATGCAACTCTGATCCCTGAAAGTGTTCATCTTTGAGTCCCGCCTCAAGCACAGCCTCCTCAATGAAGTCTTCCTTAAGCCCCAGTTGTGAGTCTGAACCCTCAGGCCAATAACCTAAGCCTGTGACCTGCAGGTAACCAGAGTCCTTACTACAGTTTAAGCAACCTCTGATTCATCTTCGACTTTCCTTCATTCTTATCCCAGAGACTTGCTGAAGGGGAGCTGCTGGCGTGTGGAGGAGCATAGTGTGCTATGTCCTGCCAGGGAGGTGCGGTTCACATGCCGGGTCACCAGCTGTCAAACACGCCTGCGAGCCCAACACTTCCAACTACACCGCGCCGTTCACATGCCGCACCTTGGCTCCTACTGACCCCAAACCTGTAAAGGTGAGGAAGTTTGGTCTCAGCAAGAGCCTACTTGCTGCAATTACAGAATATGTTTCTCGAAATCTTTTGGCACCGTCTCTTTCCCCACCCTCCGCGCGACGCGCATTCAGCGACCTGTCGCGGAACGTGACTTGGCATCGAGAGAGTACAGCTCCCCTTACCGAGGGAGCTCAGGTCCCGGGCGAGCCGTGACCAAGACAGCTTTTCGGGCTGGCGCGGTCACCGACCCCGAGCAGCGGCCAGGGCAGCCGAGGGCAGCGGAAAAGGGACGCGGGGCTGGTGGGCGGGGTGGCGAGCGTGGCCCCCAGGGAGGCGGAAGCATCTGGGAGCCGAGAGCGGCCGCAGCTACCGGGTCGCGGAACCGGCGAGGCGCAGGCCACCGCCAGGGCGCCCGCCTGCCGCCTGGGGGCACCGAGGGCGCGGGGCTCGACCCGGGCCGCGTCTGCCAGCCCTGGGTTTCGCTGTCTAGCTCCTCTCAGCCTCCAGGAGGGACATAGGGAGGGCCGACGGCTGGGCCCGCCCCCAACCCCTGCCCTGCGCGGCGGCCGTGGCTGCCGGAGGGAGACGGGAGGCACCAACCCGGAGCGGAGAAACCAGTTTGGCCGGTCGCTGGGAGCGGACAGAGAAAAGGGCGGCTGCGGAGGGAGGGCGCGCGGACGCGGGGCGGGGATAGGCGAGGAGCCATTGGTGAGCCGCGAGAGCCGGAGGAGCCGCCGCCAACTGGACGAGCTTCCCGGGGCCCCGGGCCAGCCCCGTGCGCCATGAAGCGCTAACTCCGCGGCCAGAGCTGGAGCCGGGCGGGCGGCAGCGGCGGCCAGGTGCGCAGCGATCGCGCGGAGAGGCGCGCACCCGGCGGATGCCCCAGCCGGGGCCCAGCGAGCGCCAGGTAAGTAGGGGCGCGGCGTCGGGGGCCTCCGACCTCTCCCCACCCCGTCGCCCCCGAAGGTCTTCTGTCTGTCCCGGGGCCGGCGTTCTCTGGGGATCCGGGATGCGGTGGCAGCAGCTGTCCGCGAGCCTCGGGCTCCGGAGTCCTCACGGGTGGGACTTGGGTGAGAGTACGGGAGCCTTCGCGGCCTCGGAGATGGGGAAGCACAGCTGGACGGCAGACAGCACTGTGGAGAGGTCCACGGGGTGTTCGCCTGCTGGGAAGAGTGGGAACTCGCGGGAAGTGTTTGGGTCCTTCGCTCACTGGTAACACACATGCCCAGGGTTAAGCTCGGAGGGTCAAGCTTGGTGGGGCTTGCGGGTCCCTGGGACGTGCCGCTGGCTTCCCTGCAGTGTCTGCTGCCCCCCTGGAAGTTCCCATGGCCGGGTTCTGCTGGAGGCCCCTTTGGGAACCGATGTCAACGCGTCCAAACACTCCTTGGGGCCCTATGTACCTGGCCGCACCTGCGGAGAAGGATGGTGAGGGCACCTGCACCGCGCCTGCTGCTGGACCAGGCGCCCACCGGACACCTTCCGCGCGCCTTTACGCAGGCTGGGAGGTGGTGGGGAAGAAGTCACATTTTCCCGGTGGTTGTAGGGTGGTATCCGCCGGCTCCCATGACCCCACTACAGCCCATCTACTTTTCCCAGTTTGGTGCCCAGCCGCGTCACCTCGTTTTAGGTGTGCGGAGGGACAACTTGTTGGGGGTAGGGGGGTTGCAGAGAATGGCGAGTGTTTCCACTTCCCCGGTCCCCACTCCTCCCCAAGTGAAAGAAAAGCTTGAATGGTCCGGACAACTTATCCCAGGGGGTGTGCGCGCATAGGTCCCCGCGGAGAAGGGTGGGGGGGGGGCGCCGGGGGACCCTCGGAATGCAGATTCGTGACAGAAACCGCTTAACGATTATTAGGAACGGGGGGGGGGCGGGGGGAGCGGGGTTGACCAGCGCAAGTAAGGGGAAGCTGGCCACATTTCCACCCAGTGAGCCCCCCTCGACCCGACCCGACCCGCTCCGCCTGCCCGCGCCGTCCTTGGCGGGCTACAAGCACTTGGGTAGCTCCGGACGCCGCCGAGTTCCCTTCCCCGAAACCGCCCGCCGCGTTGGCTGGAGAAGAGACTGTCTCCCATCTTCCTGGCTCCATTGCCTTCCAAGGTCTGTCTCACTCCTTGAGAATGAAAGCACACAGCACAGGCGAAGTGCTTGAATACCGCCCGCCACGCAGTAGGTTTTGGGCCAAGGGTAGCTGTTTTTAGGAGCAAAAACTAAAAAATGACGTGTGATCAAGTCTGCAGGGGTAGTAAATACAAGCGCATATAAAAAGAGGAAACAACACAAAACGTGAAGTAGAAGTTCTCATTTTCACGGTCTCAAGAGTACTTTTGTGTTAGACCTAAAATGCCATTCATTAACTCTGGGCCTATTGTTTCGGGCCTTATTAAAACCCATTATAACTGTATATACTGTGCAAAGGATGATGAATGGTTATTTGCTGGTTACTGTCTGGGGAGAAGCCAGCCTGCCTGCAATAACCCCTTTGAATTCTCCTAATGGTTTTCACTGCGTAAGGGAGGCTTTCTTCATTTAGGTGTCCCAGTGGTTGGTGCTTTGGTGAGTTTTAGTGATTCTTTGTGTCTGTTATTAAGGGTCAAACAAGATTCATGTGTCTCAATACCAGTGAACACAAGTGCCATCTGTGTGAGAGCAGGGGTGGCTACCTTCAACGTTCAAGCTTTCCATCTGGTTTTATTTTCAGGAAAATGCATACAGGTGTGTACTAATTACCTGTTAGTTACTGATAGAATTAGAAGGGGGGTTTTGTTGCTGTTTTGTTTTTAAATATATTTTTATTGATTTCAAAGAGGAAGGGAGAGGGAGAGAGAAATAGAAACATCAATGATGAGAGAATCATTCACCGGTTGCTTCCTGCACACCCCGTACTGGGGATAGAAACTGTGACCACCTGGTTCATAGGTGGACACTCAACCACTGAGCAACACCGGCCGGCCGGGCTTGTTTTGTTTTTAAACCGAGGCTTTAAAATAATGATTTGGTAAAGCAAAAGGCTTAACCAAAAAGAAGCCTGCAGGTGTAAGTCAAGTTTAGGATTAGTTCCATGTTTTACCTGGATTTCAGGCTCTGGGATCTTAGCGCTAATGACACTGACCATTACTTTCCCTGTCTGTCTGCAATCCTTTCTTTCCTTTTTCCTTCCTTCCTTCTCAAGCAAAGAATAGTGGAAAACACGTGGATTTAAATTCCCACAGACTTTGATTCTTTTCCTTACTTTAAATTGTAGTTAATTTTTACAATTTATTTTTAATATATTTATTTACTTTTAAAATTGTACAGCCTCAGGTGAATTCCTACATTTTCTGAACCTCAGTTTACTCATTTGCTGAGGTAAAAAAGATAGCAACATGCTTGGGTAATTGAGAAAATTAAATGAGAGAACAGGTGCAAGTCTCTTGTACATGGTAGAGGTTCAAATGTTGTTTTCTTACTTTCTTAATAAACATGTTTTTTAAGTAGTATGATGCCCAGGCATTTGGGGTATTTTTAATGGTTTATTGCCTTATTAATATGAATTCCATTTTGTTTTCCATGAAAAACACTCACGGAATCCAGATGATCCTTATAATCTGCCCCAGAGATATTTTAATCTATTAGTTACCTTTGCTCTCTAGTTTCAATCATTATAAAAAAAGCCTATGCTCTTATGAATGCAGAGGAACTTGCTTTTTAGGCACCAGAACAAGTTTTATGGGGTTCATTCATAACCTGTATCTCTAAAGAGATGTGCCGTTAAAGTTTCTTAAACACTTAATTTTAGAATTTGCTTCTAGATTTGCCTCTAGATTAATCTCCTGGGAAGTTTTAATTTATGGTATCTTTAGGTATCTTGTGAGTTTTAAGGCCTGTTTGTTGGCAACATTCAATTAGATTAATTGTATTCATGCCTGTAGGTGTTATGTTACTTATTAAGATAACTGAAAATTAATTTGCTGCCAGAGGAGTTTTAATAACACAAAAAAGATAGCTTGTCCTTTTTTATTCTGTTAACTGTGTTATTCCTGAATTCCCATCCCTGTCCTAGCTAAAAATAATGCCCAGTCTAAGATCTTTGAGGTCCTGTGTCCCTGAAGACCTGGCATTATGGAGGAGTACACACACACACACACACACACACACACACGTGCATGCTCATGCCTTGTTTCTCATTTTTATTCTTAGAAGACAAAGAAAGTTTTCTCTTATCATTTAGGAACATATAAGTACTGTTCCTAGTACTTCTAAAATACACTGCACTTTTATTTTCACTTTTTAATTTATTATTATTATTAATCCTCACCTGAGGACATAACTTAGATAGAGGAGGAGGAGAGGAGAGGAGAGGAGAGGAGAGGAGAGGAGAGGAGAGGAGAAACATCAACCAGTTGCCTTCCATGCATACCCCAACTGGGGACTGAACCCACAACCCAGGTATGTGCCCTGACCTGGAATGGAACCAGCAACCTTTTGGTGCACAGGATGATGCTCAAGCAACTGAGCCACTCCATCCGGGCAATGCATTGCACTTTTAAATAAATTGTTGCCAAAACCATGCCCAATGGGGGCTAGTATGTTTGATAACTGGTCGCAGCGTGTACTGAGCCCAGAGGCAGTGGTAAATACAGATGGTTCACACACTCTGGATTCCTTTGACCTAGCTTGGAATACATGTCTCATCAAAACCTAGAGTAAGTCACTTAATCCCTCCCTCTGGCTTCAGTTTCCTTACCTGTAACATGGAACAGCAGCAGTTACTGCCTCTCACGGTTGTATGATGAGTTCCAAATGAAAGAATTAATCAAAAAGGTTTAGCACACTGCTCAATAAAGCGTAGGCATTACTGTTGGGTTGTTAATATCACTCAGTAAATATTTATTGCTCACTTATCAATTCCCTTTCTCCTACACTATGAGGAACCAGAATCACTCTGTTAGTCTTTATTTAGCAAACATAGATGCCTATTCACACCAGACATTGCTCTCACCCTAGCGTAGGGGTGAGGTTCTGGAGCACGGGTGTCCCAGGGTGACCCAAAGGACCAGGGTGCTCAGTGACCTAGGGACATGCCCCCTCAGTCACAGGCACGTGGTCCCGGGTTGCTCTCACGTGGGTGCTCCTCCTCCACAGTGGAGGCCTTTGGGACTCCTGAGTACTGCTGTGTCTCCTTTATCCCCCACTTCCTATCTGTCTTTCCTCTCCCTCAGCCTCTGTCCTCGTTTAAAAACATATACCTATTCTTCCCTTTCTAAACCTTGAGTGTTTTTTATAGGATCTGTGCTCCCTATGTGGTTTCTTAGTGATGGTGCCTGGTAGGTGTTGCTAATGACAGAGGCCCATTCATTCAGTCATTAGTTTTTAAAATGGCTTGAGCATCTTCTCCAGGCACTACACTATGGATTACCTCCCTGCTTCATGGAAGCCTGTGAGGTTTTCAGAAGGTCTGAGTTGTGTGTTCTTGTCCTTCTTCAGCAGGAAAGTGGATCAGATGTTCTCTCTCTCCCTGCCCTGGACTTTGTTCTTCTTGCATGGAGAGAGGGTTGCCTTAAACCCTGGAGGATGGCCCAAGTCACTTCCAGCTCTGAGCTCTATTTCACGATCAGTCTCCAAATCTAGTGAATTTGCATCGACTAAGGGAGAGCTGGGCCTGTAAGCTGTGGAGGGTCAAGGTGGGAAGCCCACTGACTTTGGCGGGGGGAGCGGGGGACGGGGGGGGCGGAACAGAAGTCCCCCTTGTTCTGGGGCAGTCCTTCAGTGGCGACAGCCACCTGCCCAGCGGGACTGAGAAGCCTGGCACTTCTGCATTGAGTGCTTGTGTCGCCTGACCTTTGGTTGGTAGCTCAGGTCGTTATTTACAGGGCTGTCATTTATGGCTTTGTCTCTTTACTGAGTGGCTTTTGTTCACCCGAGTTGAGGTTTGTTTGATTTAGCGCAGGCCTTGTTTGAAATCAGTTTTCTAACCTTTACTCATATTGAGTTGAGCTGGAATATCCTCATTGGAACTTCTCAGGCACCCAGCATTCCCCTCACACAGTCTCCGGAAGCTTCCATGGGTTGGGTGCCTATTGATTTTATAAAGTGCAATGTGATTTGTACACAAACCCTTCCTCTGTCTTCTTGGGACACAGTGAACTCACACTATTCTCTGAGATCTGTATATGATTGGTGGACCCAGAAAAAAAATGTTCAGTGTTCTCTATAAGAAAACAGATCACCATTTGAGGTGGGGGGTTTAAAATGAGGGTATGGATGGGTCAGGTTTCATATGGACACAAGCGTGAGGGCCTTTAAGCCAGGCACTAAGAACTTTTGTGGGCCTCTAAGCCTCTAGAATTTGTGATGAACAAGGAGAATAGTGTGTGGGTTATATCAGAGTGCAGAAATTGTGAGAATTAAGTGAAAATCTATCCTCTGTTTTTGGAACTAGAACAACTCTGGGAGGAGAGGAGCTTCCTTATGATCTCCCCTTAGGGCAGAAATTTATTTTCTGGGAGTTGTGTTAATTGTGGTAAAATGTTTATGAAATTTGCCATGTTAAAGTGTGAATTCAGTGGCATTAAGCCCATTCACAGTATCCTGCAATTATTGCCACTATCCATCTCCAGAACTTTTTCATCATCCCCACCTGAAACTCTGTAACCATTCAACAGTAATTTCCTCTTTCTCCTTCCTCACCACCCCTGATAACATCTATTCTGTTTGTCTCTGTGAATTTGGCTATTCTAAGGTACCACATATAAGTGACATCATGCAATGCAGATATTTGTCTTTTATGACTGGTTTATTTCACTTAGTGTCATGTCCTCAAGATTCATCCATATCATAGCCTATGTCAGAATTTCCTTCCACTTTTCCAGGCTAACATTCCACTGTATATACATGGTACTTTTTGTTTACCTGTTCATCTGTCGACAAACACTTGGGGTGTTGTCTACCCTTTGGCTATTGTGAATAGTGCTGCTATGAACATGGGCATACGAGTCTCTGCTCACGGTGGTAGTTGAGATCTTATCTGGTTTTGTGAGAATTATCTTTCATAGAAAATGGTTAAGATGGGCAGAGACATGTGGTATACTAGTATAACATCCCATTTCAAAACATCCTGCAGATAAGAACTCAGGAAGCTTCGGGAGAATGGTGGTGTGAAGACACGTGTAAGGCAGCCACTCGCTTCTCCTTTTCCCTGGCAGCTGCTCTTATGAAGCTGGTAGTCCTTTGGGCATTCCATCACCCACCTGCCCGAGGTGTGGCTGCCACTGTGCTGGGTGCCAGCGTGGGCATGAAGCTCGGGAGACCTCTGCTGACCACAGCTGCCTTCTAGGAAGGATATTCTGTAGTGGAGGGGAAACAATCCTTCACTTTCCTCCAGAAATAACTTGGATTTTAAAAAACATTATTTTGGTGGTGGTGGTGGGGGGGTGGTTTAGAATGTGAGGAAAACTGATATTTAAATGTTAGAAAAATTGAATAATTAAAAGTCAGTTTTTTCTACCGTAGGGCAGAACCTGTGGTTTTCAAAATCAGCTTTAAGGTGAAAGGTCAGTCTCAGACTGTAGGATGGCTGGATGATCCAAGGTTGCATCTGTGTGAGAATGCGCTTGTATGCATAGCAGGATGAAACCAGAGGCCTTTCTATAATGGGATGTCAGTCTGCGTTAAAGACATCTTTAACTGTCTAGAGAGCAATAGGCTCTCATCTGAGTTTATGCTCAAACTGTGCCCTGAAAATTAGCCAATGTAAGGGTTTACATGTTTAATATTAGCAAACACCACCATCCATGGTTATTATTCCACCGTCCTGTCCTATGCCAGTAGCAGCCACAAAAAAGAATGTTGGGGCTGACATGGCTCATCTCTCGGCTTTGATACTTTGTCTAGCTCAACTTGATTAAGAACACTGAGATTTTTTTAGCAGTCTTAGGCTCCTAGAAAAACCATGGCGATAATTCCAATGTGTCTTTGAGATTACTCGGACCAACACTCTTTTGAAAGCTGAAGAAAGTTTGCCCAGGCCCTATCTCTTAGTTAACTATTGGTCTTATTTCCTGAGTTCTGTCTTGAATGGCTAAAGAAATAAACTCATGGCTTCTCCTGGGGAACTTCATGTCTCCCCAGTCATTCCACATCAGAGACCCTCCTCCCTTAGCCTTATAAATTCTGAAACAAGCAGGCCTCACTTCCCCAGCCAGCAGATACTTAGCACATCCTGTGTGTCAGGCACTTGGCGCCTCTCAGTGAATCAAGCTTGAAGAGCCTGCCCTCAGGGAGCTCGCATTCTAGAGAGGGGAGAATAAAGATAATAGGTAGATTATATGGTGCTTGAAGTTAAGTGCTTCAGGGATAAAAAGAAGAGGGTAAAGGGGATTGGGAGGAGGCCCAGGGAGCGGGATGTAGTTGTAGAGTGGAGGCGATGGTATGTGAGCAAAGACCGTACCAAGAAGAGGGTGAATCATGAAGGTTTCCAGGAAGGTGTCCCTGGCAGAGGGTAGGGAGCCCCCTCAGCAGGGCTGCCTAGTGAGGAAGGACTTTGGCTTTGACTTTATGCAAAAGGTGGTGGGAGAATCAGTGCAGGACATTGCCCATTGGAGCAGCGTGATCTGTGATCTGACTTGCATTTTCAAAGGGTCCTCCTGGTTGCTAGGTGGAGATCAGGCGGGGGAGGGCTCCCAGGTAGGCGGTCATTCGGGAGGCTTGGACTCACCTGGGTGAGGTGTCTGAGAGGGAAGGTTGTGGATGTATATATTTAAAGGTAAAGCCAACAAAATTTCCAGACAGCTTGGATATGGGATGTGAGAGAAAGAAAAACCAAAGGTAACTTTCTTGGCAGCGCCTGGGCTGTACACGGAAATCTGATTTTGTAAATTCAATGGGCAGCATTCAGATCACTCATAAGTAGGTTACAAAGAGGCTCTTCAGAAATGTGTATATTTATATAAGGTTTTGGTTGGTTCAGAGAACTTTAACTGTTTATCATCTGAGCATGTCTTCCTACTTTGGTGGGGATGATGGTATACATGAAGCAGTGGCCTCTACTTGTATTGGAGGGAAGATGTTTTGGAGGATGGTCTAGCACAGTGGTTCTCAACCTTGGCTGCACATTAGAATCATCTGGGAATTTTTTTAAAATCCTGATTTCTGGGCCTCATCCTCCGGAAATTCTGTTTTCTTGTTACTAATGTTGTGGCCCCACCCCATAACAAAGAAACAGAATTTCCGGAGGATGAGGCCCAGAAATCTGGATTTTAAAAAGATTCCCAGGTGATTCTAATGTACAGCCAAGATTGAGAACCACTGGTCTAGCAGGTGCTGGCTGGGCCCTGCTCTCTCCCTCGCCTGCTGTGCATGCGTTGAGAAGGCAAACTTCCCAACTATCAAGCAGGTAGCCCCCATATTTACGGAGATATAGTTCCTAGTCCATACAATTCATCTTTTTTTTTAAAGAGTACAATTCCATGGTTTTTAGTATATTTACAGAGTTGTACAACCATCCCCAGAATCTATTTTAGGAAATTTTCATCACCCCCCAAAAGATAGCCTGGGCCCTTTAGCCATCACCCGTGTTCTGTTCTGCCCTCAGCTCCTGGCAGCCTCTCCTCTGCTCTCTGACTCTGTGGATCTGCCTATTCTGGACATTTTATGTAAATGGCATCATACAACATGTGGTATTTTGTGTTTGCCCAGCTTAGCATAATGTTCTCAAGGTTCATTCATGTTGTAGCATTAATCAATACCTCCTCGATTGCTTTATATTGCCGAATATGCAAGTTACTTTTGCACATGATGCATTCTGGAAAAGAACACAGGCAGTGGAGCTGTGTGCCTGTCACAAATAGACTGACTTCCACGTTACAAAGAGAATTAAAGGTGCCAGAGAATTAAAGATGTCCGTGCATGTGTGTGCACACATTAATTTGTTCTCTTTCACAGTTGAATACAAAGTCCATGGAATTTGCCAGGGAACATAGGCTAGTGGCTTTCTGGTGGCCTAATGATTTTCTTTCATTCAATGATTGAACAATTATTTATTAATCACCTATTACACTCCAGGCCGTGTCGGGAACTGGTGATTAATACAGGGATGAACAACACAGACATGCTTCTCCCCATTGTGGAACTTACAAGGTTGTTGGGGGTGGGGTGATAGGAGTAGATGATAAACAAAATGTTGAACAAAAGAGATGTGAAACAAGCTGATATTAGAATTATGATCTGTGAGAAGCATTGAAAAGAAAATAAGACATGACTAAGATAATAACGAGAGCTTACTTTAAAATGCTCTGAGAGAAATGAGATGGCCTTTGAGGGGTGAATAGATAAACAAATTATCGGGTATCCATACAATGGAATATCATTTAGACTTTAAAAAGAAGGAAATTCTGACCCAGCATGGATGAACCTTGAAAACAATGCTGAGTGAAATAAGCCAGATACAAAAAGACAGATATTATATAATTCCACTTATGTGAGGTACTTAGAATAGTCAAATTTACAGAGACAGCCCTAGCCAGTTTGGCTCAGTGGATAGAGCGTCGGCCTATGGACTGAAGGGTCCCAGGTTTGATTCCGGTCAAGGGCACATGCCCTCATTGCAGTCTCGATCCCCAGTGAGGGGTGTACAGGAGGCAACCGATCAATGATTCTCTCTCATCATTGGTGTTTCTATCTCTCCCTCACCCTTCCTCTCTGAAATCAATAAAAAAATATATTTTTTAAAAATTTACAGAGACAAAAAGTAGAATAGGGGTTACCAGGGGCCGAGAGGAGAAGGTATGGAGAATTAATATTTTATGGGTACAGAGTTTCAGTTTAGGATGATGAAAAAGTTTTAGAGATGGATGGTGGTGATGGTTGCATGACAATGTGAATTTCTTATTATACTGACTGTATACTTAAAATTGTTTTAAAATGGTAAATTTCATGTTATATATAACCACACACACACACACACAGCTCAGGAGGGTCTCTTGGAGGAAATTATACTTAAGTTGAGACCTGAAGGATGAGAAGGTGCCCGTCAGGGCTTCCCTGGTGCAGCCAATGGGAACAGCATGTGCAGAGACCCTGTGGTGAGAGCTAGGTGCTGTGTGTGACCTTGGAACTGTGATAAGGAGTGATCATGGGGCCAAGACGCCTGGGGTGTAGGCAGGGACCAAGCCGATAGGGAGGCATTAATATATTTTTTAAGCAGTGGGACCAGATGTGATTTCTGGTTTCAGTGGGTAACTCAGCAATGATGTGGAATGGACTGGGGGCAGGGCCAAGACCATCAGGCGACTATTGCGCCCATGAGAGATGTTGGGGTTTGGGCCAGGGTGACAGGAGTGGAGTAAGAAATGGAGGGTAGGAGCTGCATTTTAGAATTAGAATGGGAATCTTGGTCTTGGAGATACATCAGATTGAGAACCTCCAAGAAGGGAAGTGTCAAGTGATTTCCAAATTTCTAACACAAGCAGCTAAAGATAATGGTGTCAGAGACAGAGGCCCAGACTGGAGGATTAAGAATTTAGCTTTGGTCACATTCAGTTCCAATTGCTGGACACCTAGAAGTGGCCAGAGGTCAAGCTTGGACAGATTCAGAAGTCTTGGCTGGAGACATGAAACCTCACAGAGGATGGAATTGGGTTTGAGGAACTCTATAGGGACAGCCTTTAAATTTTGACTATTGTTGTGAAATCACACATTCAACTATTTTTTTAAAAATATATTTTATTGATTTTTCACAGAGAGGAAGGGAGAGAGATAGAGAGAGTTAGAAACATCGATGAGAGAGAAACATCGATCAGCCGCCTCTTGCACATCCCCCACCGGGGATGTGCCCGCAACCCAGGTACATGCCCTTGACCGGAATCGAACCCGGGACCTCTCAGTCTGCAGGCTGACGCTCTATCCACTGAGCCAAACCGGTTTCGGCCATTCAACTATTTTTGAGCAATAAAGCACTTGAACCATAAAAGCACTTATGCAAATGCACAAGCCCTACTTTCTGGATGAAGAGGACAATAGAGAGCTAGTTCGGGGTCATTCTATAGACAGGCCCACCATATACCAAGCAAAATGCTTATCAGATTCAGGAGTTGGCCAGTTTGTATTCAATGGGAACTCTTTAAAGTTAGGGAATTCCTCATGGGAAATAGGGTATTTGAATTGGCTTGTGTGACCTCACCTAAAAACCAAAGTGCTCTTTCTAATAGTGTGTATAGGGTGATATGACAAAATGGTGTTGCCTTTGTTAGCGGAATACTGTACTTTCCACATGTAGCATTTACCCACTCAGTCCTGTGGTATTTATTGGCCTCTTCTTGTAAGTGAAGAAACTAGAACTTGTGTGAAGTCTCAGAACTAGTAATTAATAAAACCAGAAATTGAACTCAGGTTTCTACACTCTCAAGGTGAGGGTTCTTTCCAGGACCTCATAGCTAATGGTTGGAAAAACAGTACAGATGATACAGAAATAGATTAGCAAATAAAAATATAGGGCAGTTAAATTCGAATCTCAAATAAACAAATGCTGTTTTAACATAAGTATGTCCCATGCCATACTTGGGACATACTTACACTGAAATTATGTATTATTTATTGAAAATTCAAATTTACTTGTGTGTCCTATATTTCATTCGGCAATACTACTCAAGAATGAACTTCTGGAACATAGAGCTGTATGTTTAAGCTCCAACTGACCACTCCTGGATCGTTCATGCAAGTTTTTGAAATTTGGGAATGGGGTGGAAGGAGGATTCATTTTCCTAGTCTCTCAAAATGACTGTGTGGTGTTATTCTCCTGCTCTTGGATTAATATTTATGATTTGTAATAAAAAGCAGCCTGGTATTGGGGAACAGGGCTTGGGTTCAGAGATGTCAAATTTGGCCAACTCATTCTCCAGTTCTCTGGCCTTGGCTGGTAATAACAATGCTTATTGTTGATATGCCACTTTAACATTTTCTCATTTGGGAGCTAATAGGACAGATATTATCCCCATGGAACAGATGAGGAACCCAAGGGAAAGCAGGTGTGGGTGGGTGGTCAGTGGCCTGGATTGGGCTCGAGCACTCCCAAATTTCACTTCAGTGATCATCTTCAGTTCATTTTCTAAGCTCCCATTTCTTCTTGCTTCAAATCAAGGCCCTGATGTTTTACAGGTTACCCTTCTGATGTAATTCCATGACTTTTTGTGGTGTCGTTGGCCATAAGATTCCAGTTTTAAATGTACGTGATGTAAATTTCAAGCATTGCAGGTTAAGAAGGCAATGAAACATGTGCTTTTCTGATGGCAGATAAATACAATAGGTTCTGTTTTGATCATTCCATATACTCACATTTAGAAAGTATTTTTATCTTGACACAATGAATACTTTTGGAGGTTCCTTTTGGAGGTTTATAAAATTTCAAATGAGGCCTTTTTACTATAAAGGTTTTCCCCCCTCCATTTTGAGAGATTCTACATCTTTAGAAAAATAAAACTAACATTCATGTTTCTGATCATGGAGGTTTGACAAAATTTAGGGCATTTTTAAGTGACAAGACTCCTTTTATTTAAAGTTGAAAATTTGTAAAGCTATGCAATCAATAAGGCGCTAAAAGCCAGTTTTGGAAAAGAAACTCATGGCAAAGACCAAGGGAGAATAAGAAGAGGAAATCCACAGTGTGCCCTGGGCTGCCCAGCCTTAGTGCTCTGGACTAGCTCTTAATACTCACTTGATGAAGTTATGTCTTCTTCCATGTAAGTTCCTTTGCATGTGACGTAAGGAAACCAGTAAGTATAATATGGCTTTAATTGCACTTGGCACAGGACAAGGCAATATAAAGGTTACAAGAGCTGAAGTACATTTTGCTTGCTAGTAAAATTTTGTTTGCTACGTTGTCTTAGGCATTGTGCAATAATCTCCAGTCCAGAGTACCCTTTGAATTTAATATGAATGTCATAACATTTATTGTCTTCAAGGTTTTATATTTGAATGTTTCACATCTTTTAAATAATATTTCTCCTCTAACTTCCTGTTGGCAGCCTTTGTATTCTTTAGAATTTGTCTGACTAAGCTCTAAGTTATTACATATCATTTTTCTGTTCCAATGTGTTCAAAGGCAATGTTATCGCCCATATCTGGCTGTATTTTAACCTTTCTTACTAGACAGAGATGATAGTATCTCTCCTTTGTACTCAAGCAACTCTTGATTTTTTAAAACTTCCTTTAACATGTGGGGGGTTCCTATTTCTCATGAACCTTTAGAAGACCACATGTCATTATTGAAAGGAAGGGGCTGAGTGTAGAAGATAATCAGCAAAATTCCCAGCTCTAACATCTCTCTTTATGTTCCTTTTGCTGGATCCTTCCCTCTGTCCCAGTCAGTTTCTATTTAAAAGGTAATCCTGAGATTTTTTTTATTTCTTTCTTCATTTTCTGGACTGTTGCAGGCACCATCTTTAGGCTAACTGAGCATCCCACATTTTCGCATATTCTTAGTAGTGATATTCAAATGTCAGGGTTATTATTATTTCATAATCCTGGCTTTGGGATTCACTCTTTTAAGCTTGGGCTATTGTATAAGGAGGCAAGGATTCGGTACAAAAGGAAGAAGGATGACAATGAAATACAGTCATCCTTGATATCTGCAGAGAATTGGTTCCAGGACCCCCAACACTTGTAGAAGGTCAAGTCCCTTGTATACAATGATATGGTATGTTTGTATAGGTTACAGCAGGGTGTGTCTACACATCACTTCATTATTCAGTGTTACTGCTTGGCACATGGCAAAAACAGGTTTGCTTTTTGGAACTTTCTGGAATTTTTCCCCCCCAAATATTTTCAATCAGTGGTTGGTTGAATCTAAGGATACAAAACCTATGGATATGAAGGGTCAACTATCTTTGATCATTAAAATGCTTTCAATAGAAGGAATGTTTTTATTCCTGAGGGTGCAGTTGCTTTTGCTAACCTTGCCTGATATCGAATGTAATTTCTCATCTTAGAATTCTATTGGGACAGGGCTTGTTCCCTCTGTCTCAGAGCATTGGCTCTCCTTCCCCACCCCCCTCTATCTGCTGACCAGGTGCTGCGTCCTTCTGGAAGATGTCCTGATCTTTTCAGCTTTACTCATCCTCCCTCCCTCACTCCCTCCTTCCCTCCCTCCCTCCCTCCCTCCTCCCCTCCCTCCCAGGTCAAAGTGAGGGGCCCCTCCCTTGTTCTGGTGCCTGTCTGTCCCATCCCTGTCCCGGCTCGGATGGTGTCATTCCAGAGACGGTAGCTAGCTTTTATTTCATGTACCACCTTGGCCTAAGTATTAGTAGTGGCCTAGACACTGGTTTTCCTGGACCAGCAGCGTGGGCATAACCGGGGCCCCACCAAGACTCACCAAATCAGAAACTGCGGGTAGGACCCAGCAATCTGGGTCTGAATGCACCTTCCAGGGGCATCTCATGCTGGCCCCAGGTTGAGACACTGCCCTAGAGGTTTTTTGATGAGAAGGATTCCAAGGTAGTGTCCGGCCACCGCAGAGAAAGGCGTGTTAGGATTCCTTAGTGACCTCACCCTAAGAAGGTGAGAAGCAGGACAGATGTGGGTCCAGGGGGTGTCATTCCTAAACTGCATTGTCATTGCTGGTCTGTTTGTCTGTTTGGACTAGACTAGGCTGTGACCTTGGTGAGAAGAGCAGCTTTTTAAGGTTTGCTAAAACAACCCAGGCCCCAGGCAGTGCTTAAATTGTAGTAGCTGTTCTACAGAGTAAACCAGGGAGCCAGAAGCATGCCTTCCCCACACTTCCAGGCACTGGTTTTAGCTGCCATTATTAAAAGACTAGAGGCCGGGTGCATGGGATTTGTGCACTGGTGGAGGGTGTGGCATGCGGGGATGGCCCGCTGTGGGAGTACCGCTCATCCCGGTCAGCCAAACGGCTGTGGACCTGCCCTCTGAGCAGCTGCTCCATGGTCTGGCATCTTCCTTGGAGCCAGAGCACTCGCCTGTCCAGGAGACCCGATAGGGGCTGGGCCCAGGGACAACAGCACTGAGAGGCAGAGGAGTAGACCTCAGTCCCGCGGCAGCCACGAACCCACCTCCCAGCCTCCAGGGTCAGCTCTGCGAGCTCAGCGGCACTGCGTGGCCTGTGGGCGTCTGGAGGAGGCGGCAGGGAGCAAGGAGGAGGAGCCTGGGGTGAGGAGGCCATGATCGCAGCCCGGTTCCTGCCCGTTGGCCCGGGGTTCACAGCGGGAGCAGCCGCTCATCCTGGTCAGCCAAGCGGCACTTCCACTGTGGTAATGCACTGACCACCAGGGGGCAGCTCCTGCGTTGAGCGTATGCCCCTTGGTGGTCACTGTGTGACATAGCGACTGGTCAATCGGTCATTCTTGTTGTTCTCCCTTTCTGTCACTGGGCTTTTATTATATAGAACTAGAAGGCCGTGCACAAAAATTTGTGCACTGGCAGGGGAGGGGGGTCCCTCAGCCCAACCTGTGCTCTCTCACAGTCTGGGACCCCCTCGGGAGATAACCACCTGCTGGCTTAGGGCCATTCCCCGGGTGGCAGATGGCATGCTCAATCCCTCAGTGTCTGCCCCATCTCCCCTGGTCGCAGATGGCAGGCCCAGATCCCGCGCTGGGGCAAGCAGCCACTCAGATTGTGCTGCCGCCCACCCTGCCCGCCCCGCCTGCCCCTCCCTGCACATGGCAGGCCAGGATCTTGCGCTGGGGCAGCGCAGCAGGATCTGCCTGCAGTATGCAAATTAGCCACCAACTTTGTTGGTGGTTAATTTGCATATCACCCACATAGCGACTGGTCAATCGGTCATTCTTGTTGTTCTGCCTTTCCGTCACTGGGCTTTTATTATATAGAATGATCTATGAGAGAAGGCTTCGAAGTTGGCTATATTTGATAAAAAGAACCCACCTTGGCCTTATCATGTAAACTCTAGGACTTTCATTCCTTCAGTAAGATTCCAAAGGAGAATAAGCAAGTTCTTGGACTTTGTTACTTAGTAAAAGTGGGTGAGTGAATGAATGGGGACTAGCTTGAAGACATGAGGCTCTGGGAGCACAGAGAAGGAAGTTACTAACTCAGTTAGGGGTGTTCAGGAAGCTTTCCAAGAAGGCATTCCATTGGAGTGCAAGCTTGAAGAATGATTTGGGGTTCTTCAGACTTGGGAAATAATAAGATGTTCCAACTGGGGTGGGGGAAGTACTTGAAATTAAAGAAAATCTGGCCTCTGATCATGCCCCATATGGATGTCAGGGATCTTCCAGAAAGTGGCTCCTTCCACAGTGTCCCCCAGTCCCTTCTCAAACAAAATTGCATGGGAATCTCCTGGGGGATCTTATGAAAATGTAGGAAAACCAGTGTCCAGGAAAACCAGTGTCTAGGCCACTCCCGGGTTTGGCAGGTAGTGATGTTATGTAATTCTCAAAAGCTCTCGATGCTGTACATGCTGCTGGTCTGCAGACCTCACTTTGCATAGCCAGGACACAGGACATGGAAGACCAGCCGTGTTGTTGAAAGGACATCAGCTCTGTCATCACTTGCCCTTTGATATGTGGTCAAGGTGACGGCTTCTGTCTTTTCCCCAATATTTAATTTCCTTTTACACCTTCTTTTGTGCATCATGTAAACAAGAATTTTATGACTTCATTTTAAGCAGCACCTACCAGGCATATTTGATATCTTTATTTTTTTAAATAGATTTTTTTTTTTATTTTAGAGAGAGGAAGGGAGAAGGATAGAGAAACAGAAACATAGATGAGAGAGAAACATTGATTGGCTGCCTGCTGGGGATCAAGCCCACAACCCAGGCATGTGCCCTGACTGGGAATCAAACCTCAACCTCCTGGTTCATGGGCCAATGCTCAACCACTGAGCCACACCAGCCAGGCTATTTGTTATCTTTAAAGTTCTCATTTTACACTAGAGGCCCAGTGCACAAAATTCATGCATGGGGGAGTGTGCCTCAGCCTGCCTGTACCCTCTCACAATCCCGGACCCCTCGGGGGATGTCTGACTGCCAGTTTAGGCCTGATCCTGCAGGGATCCCTGCAGGATTGGGCCTAAACCGTCAGTCAGACATCCCTCTCGAAATCTGGGACTGCTGGCTAACTGCTGGCCTGCCTGCCTGCCTGATCACCCCTAACCACTCTGTCTGCCTGCCTGATCGCCCCTAACCACCTCTTCCTCAGCTCCCACTGCTGCGGCTTTATCCGGAAGGACGTCTGGATAAAGAATGACATCCAGAAGGTCGTTCTGCTGTCTGGTCTAATTAGCATATTACACTTTTATTATTATAGATGGGCCCTCTTATATTATTAAAGGAAATGGAAACATAAAAAATAGAGTTGTTGCCCTGGCAGGTTTGGCACAATGGTGAGAGTGTTGGCCCACAGACCAATGGAGGGTTTGGTTTTCAGTCAAGGGCATGTACTTCAGTTGCAGACTCCATCCCTGGTCCTGGGCAGGTGGGCATGGGAGGCAACCAATCGATGTGTCTCTCTCACATCAATGTTTCTCTCTCACTCTCCCTCTTCCCTCCACTGTCTCTCAAAAAAAAAAAATCAATGGGAAAAATATTTTTGGGTGAGGATAAAAAAAGAGTTGTTTTTGAGTCCTCCCTGTTGCGTGCCTGTCATCAGTTTCAAAGGACCACAAGAAGCTGTTAGTATTTTCATTAAACAGAGATCCACCTCAGTATCTATCATCTTAGCCATCCTGCCTGCATTCCTTCAGGTGCATCCTCTCTCCTAGAATCTGCACATTATCTATTTTATGGCCTCTCTGCAGAGCATTTTTAGTCTGGACAGTCTGTTCTCGTCATACTTCTGGGCAACCCCCACTCGCTATCAGCCTGAATTTCTTCAGAAAAGACAGCATAATATTCATCCAGGCCAGTCATCATTCAGGGGGTAAATCTGTTTTCCTAAAAGAACCATATTACAGTCCAGACTCAAGACACATGGATCTCATGTTGCCTGGAGCCTTTTTTAAGATGTATAAATCAGAGGGGACAGAGGAATTTTCTGTATGTGGGAGTGTGTAGCCCCTTCTTGGCTTTGCAATAAATGCGGCTCTCAAGCTGGGCTTCACATGAGAAATACTTGGGCAGCATCAAATATACTCATGCCTGAGCCCCCACCTGGAGATTCTGTACCCAACAGGGGTACATCTGGGGTGAGTCAAGGCAGAGAACTGCTGTTTGGAAGGCAGGAATTGGACCTCTTTGGGATGCCTTTAGTGTATCAGAAATTCACTTGGGTTTCAGGAAATGTCTGGATCTGAACATATGGGAGAAGTGATTTAAATGATGAGTGGTGTAACTCAGACATCGGACTGGAATCTGTAATGCATTGGCTGTAGGTGGCCTTGATCAAGTCACTTAACCTCATAGCTCACATCTGTGCAGGGATTTGCCGATTTCAAAGCACCATCACACGAAATATCTTATTGTCACAAGAATTCCAAAGAGAGAGGGCAGGCACCTTTGCCCCTTCTGCCCTTTCTCCAGGGAACACAATTCTTCATTGTTTGGATTTAGCTGCAACATCCTTCTGGCCTGGAGCGCCTCCCCAGCTCTTCCCGTACGGCTTCTCCAAATTTCCACCAAAGCGGGAACACATCACCCTTTCCTGGCATTTACCATATTGAACTGTAATAATCCTGTGTTACGGGTTCTCTCCCCGTCAGAAGAGGGCCGTCATATTTTATTCATCCCAAGCCTCTGTTACCTAGTGGGCATTCAATAACTGTTTGATGATTGAATTACTACAGTAATCACTGCTTTACAGATGGGGATGCTGAGGCACAGGCCTCACATTCGCCTCCCCTATCTTTCTGAGCTCCAGATTCTTCTTGTGAAAATGAAGAATTTGGAAATTTTCTTTAACAATCCTCAGAGCTCTCAAATAAAAGCTGTTTTAGTCTATGTGGTAGTATTATCAAAACTCACAAAGCTCGCCCTAACCAGTTTGGCTCAGTGGATGGAGCATTGGTCTGTGGACTGAAGGGTCTCAGGTTTGATTCCGGTCAAGGGCATGTACCTTGGTTGCAGGCACATCCTCAGTGGGGAGTATGCAGGAGGCAGCTGATCAATGTTTCTCTCTCATCGATGTTTCTAACTCTCTATCCCTCTCCCCTTCGCTCTGTAAAATATCAATAAAATATATATATTTTTAAAAAACTCTCCAGACCGGTGTGGGACAGTCTCAAAAAGAATATGATCCTATTTATTGGCAAGAACAGAAATTCATATTTCCACTTCAGCCTAGACCAGTAAGCCAATTACTGCTATGCTTCTCATTCACCTCAAGAGAATGAGAAAGTAGAGACTCCTGTGTTTGTCCCTTTGTTTTCTCTTTAGTTCCCCAAGAGATTTTGATGTAGACCGACCAGCGGTTAAGGCCTACTTTCTGGCGTTCTGGAGATTGCTCACATCTGACCAGTAGTGGTTCTATTTTTATGAATTTTAAACAGCTGGCTGATGCAAACACAGCCCTGTTTGACAGCTAGCGTTGGCCAGCCAGACATATACACACATTGAGACGAGGATGTTGTCTTCTGTCCAAATGAAGATGGAATCAGGGACCTTGCCGCTGAGCCTGGATTCCTGACCACTTAGAAACCATTTCCTAATCGGGGTGAGGAGCAGGCGTGGGTGTTCTGGAATACAGAAGGAAAAAGGAAGTGTGAAACCTCATCATCTTTCTCAGGGTAAAACTGTTCACAAAAGAAATACATTTTTCACAGATTGTGGACTTTATTATTTCCATCAGGCAGCCCCTCAGCCAAAGCCAATTAAGACATTATTAGGGCCCGGCTGGTGTGGCTTAGTGGTTGAGCCTTGACCTATGAACCAGGAGATCATGGGTCAATTCTTGGTGAGGGCATATCCCTGGGTTATGGGTTTGATCCCCAGTGGGGGGCAAGCAGGAGGCAGCCGATCAATGTTTTACTCTCACCAATATTTCTATCTCTCCCTCTCCCTTCCCCTCTCTAAAATGAATAAAAACTATTTGTTTAAAAAGAAATTTTTTAGGGCTGAAAAATGTAAGGATTAGGCAAGTATATCTGATAATTATTTTTTTGGTTTTGCTTTTTAAAAAAAATTTTTTTGAGAGAGAGAGAGAGAAAGAGAGACAGAGACAGACATCAATGTGTTGTTCTACTTATTTATGCACTCATTGGTTGATTCTTGTATGTACCCTGACCTTGGCATATCAGGACAACGCTCTGAACTACTGAGCTGCCCATCAGGCCCAGTGTATCTGAGAATTTAAATTAAGTAATTTCTCTGGCCTGGAGTAGGATTGCCAAACTATTGAAAATCCATATTCAGATGCAATTGTGACCATCACACACACACACACACACACACACACACACACACACACACACACACATTTTCTGAGGAGTTTTCTTTTTCTTGGTCTCCCACCAACCCAGCCCTGAATTGGAAGCCAGCCTACCATAGTTCAGCAGATGATAAGATCTGACACTTTTAATTGTTAAGTTCCCGAAGCTGTTACTATATGCAAACATACAGCAGGATGTCCTTACAGCTGCAGTGATGACTTGGGAGCCAGGCCAGAGGAAGGCATGCACAGGGCGAATCCTGTCAAACCTTCGTCAATGTTCAGAGTAAATGTGAACTCTTGCATTTTTGTTTTCAAAGGACTTTTTAAAGAAATGGACCAGTTGAATATTTCTTAATACTTTTAAGGATTTACTTACATGAGTAAAAGATGAGAAAAGATCTTGTTCTCTTTAACTTTTCCAACTTCAGATTTTAAAATTTTTCTTCTATGACGTCTCCAAGACAGTTTTACATACAGTTTTTTATACACTTGTGAATTTGAAATTCATACGGATCAAACAGAAAGATCAGCAATGTGGCCTTCAAGGTCAGTTGATTTATTCAGCTTTCGAACTCTAACGTTTATATGCCACAGTGATCTACATGGGCTTAGCAAAAAGAGAATGCTTAACATTATTCCTGACTGTTTCATTTCTCTCTTATTACATAATACAAGAATTGATATTTAATCATTAAAGAAATAAGATAGAAACATCATGTCTAGTGTTGCCAAAATTTAAAAAGTGGGCATAACAGATCAACTTTGATTTTAAAAGTTAATTTGGCATTGTCTTTTTGCCTTCCCTGGATGCCTCCAGCTCCGTCCCTGAGTGCTCATGATGTCTGGCATCTGCTGATGCTGTGTGTGTTTTTTAAATATATAAATATATTTTTATTGATTTCAGAGAGGAAAGGAGAGGGAGAGAGAGATAGAAACATCAATGATGAGAGAGAATCATCCATCGGCTGCCTCCTGCATGCTCCACCTTGGGGATCTAGCCCACAACTCGGGCATGTGCCCTGACCGGGAATGGAACTGTGACCTCCTGGTTCACAGGTTGACACTCAACCACTGAGCCACACCGGGTCGATGTTGTTTTGCCTGAAGTCATGTCTCTCTGGTTTTCATTTACCACTAGACCTCTCATGCTTGTTCCATATGACTTTTCAAATGGAACTTCCTCAAATGACTTTTACCATATTTGGGATCCTGTTAAATGTCAGGATTCTTGTTAACTGTAATTTTTGCCTGCTTCTTTTTTTGGGTATCCTTTCTTCTTGAGTATGGCTGGACCTGGAGATGCGCTTCTAATGAATAGAATGTGGCAAATAGGGGAAGTCACTTCCAAGGCAAGCGTGCTCTAAGGGAAGCCAGCTGCCGTATTATGAGCTGCCCCATGGAGAAACATGCATGGCCAAGACCCAAACAGCCCATGCGAACCGAATCCTGCCCATAGCCCTGTGAGTGAGCTTGGAAGCAGAGCCTTCCTGAGTGAACCTTCCTTCAGATGCTGCAGCCTTTGTTTTTTCTTTTTAAAAAAAATATTTTTATTGACTTCAGACAGAGGAAGGGAGAGGGAGATAGAGAAACATCCATGATGAGAGATAATCATGGATCGGCTGCCTCCTGCACACCCCCTGCTGGGGATCGAGCCCACAACCCGGGCATGTACCCTTGACCAGGAATCAAACCCGGGACCCTTCAGTCCATAGGCCGACGCTCTATCCACTGAGCTAAACCGGTCAGGGCCAGATGCTGCAGCCTTGGCTGACACCGGACTGTAGCCCTGAGAGACACCCTGAGCCACTGAAACTGAGATCACGCTTATGTATTAAACTGCTAAATTTGGGGTAATTTGTTATGCAGCGATACATAACTAATACAAGGACAGAGACTTAAGGCAAGGGTTCCCTGCTTTGGGGAGCTCACCGTCTACCTTGTAAGCTCCATAGTTGTCTAGTGTCATGGGTAAACCAAGATGTGGAATCATCAATGGTTATTTTTGTATGAAGGGATCCAACAAAAATAACTTCCAAGCTTCAGTTTTGTTTCACATATTTTTTCTTTGTTTTCCAGTTTAATTTTATAAATAAGTAGTACATGCAAATGATAAAACCTTCAAAAGCTACAAAAGGATGTAAGTGTACAGTAAATGTAACTGGTCCCTTTCACCCCAGTACCATTTCCCTTTCCAAAGGCAGCAGCCATTACCAGTTTATTGGTTAACCTTCTAGCCTCAATTTTTCATTTACAAATGTGTACATACATACATACCACCCCACCCACTGCCAAAACAGAACAAATGGCAGTGGAATTTCACTTTCGAGTTTCACTTTCAAGTTCGACTTGAAATCAGGAGAATGGTTGATACACAGCAGGTTGAAATCTTACATAATTTCTGCCAATGGATTCTACTCTCAACTTAATAGATAATTACCTTGAAGAAACCATTGAAAACCTTTGAGAGAAAGGAAGATAACATGTCACATAGCGGTAGGGCTGGAGTGGCATCTAGAGAAGCCATCTGGTTTGCCTACTTGCCTTGGGGCAGGACAGTATTTACAACATCAAGGAGAGCTGCTTTTGAGAGGCTCCTCAGTGAAGTGCCTTGTTGATCTTTGGGGAAGGAGGTAGGGAGAGATGAACATACACTCCCGATCAGAAAATGTCCTAGACCCGTGGTCGGCAAATCACGGCTCGCGAGCCAAATGCGGCTCGTTGGCCCCTTGAGTGTGGCTCTTCCTAAGCCTTAGGAGTACCCTAATTAAGTTAATAACAGTGTACCTACCTATATAGTTTAAGTTTAAAAAATTTGGCTCTCAAAAGAAATTTCAATCGTTGTACTGTTGATCTTTGGCTCTGTTGACTAATGAGTTTGCCGACCACTGTCTAGAGTAGACGATTGTTCCAGCTGATCAACTTCTCCCTAACTTCATACTGTGAAAAGTTAGGGGTGTCTGTGATTTGCTTCTGATCACTTTAGGGAACTAAGCTGACTTGGTTAGAAGTGGAATGAGCCCTGAGGACAGGTATGAAGAGGGAAGGGAGGACATAATCTTACTGCTTTTCTAGTTCTTTCTATCGCCCCAGTGGTGGAGACTGGGTAACCGTTGGTAACTGTGTGGGTGGCATCCCAGGCTTGCCGAACAGGACTTGCCTCCTTCCCCGCTGGCCCTGACACCTTGGCCACACATCTTAATCTGTTCATGTCTCCGTTTCCCTTCTGCAAGGTGAAGGCGCTGGAACCAGGTGGCGAAATACTTTCAACAATGGCGGAGGTCTAATTAACATGGTATACCAAGACTAATTAATGCTCTAGAAGAAAGGCTCTGTATGAATATGAGGTGATATTATTATTACAGTCATTACCTTTAAAAATTATAGGCCGCATGCCAAACAAGTCGCAATGGAGGTAAAAGAGTAATTGGCCAGAATTCAACTGAACACAGATGTTAGTTTTGTTTCCTTAATGTGTAGTATCGACTTCAGATTGAACTGAGTCATAGAGTGCGTTCACCTCACTTGTTATGGCAAATCACGAGATTAGCCAGTCCTTTGAATTTATTATTCAGAGAACCACAGGAGAAAGCAGCCAGAAATAATGATAATAATTATTATTCAGTGACTTATGATTCTTTTGATTGGAATCCAGGGTATTGTTTATTCTTTGTCCTGCCATCATGATTAGATATTCCTCCCCCCACTTTTTTTTTACTAAAGGAACTTGTGAATGGATCGATTTTAAATGAATGCCTACTTATTTCACTGCTTCCTGACAGAATGTCTTTCATACCAGAAGAACCAATTGTTCCTTTCTTTTAAGCCACTTATCTGTGACCCTGATGATATGTAGTGAGAATTTCTCTCCCCTCTATTCTTCCCTCCTGCCTCTCCCCCGCCCCAACTTTCCCCCTCCTCCCTCTTTCTTCCTTCCTTCCACTCACTTACCAAACATGTAGATTCTGTTTCCAGAATCTAAAACCTCTCACTACCTACCAACTACCTACTATAGTGCCAGGCACTGTTCTTTCTAGGTGCTCTGGATACAGCCAGGAGAAAAACTGAGTGTGGGGGAGGAACAAACTCTCCTCTACCCAAGGCCCTTCTGGCTGCTCTAATAACCAAATAGACATGAGGCTGATTAGCAAGAGAAAACCAAGTTTAATGCATATGTATAGGAACCCCCGCATGCATGAGAGAGTCAGAGAGGTTCAGAGACAGAAAGGGGGTCGAGATACATCTGACTTCCTGAGCTAGGGATGAGGTCATGTTCCTTGGGGGCTTTACAGGGTCACTGAGGATGATGAGGGCAGATGCGTAGTAAATGAAAGTTTGCCCGGCCCCATAGGTGGGTCAGAAGGGTTATCGCTGACAATCTCTTATTATGGGCAAGGGCCCCTAGTTCTCCCAGGTAGTGAAAGGGAGGCGCAGGGTTTCTCTTGAGCCTGAAGCTAAAATTGCCTTTAGCTTAAAATAATCCACATACCACAGAGGCACATCGTGGGGTGGCTCATTCTGAACCCCACATGACAAACTCCCTGCCCTCCTGGAGCTTACACGCTCGAGTGGAGAGACAGAGAAAGAGGCCTCTAACAAGTGGTGTGTCGGTTGGAGATAAACACAGTGGAAAAAATCAGCCGGTACACAAGGAGGCCTCATTAACAAGGTGACCTGTCATCCAATCACAGTATCTCTGACAAACCTACTGTATGCAGGGCTCTGCTCTCGGAGCTGGGAGTATATCTGAACAAAAACCCCAGGAGGCATGCGTGCTGGCGGGAAGAGACAACTGGTACATGAACACATTTTGGAATCTGTTAGGAGGTGAGGGGTGTGGGACAGTGTAAAAGGGGGTGAGGGGCATCAGGAAGATGGGACTACACAGTTCAAGTACAGAGGTCGTTGGGCAAGTCCCCTAAAACGGTGACATTTGAGCTATGGCAAGGACGAGATGGGGGGCTGAGTTTTGCTGTGGCTACAGGAGAGTGTTCCAGGCACAGGGAACAGACACTGCCTGCCCCCCAGAGGCCCAGGGCAGGAGAGGCAGTGTGGCTGGAGCAGAGTGGGTGAGGGTGGGGGAGGTGAGGCTGAGAGGTTAAATGCTACATGGATGTTGGGTTTTGCTCTGAGAGAAATGAGAATCCATAGCAGGCTTTTGAGCAGAGAAGTCACACGATCTGAATTACCTTTTGATAGAATCAGTCTGCCTTCTGTGCTGAAATTAGGCTGACACGGAGCAAGGGCAGACGAAGCAGGACAGGATGATGGTGGCTCAGCCAGATGGCCAGCATGGAGGTGGTGAGGTTTTAGATTCTGGAAACATCTGGAAGGCAGCGCCAATAGGGTTTGCTGATGGCTTTAGGGACAGGGTGTGGGGAAAGAGCAGAGTCGAGCACGACTCCAGGTGTTTGTCCTGAGCACCTGGAAGGATGGAGTCGCTTTTTACTGAAATGAGGAAGACTGGGCAAGAGTGGGTTTCAGAGAGAGAAAGTGAGGGGTTCCGGTTTGGTTAGGTTTGGTTTAGGTTCTAAATTTAGCTTCCTTTGGTAATGTGGAAGCCACCTCCTCTTGAGCAAAATGCTAGGCCCATTAAAATGCTGTTGCTGAAGGGTCTCTCAATGAGAGGGTAAAACTAAGACTATTTCCCATTTGAGCTGCTTGCTCTGCCTCGGGTTACAGTAGCAGCTACCTGAGCTAGAAACCCCTAATCTTCCTTGATGTTTGTCCTGCCTGAGCCCTTGCCCCAACCAGGTGAGCTGTGAACCGCTGCTGCCTCTCCCTCTGAGAGGTTCCGTGGCCTCCTCTCCGCCTGCACTGCCTTCGCCCCTGTCTCTATCATCCAGAGGTCAGAGGACTGAGGAACTTCCTGCAGCCTGTCTTGGCCACGATTAGCATTGTCTCTCTCTGGAGTTCATGGTCAGGGTCATTTCCAAAATGCAGGTCTGATTAGGCCAGTTCCTGTTGAAGAGGCTCTGGGCCCTTTGCACAGTTCCTACAACTGTGCTCCCTCTCTTCTGTCACCCTGCATGTGCTTCTAATTCCAGGGTGATCTCCGTGTCCTTACTTCTGTGGGACACATCCCTGCCCGTGTCTTCCATTTAAGCTGCAGAAGGACAGGAGCCATGCCTTGCCTACCAGCAGCTACCCGAGTATCTGTCTTGTGGTCTGGAGACAATTGTTTTCAAAGCTTAAGCCTCTCGTGGCCTGTGCTTACTTAGCACACAAGTTCCAAATGCCTCTAACCTGCGAGGCTTTAGTCCACATCTCTGCAGCCCCCTCTGCCAACCATCTCCTCCTGCACCCGCCTCCACTTTAATAACTCAATGAATCCCCTGTCCTGTTGTGCTTTAGACCTTTCACTTCCACGGTTTCCTCTCCTGAGATGCCCTTCTCCTCTCTCTTCCAGTCTCCCAACTGGACCTTCAAGGCTCAACTCAAAGAACTTCCCTCTTCCCTCTGCCTTCTCTACAGTCCCAGCTCAAGTGTAATTGACAGCTGTCTCCTGTGGATTCTCCTCCTTGCATCTGTCACACCGAATTATGGTGGGCATTTGCCAACCATAAGCATTGGAGGACCAGGCCATATTTCATCTCTCTCTATACTTATACTATATGTATATACTATATGTCTTTATGTATCTCTATACTGTATGATGTTATCTTTATATACGTTATATCTAACTAATAATTTGTTTACTACATTGGTTTTTGAGTTAATAGAAAAAAACAGTGGAATTTCACACTTTAGGAGAAATGTTCCTTATGAGGAATCTTAACTCTTGTAAAGCACGGGTGTAAGCAACAGAATCACAGGTCAGACCTCAGAGAGCACAGGAAGGATTGCAGTGGGAACCTGGGGCTCTCCATCTGGTTTATTTGTCTCAAAACTAAAGGTAGAGCCTGCCTATTCCCTGCCAGGTATTTTATCATCAGTTTCCAGCCTCGGGCTGTGTTGCCTCCTGTGTTTTTTCTGGTTGTTTCAAGAAAAGTGCTGAGAATGGCTCTTGATGTGACTAGAAAACTAACTTGTCTCTTTGATACCATTCAAATCTTCATCATTATTACTTTTTTGTTAATCCTCACCGAGGGTATTTTTCCATTGATATTTTAGAGAGATTGGAAGGGAGGGGAATAGACAGAGAGAGAAATATCGATGTGAGAGAGACACATCGATTAGTTGCCTCCCACATGTACCCCAACCAGGGCCAGGGATTGAGCCTGCAACTCAGGACCCTTCAGTCCAAGAGCCAACACTCTATCCACTGAGCCAAACTGGTTAGGACATTCAAATCTTTAGAGACTGCGTTATGATCAGCTCACTGGTTTTCATCAGCAGGGATTCCGGTAAAATTAGACCTGGGAGCCTGAGAGCAGACTGCCTTTAAGGGTGGCCTGAGTGAATCACGAGCCCCTGACAGCTCATCGTCACTTATCACAAAGGAAACTCCACAATCAACTTAAAGTGCTGATGCCTAAAAATGACTCCTCCCTGATTTTCGGAAGCTTCAGTAAGGGAAAGCTGATTATCTCAGATCGTTCGGGAATTACAAAGATGAATTGAAGGGTCGGAAGTAAGGCAGAATTAGAACCTGAAGCACATTTTCCTGTAGAAATAAAAAACTTTCACCAGAAGTATTTTTGAACATGCTCCATGTTTAAATTGGTTCTGTCTGTCCATGTAGAGTTGAGTGAGCCTGAGCAGAGAAGAGTAAAATGCTAGTTTCCCAAGGGAGAGGTAGGGCCTTCTTCCTTTGGAACTCAATGAACTATTCTATCACTTTGTTCGCAGGGGTGGGGAACCTTCTTTCTGTCAAGGGCCATTTGGATATTTATAACATCATTCATGGGCCAGACAAAATTATCAACTTAATAATTAGCCTGTTATATTTGGTCAAATTTTAATTAACTCATCCCTGATGCCTTGGCAGGGCCAGACCAAATGATTTCCAGGGTCTTATGTGGCCTGCGGGCCAGACATTCCATACCCCTGAGACTAACTTCACCTATGTGTTCCTTAGACACAAAATAAACTTTCAGAGTTTTCTAAAAAAGAAGAAGAAGAAGAAGAAAATGAAGTAAGGCAGAGAACAGAATTGTCTGAAATATGAGATGTGCCCAACCCAGTACTGAGGAGTGGACTAGATCATGCTCAGTAAAACATGTGAGTGGGTGAAGGACTGCTAACCTATTCTCTAAAGTAGGTTATAAATAGCTCTATTTTGAGGTGGATGTGCTAAAAGATTGACCATCTAACTCCCCCATCAGTTGTACTAGCACTGAGTCGAAATTTCCTCCTGATAAAAATGAAAGTCCATATCCCTAGTAGAGCAGAGACACTAAATAACCCATGTCTGACCGCCCTCTTTCTGTCCTCCTACTTCTCTTTAGCAGCAGGACATGTCGGGATGTCTTCACCTATAGGTAGAATGCCATGAACTTGAAATCTGCTGCAGCTGGCAGGCTCGATGTACCTGTTTCTTACTCCTGGTTTGCCCTTATGAGCAAGCTGCCCCACTGTCTGAGTGGTTGAGTGGAAGTCTGCATCTCAGCCTCTCCTCCTCTAGCCCCTCTCACCCCTTGAAGCTCTTATCTCCGTGGTTTGGCTCTGGGGCACTCTGTTCTCAGAGTGGTCTGGCCGGAGCCAGTGGAAGGAGCCTCATGTCTCATGAGGGTCATGGGGTGAGGAAGATGAAGAGTGGAGAGGAGGCTCTGACATTGCAAACTGAACATTATTGCACCTGGTGACTAAGTTTGATGGTGCCATTTGGTGTAGAACACAGGCCTCTCAAGGCAAAGGAAAATTCTGTGGGTTACTCTAGAAATATCCTGTCCAACCCTAAAATCTGGGGTTGCAGTTTCTATCGGCAGCTTGGGTGAGCGGGGCCCCTGGGGAGGCCT
The DNA here is from genome assembly GCF_000147115.1 of Myotis lucifugus. NCBI lineage: Eukaryota > Metazoa > Chordata > Mammalia > Chiroptera > Vespertilionidae > Myotis > Myotis lucifugus. Next base: position 2,336,328 of record NW_005871084.1, on the reverse strand, counting down.
CTGGGCTGAGGTCTTTCTGAGGCTGAGAGCAAGCTGAAGGAGTTCCAGGCATGACGGTTTTGTGAGCAGGATGCTGGGACCAGATTGACTAGGTGGGAATCTTGGCTCCACTGTGTACTGGTTGTGAGATCCTGAGCAAGTTTCTTGGCCTTCATTTCTTCATCTGTAAAATGGGAATAACAGAACCTACCTCACTGGGTCTTTGTGAGCGTGAAATGCATGTATATGTATTAAGTGTTTGAAACAGTAACTGGCACAAAGGATTAGCTCCATAAATGCTGGCTAGTGTTACCATTAATCCATTATTCAATCTGAATTACAAGCAAACAATTCTTGGAGGACCCATGCCATGTACTGTGCATGGGGAATGCGCAGATGCCCGTTCCTCCTGAGTTCACTTTCTTCTCCAAATCCCATCTCGACCGTCTACTCCAGGCCCTCCTTGGCTGTTTTCCTGACACTGGAGATAAAGCATATACTACCTTCTTCTTGCTTTACCCTGGCACGCCCAGTGAGTCTTACCATTCCTGATTTTAACCAAGCCAGCAATTGGTAAATACGTGATCTTCCATTCTTGGTGGTTTGGAGTATAAAAGCCGATCGTGGGCGTTCTTGGAAAGGCTCTCTAGAGAAATAGTTTTAACCTGAGGAAGGATTGTATCCACAGGGCACAGAAGAGGAAGCCAAATAGATCTTGATTTTCATTTCCTCAAAGGGCAGATCCAGGCAGAGATGGAGCACATGAGCAAGGGGTTGCCCTGAGGGTAGGCAGAAAACAGCTGGGGGGAGTGGGGGGTGGGGAGGAAGCAGGGTGACTAGGCTCTCCTGGGCCTGTCTGTGGTTTTGAGCAATGCAGACACCCAGCTCTTGTTTCTTTCTTAGATGCCCCTCCCTTTAACATGCCTGGACTCTGAGAATGCTGAACAAAGACCGCAAGTGGTCTGTGTGGGTACTTCCCAAAGCCACCTGTGCCTTGGCCAACCTGGGAGGGCCATCTAATCATTGGGAACTCACCTACCAGATTCTTCATGGAGGCTTGGGACTGGGCTCTTGGGCGTCGCCTCTCTACGCCTGGCTGGTCAGTTACTCCCTGAGCAGCTAGGAAAATAAAAACACCTCTGGCTTCAGAAATCATCGCCCACCTCTGGCTTCTTGGTTTGTTAGCTAGCTAAAAATGAAGGGTTAAACCTTTCTCCTGGGCGTGGGTCTCATTTCACAGCACAACTCATTTCCTCCCTGCATCAATTTCCATTTCTGTCCTTGGCTTCAGATTTGTTACCCACTTGGAATGCAATATGTCTTGCCTTTTATTTTTAGAACTTAGAGTAAGAATTGGCACTGTAATAATATGAATCCTACTAATTGAGTTACAAGAGAGGAAAAGCCTTGAAAGGTTAGCTTTTTTGGCTCATAAGCAGTCAAAATGGCCTTTTATAATTTTAATCCAGGGTGTATTATCCTTCCTCAATTACTTTGGCCAATTATTTGGAGGATTTAGAAATGGCTTTGGAGAATGAGTGTGATTCTAGAATTCTTCTTAGTGGCCTGAAAAAAAATATGCCTTGTATCTCCTTATGTAAGTGATATCTTAGAATATTTGTAGCTTGTATATATATTGTGAGGGACTGCCAGTTATCTAGGTTTTTACTCTGTAATTTAAAAAATTTATTTAGAGCTGTGTGTGTGTGTGTGTGTGTATGTGTGTATGTGTGTATGTGTGTGTTCATGAATGATGCCCAACCCAGTTGCATGCTGGTTTAATGCAGTAAAGCCAAGATGCCTGGCAAGTCTTAGATCCAATCCTGCTTGTATATCCTGGACCACTGCTGTCCAATAGAACTTTCAGTGATGAGATAAAGGTGCTCTGTACCTAGCCACCAGCCACATGTAGCTATCGAGCACTTGAATGTGGCTAATGCGATGGAGGAACTGGCTTTTAATTTCATTTTAGTTAATTAAATTGAAATAGCCTCACATGACTAGTGTCTACCTGCACGGGACCTCATAGGGGGCTGGACTATTCTTACCTGAAACACCCTGTAACTCAGGCATCAGTTAGCTTTCTGAAGAGCTACAGCTTCTATAGGGGTCAGCTAGGGAGACTAGAATCAGAGGGACATGGGACACAGGCCACTGCCCCCTCCCCAACTCTCCAGGCAGTGTCTCTGCTGGATGGAAGCAGTCCCTGGGGCAGGATGATCTAGCCTTAGTTCTTAGAGTGTAAATCCTTTAATGCTGAAAGCCCTTGGAAGCTTCCTGTTGCTTTGAGGATAAACTCTAGGCTCCTTAATGCTCTTGGTTATCTGCTCACCTCTCACTTCCTTGCTCATTACTTTCGCTGTCACCCTCTGACTTTCCGTCACATGGACAGAGTTGCATTTGGTCGCATGGACAGGCTGTGTGCCTTCTTACCTTGAGTCCTTTGCAGATACTGTGCTCTCTATCAGGAATGACCTTTCCCTTCCCCTCACCTATCTCACTCCTACATAGCTTACTGGTCTCAGTTTAGATGTCAATTTTTATGGTATCTCCTTTGGGAAAAGCTTTCTTGACAACTCCTAAGACAGACAGGCGCCCCTACTGATATATATCCTAGGTCTGTGGTCGGCAAACTGCGGCTCCCAAGCCACACACGGCTCTTTGGCCCCTTGAGTGTGGCTCTTCCTAAGCCATAGGACAGGGGTCCTCAAACTTTTTAAACAGGGTGCCAGTTCACTGTCCCTCAGACCGTTGGAGGGCCGGACTATAGTTTAAAAAAAACTATGAACAAATTCCTATGCACACTGCACATATCTTATTTTGAAGTAAAAAAACAAAACGGGAACAAATACAATATTTGTATTTGCATGTGGCCCGCGGGCCATAGTTTGAGGACCCTTGCCTTAGGAGTACCCTAATTAAGTTAATAACAATGTACCTACCTATATAGTTTAAGTTTAAAAAATTTGGCTCTCAAAAGAAATTTCAATCGTTGTACTGTTGATATTTGGCTCTGTTGACTAATGAGTTTGCCGACCACTGTCTAGGTGGATCCCCATCGTAGCACCCACTACACTTGATTGGAATCATAGAGTATTTGTCCTTTTGTGACTGGCTTCTTTCTTTCTTTTTTTAAAAAAATTGATTTTTAGAGAGAGAGGAAGGGTGAGGGAGCAAGAGAAACACCGATGGGAGGTAAAACATAGATCAGCTGCCTCCTGCATGCCCCCTACTGGAAGTCAAACCTGCAACTCAGGCATGTGCCCTGACCGGGAATTAAACCAGCGACCTGTAGTGTGCACAGGATGATGCCCAACCAACTGAGCCACTCCGGCCAGGGCATGACTTGGTTTTTCACTAAGCATAATGTCCTTGAGGTTCACAGTATTGTAGCATGTGTCAGGATTTCCTTTTAAAGCAAAAATATTCCACTGTGTATATATGTGAGATATCTCTTCATCCATCAATGGACACTTGGGTTGTTTCCACCTTTGGCTATTGTGGATAATGCTGCTTTGAACATGGTGTTCATAGATGGCACAGTTTCCCTAGTCTCTTTAAAAACAGTAACAACAACAAACACAACTGGAGACCATTCAGCCTTCCTTTTTGGCTGGATTAGTCCTCTATTTTCCCTTGTTTCAAGAAAATCCTTTTCTGCAAGTTGCCTATCTGGGAAAGTGAAGATATTTTTATGACATCATCCCCTTTTAGTAATAGAGGTGCTCCATGATTACTGATTCTCGAGGATGTCATTTCAGTCAGACATACTGACCCTTTTAAATAATTTCTGTAGAACAGAAGCAGTTTTTTAATTGGAGAGGAAAAATTAAGTTAGAATCCATTAAATACAACTTTGGGTGTGTGAATTAGGTCTATTTCTATTAGGTATGTTTCTTTTCTTTCTTTTTTTTTTTAGGAAGAACTTTGGGCCTTTTAACATTTGTGTTTGAGGGTCCTAACTTATGGTTACAGGAGAAGATTTTACTTTGGGTGGAGGGCACATGGTGCAATATACAGATCTTGTAACATAGAATCCCATACCTGAAACCCATATGTTCATGTGGACCAATATCACCCCAATAAAATTAACTTTTTAAAAGTCTGTTTTTACAAACATCTTGGTGAACAAAAAGGATAACTAGCATATGACCATCCTTCCTGGTCAGAAAGTTCATGAAGGGGAAAAGATTTTGCTGCAGGCCTAGGATTAAACTCCAGGATGTAGTTTCCTCTTGTGAAAGCCACTGGCTTCTCTTTCCCTCCAGGGTTCAGTTCAGGGAAAGTGAGAGAGAAGAGGTGAAGGTGAAGGTGGAGGTGGGCTAGCCATAGGGGAGGCCTCAGGCACCACTACAGCTGGCTCTGCCCAGCGTCATGTTCCCAGCCATTGGGTTTTGTGGACAGGACTCTGCCTCAACCAGATAGGACAGGGACTGAGGCCGAGCCCCTCAGATATTCCATCCATCCAAGGCCTTATCTGACAGTGATTGTGTTTGTGTCATGTTAATCCCCTAAGACTTTTAATTATGATATTAATATACCAACTTCATTTGTGGCTTTCTTCCCTTTATATTTCTGTATGCTCATTAAAATCACTATGGTGGGAATCATGTTTAGTCATTCTTTTTTCTCCTTGACTTTGTGTACTGGAGAGATTGGCCAAGTTGGAAAAGCCAAGTACCACAATACTAACCACCTTCTTGTTGGTGAGTTGAGAGTTTGGAGTGCAAGCCCTCTCCAGGCCTTTGAGTTTGGGTGTGGTGACAAAGTGGGTGAACTCCTAGCAGCTCTCCTTCTTGGTGGGGAGGCTGGGAGGAGTCACAGAACATTAGCCTTGAACTGCAGTTGGCTTGCCAAGGGCAGGGCTGGGAGTGAGTTTTCCAGCAGTGGTGCTGGGTTTGTTTTGAGTCATCCTAATGCCTTCTCTTCTTTCCTGGTTCCTTTTATGGCCATTGGACACAACTGCCAGATTATCTGTCAGGGTTTAAAGGTTCGCAAAGTGATCTTTCCTTTTTATTTCCTATATGTGAATATTTACTTAGTTGCTACTATTGGGGCCACCATTTTAGATAAAAAAGTAGCCAGTCCTAAGTCCCTGGAAAGTCATGAGTATCTTACCTGGAGATTAAGAAATTCACTATAGCCCTGACCGGTGTGCTCTGTGCACCGCAAGGTCGCCAGTTTGATTTCCCTGTCAGGGCACATACCTAGGTTGTAGGTTCGATCCCCAGTTGGGGCATGTGCAGGAGACAACTGATCAATGTATCTCTCTCGCATTGATGTTTCTCTCTTCCTTCCTCCCTCTCTCTACAAAAAAAAAAAAAATCACTCTAGCCCTGCTGAAGTTGGGTCCCTAAAGGCAAGCCAGACCTTAGGACGTGGAGTGGTGGATGATGACTCCTGTCTTAAAGAACAGAGAGCAGGAAGGGAGCAAAGCATAGTGGAATCTATACATTTCTTTACAAAGTTTTCCATAACAATGATTTAGACACATATTATAATGTTTCAGTACTTAGTTTGCAATCAGTGTCTGAAAAGTGAATTTTAATGATTTCCAGGAGATTCTAAGTTAGAAAAACAAAGTACAAAGGAGCACATATATTCAACTTCTGTATAAGAAAGATAAAAATAAGAAATACATATATCTGTTTATCTTTATAAAAAGAAACATAAAAAGAATAAACAGAACACAGTGAAGCTGATTACCAACCAGAGGTGGGTGGGGACAAGAAGGGGCTATGTGAGGAATAGCCACTTGGCTAAGTACCTTTTAGCAATGTTTTGACTGAGGAGCATGTTAATGTTCTACACGTTCAAAAAATAAATTTGAATCAATAAAACATGAAGGTGGGGAAAACCCTAAAACTGAAAGCAAAATAAAAGGAATGAACCCAATTCCATTTCAAATGAGTACCACAACCACGATAAAGAGGGGAAGAAGGAGAAACAAAATCCAAGGAACAATGGAATTATTTTACTATAAATGCTCAGTCTTAGACAAAGTTGGGAGAAAGGCAAAAAAAAATCCTAAAATATTTTAGTATATTTTTCATAGTGATATTGGCAAAGCAATTCTGAAAAAATTCTAGATGTATGTTAGCATTAAGCAAATGAATAAATGTATTGATATGGGGAGCCAGGCTTCTCACTAAGGAAGAAGGGACCTACAGGTAATATGGAATGGGAGAAAGTGTGGGGATCAATTAGAATTGGAAGTTTTAGTATGAACTCATTTCTGGAATATGTGCATGCAGAAGCATTCTTATGTAACATATATGCATGTACATGTGTTTGTATGTGTAAGATATCTGCATATACATGTCCATCAAAGGGCCAAAAATTCAAGCCACTTCAGTAGCAATGAGCACTCTGGTGCCCAGATCTTGGTCTCTAATATCATTCCCCACTAGAAGTAACAGGACTGGGCAGAAGAGATGCAATGAGCCTGGAGCACATTGTTCCTGCTGCAAAGTATATAGAAATGCTCAAAGAATGTTGTGGACCTGTCAAGCACATATGTGCCAGCTTGAAGGGACTCCCACTGGCCCAACCTGGGACAAGTTAAACAGGAAAGTAATTATGGACAACAAGTTATTAAAAACCATTGGGAAAAATAGGGTATATGCATTCATACTGAGAACCAGTGGATAAATAGACAAAGGGAATAAGGGAGACACTCCTTACAGTGAAATGCTCAAGTAACTGATACATGTGGAGGGAATGCTGGAGCTGGGGTGTCATCCTGGCGTAGACATCATAAAGATGGGATCAGGCAATATCCTCAGTGGATGCCAGTTTTGATAAGGAGCAGGACATTGGCATTGTCTTCAAGTGTCTCCCCACAGATTGTAAGTTAAAAAAATGCAGTGAAGAAATCAGACGACATAGACCAAGTGATGAAAATGAAAACACCAGTGAGGAGTGGAGGACATCTGTGCCTCTAGATGTGATGTCCTGGGAAGGATACAGCATCACCTGTGCAGTTTCCAGCAAGGATGCATCTCCTGGATTCAATCATGAGGAAGCATCAAAGCTCAAATGAGGAACATTCTGTTTTGTCTGTTTCTTTTTAAAAAGGATGGGGTGAGTGGGGACTGTACTCTTTAAAAATATCAGTGTCATCAATGACAAAAAAAAAAAAAAAGGTTATGGGAATGTTCCAGATTAAAGGAGCTGGCCATTTAAAGTAATTCCTGATCCTAGACTGGATTCTGTCTGGGAGGCAAAATCCTATATAATAAAAGGTTAATATGCAAATAGACCGAACGGCGGAACAACCAGTCACTATGACGTGCACTGACCACCAGGGGGCAGATGCTCAACGCAGGAGCTGCCCCCTGGTGGTCAGTGTGTTCCCACGGGGGAGTGCCGCTCAACGCAGGAGCTGCCCCCTGGTGGTCAGTGTGTTCCCACGGGGGAGTGCCGCTCAGCCAGAAGCTGGGCATACGGCTGGCGAGTGCAGCAGCAGCACTAAGGATGTCTGACTGCCAGCTTAGGGCTCCTGGACTGTGAGAGGGCGCAGGCCGTGCTGAGGGGACCCCCTCCCCCTTGAGTGCACAAATTTCATGCACCAGGCCTCTAGTAATACTATAAAAGACATTGTTGGGTCAATGATAAAAGAGTATTAGATAGCCTATTAATGATAAATTGTCTTATGTCACTAACTAATGGTTATGGCTATGTAAGGAAATGTAAGAGACTACCCCTGAAGAATTTTTAAGGGTAAGGAATGTGCTGTAATGTATCCTCAAATGCTTTGGAGGGAAATTTGCACACATGCACAAAAGTGACCTAAGAATAAAGCAAATGGTGTAAAATGTTAACAGGTTAATCTGGGTCAACCAAAAAAAGATTCCTATTGTAGAAATGGTCCGTGGTTCCACAGATGGTATTTTTCTTTGACCTTTTTAAGAAGTTTATGACAAATTTGTGGCTATCTTATTCTAATTCAGATCACCCTACAATGATTAACCGAAAGGGTGCCTTTGGCAAATAAAGAATTTGAAAATTCCCCAGATCTGTCTATCCTGCCGGTTGACATTCTTGATCCCTTGCTACCAGTAAAAGGGGACAAGAGAGCAAGAGTGTGTGAGTTAAAAACACCAATTGGGAGCAAAACAGACTTTGAATGCAATTCCAGCTTGCCACTTGCTAGTTGTATGATATTGAGGGAAACACTTAGCCTTCTCTAAGCCTCAGTTTCCTTTTCTGCAAAACAGGAATAGTAAGAGTATTTGAGGGGTCCCAATTCCATTCCTGAAAGGGCTAGGGTGGGGGGAGGGGTCCAGGCTGGCTGGGTGAGGAGTGTGGCACTCAACAGGGGCAGTTACTACCCAGCCCCCATAGATAGTTGTCTTGCTCAAGTGTTGCCAGATTTACCAATTTAAGAAAATTTCAGAAATCTGGATTTCATGCGGAATCAACAGATTTTTAAATGCACCGAACTACAGTTTAAGTAAACAAGAAACCCTCAGTGAGCCAAACAGCTGCCTTCAGCCGCCACGGATTGGTTTCTGCTCCAACTCCAGTGCGCACGGGGCGAGCGCCACGTGTGTCCCGGGAAGTCGGGCTCCCGTGTGATGGTCGGGGTTGGTGGCATTGGAAGAGCACGGCTGAGGCTGTAGAGGACGGGGGAGAATAGAGAATTTATGGCCTGGAAATGATTGGGGTAGTGACCACTTCGGCCCATTCTTTCAACAGTTAACAGTGAAAAGCTCCCTGTGGGAGCGTGCCTGTGTAAACAGGTGAGGCCATCAGGTGATCAGGAAGGGAGCCCAGCCTGGGACCCACAGATAGTGAAGCAATCAGTCGTTAAACATGCAGGATTAACTTGATGAAGCAGTCCATGTGAAGTTGCCAAAAACCATAGGAAATTTTATCAAGGATGTTTGTCTCGGTAGGAAAAAAAAAATGAGAAGATTTCGTCTCTGTTATCATCTTCATTGTCCCAAATGTTGATGTGGTTTTTATAATGCACAGAATTTTACTTTTACATTCCGATGCGACCATAGGAACCATTTAATAAAGCAATTTCGATAGGAGTGTAACGTGTGACTGTCAGAATACGTTCGGCTCGGGTTCTCCAATGTACAATTGCACATTGTTGATAAACAGCCTGAGACTATTTTGGGCTGCCTGGTGTAGCATGTCTCTCGTTGGCGAGACGTACACCGTATATTGTGGCAGAGGTGTCGGATGTAGACAGTTTCTGTTTCTGAAAATAACACTTTCTCTTTCTGGAAAATCCCACTTTTATTCATTCTGCAAAGCTAGGAACTGCGAGGCGTTTGGTGTATACAAATATTTTACATTCTGGAGTGTGGGTTTTGTAAGACTTTCCCCCCTTACTCGAGAGATCTGACGAGGAGGTAATGGATACACCCCAAGCTGCTTTGTTGTGAGCAGCTGGGAGAGTAAAATATTTAATGTCTCTCTCACTACTAGGGTGACATTTTCCTGCGGCCCAAGCCTAACAGGTTACGAGCTGGGTATTCCCCTGGCTATCAATGATTCAACAAACGAAGGTACATTTGAGCCTCGGCATGGGCTGGAGTACTTCTCAGCTGTTCCCCAAGTGAAGGTCTGCTCACACATTTCTTCTCCCGGTGTTTGGTCCTCTCCCAGGAGAATAACAATGACCAGTGTTTATTGTGCTCTTCCTTTGGGTCTGGTTCTGTTTCAGGAGCTTTCTATATATCGGCTCGTTTCATCCTCACAGCAGCCCAGAGGCAGGTGCGATTATTTTACCCATTTTACAGATGAGCAAATCAAGGAACAGCAATGTTATTTAATGAGCTTTCTTGAGGTCTCCCAGCTGGCAGTAAGTGTGGCTCCAGAGCCCTAGAATGAACTGCGGGCAGGCTGAGGATGCTGGATCACTGCACAGTGAAATGACCTTGACAATTGGAGAATTGGGACTTGGCTCCAGTTTCAGCCCTGTGGCAACCCACTGTGTGACCTTGGGCACTCCATACAACCTTTCTCAGCCTCAGTTTGCTCATCCTTGAAATGGGGATAATGACAATATTTTACTCACATATTGGGGGAGGAAAAAATGTGATAAAGGATGGGAACAGTATTTGAGCTAAAAAGGATTCAAAGAAAAGAGTTAAAACGCATGAAAACAAGTTCTTAGTGATCCAAAGAGCAAATATGCCTCCTCAGGTACCATCCAGGTGGGGCTGCCCGAATTTAGACAATGTTGTAACTCTGTGACATTTTTACTTCATGAACTATTTAGTGAAATTCCCTTTTACTTTATTAAATATTAAATATTCAATTTTATTTAAAAAGATTCTCCTTCTAGCTACGAAAAGACTTGTTATTTAATATCTGAGGTCTTAAGATGGGCCAATGGCCACACAAAGCACATGGTACCTTCTGAGCCTATATTGTGAATTAGGGTACATGTGCTGCATAAGGGGTGACTTAGTGTTAATACATTGGTTTATTTTAAGTCTAGTTTTTTGTTTCTTATTTTTCAAATATTTTTTATTGATTTCAGAGAAGAAGGGAGAGGGAGCAAGAGATAGAAACATCAATGATGAGAGAGAATCATTGATCAGCTGCCTTCCGTGTGCTACCTACTGGGGATCGAGCTGGCAACCCAGGCATGTGCCCTGACCAAGAATCAAATCATGACCTCTTGGTTCATAGGTAGACACTTAACCACTGAGCCTTACCGGCTGGGCTTGTTTCCTTTTTTTTTTTTTTTAAATTGAGGAATATTTTAAACATATATAAAAACAAGCCTGGCCAGTGTGGCTCAGCAGTTGAGTGTAGACCCAGAAATCAAGAGGTCATGGTTCAATTCTGGTCAGGGCACATTTCCCAGTCACTGTTACAGGCTCAATGCCTAGTAGGGGACATGCAGGAGGCAGCTGATAGATGATGTTTCTCTCTCTCTCTCTCTCTCTCTCTCTCTCTCTCTCTCCCTCCTCCCCCTCGCTCCCTCCCTTCCTCTCTTTAAAATCAATAAAAATATATATATATTAAAAGCATATACAAACAAACAATTGTATAATGGACCCCTTTTGCTTATGGCCATGGCCAATGTCGCTACTCCTCTACTATACCTCTGTCTCCCTCCCCCATATTATTTCAAAGCAAACACAGCCATTGCATCTTTTCATTCAAACTGGTTTTTCAATTTGAGTTTGTTTCACTTCGTCATACCAGGATAAAGATTGTTTACTATGCAGACTTGGAGGAAAGAAAAAATCTGCATTGCAGTTTGAATAATTAGATCACTAGCTATAACTCCCCCAGATGACACACAGCGATAGTTTTGTTGGTTTGTTTTCATTGGGGTCCACTTTTATGTGGTCTTGGAGCTATTATCATCTAGAAAATATATGGTTCTCTGGAACCTGACCCCAGTGGCAAGAGCCAGGGCGGTGGAGGGGAAAGGATGCAGGACTTGGACTCAGATGGTAAGACCTGATTCTGGTCCTCTCCCTGTTGAACTCTGAGAACCTGGATACAACGTTGACCTTGAAGCTTGATGCTTCATTTATAATGTTCATTCACTTAGTAATTCTTTATGAAAGGTCTGCTGTGTGTCAGCCACTGTTCTGAGCCTTGAAGATATCACAGAGAACAAAACAAAAAGAATCTACTTTTCAGTGCCATTGTATAGATCAAGTACATTGATCTATATGTGAAAATGTTTTGCAAATTCTGAAATAAAATATCAAGGTTACCATTACCCTTATTTTCTTACTCTGCTTTTCACTTGAAAACTTCAGTTCCCAAGTATTCTAGGCTTATAACAATCTCTATATATAAAAGCCTAAGTGACCATTCAACCGTTCAACCGGTAGCTATGATGCGCATTCACCACCAGGGGGCAGACGCTCAACACACAGGCATGGAAACATGGAACAGACTGATGAATCTCAGAGGGAAGGTGGGAGGGAGAAGGGGAAGAGATTAACCAAAGATCTTATATGCATACTAGAGGCCCGGTGCATGGATTCATGCACCAGTGGGGTCCCTTGGCCTGGCCTGCGCCCTCTCACAATCCGGGACCCCTTGGGGGATGTCAGACTGCCAGTTTTGGCCTGATCCCCGTAGGCCAGGCTGAGGGACCCCACCGGTGCAGGAATCTGTGCCCCAGGCCTCTAGTTTATAATAAACTACTTAAGTTTCATTGAAGAGAAAGATATCACTCATTCTATCATATCTATGCTGTCTTGCTGCATTTCTGATGAAATAGATCACGAAGTTGCTCACATGGTGGATGGATACGTATCTTGAATCTCAGTACTGATCACTCTGGTTTGACATAATATCAAAACTGAGCTTCACAGGACCCTACAAAGTAGGCATTATCCTCATTTAATAAGTGAAGGGTCTTAGAATATTTGTCCCAATGTCCTGTAGGCTGTAAGTGGTAGAGCTGGGATTTTAGCCCTGTCTATCTTGTTGTCTGTCTTCAAACAGGGAGCCCTTAACCATTTCCTGGTTCTGCCTCACTTGGGAAATAAGAGAAACAGGGCTTGGTCCTGAGCTTTTGAAATTTACACTCTATTGAAGACAAAAAATTAAAAAAACACAATACAAGGCAGAATACAGAGAATGGGCAGGGCAGAAAGTAACTTGTTCAAATGCAAATAAAAAACCATTGCTTGGGGATTTGAGGATCTGGAAAAGAATGAGAGTGCCTGTGGCCTTTGTGTGCCCCTGTGTGGAGGCGGGAGGTGGATGGAGGGGGAGGAGCCTGTGGTGGGTGGAGCCAGAGAAGATACCCTGAGCCTCTAATTTCTAATATAGATGCGAAACTCCAATAATTTCCATAATGAAGCACGTCCGAAATCATCTGTCACCAGCTTTTGAAGACAACCGAGTAATCTCAGATTCCCCACCTGACCCACAACCCCACTTGAGTGTCATTGATTCATTTCCGAATATATTGAACACTAATTGTATTTTACCTGTTCTAGAGAGCAAAACATACGTCCCATTCAAATAATTCCTCCCTTATTGATAGCCTAAGTATTTAGAACCTGACAAGCTTGAATAATATATAAATCCTCCTGTGATATCTGCAAACATCCTTAGGACAAAATTGTTTTCTGTGCATGGGGCTTGGACTTTGGAAAGCTAAGCTGCAAATTCACCATAGTCAGATCTCCTGGGTGAAGGAAGAGGAGAGATCTGAAGCCTCTGAGCATGGGTTAGGGTTGCAGCCAGTGATGAGCCCAGGGACTCCCTTGCTGGGGCAGGTCTGGCTGAGGAAACTTAGACACTCCTGTTAATTGACTTGTTCAAAATCTGACAGCCAGAACAGTTAGCATTGTGACTGTCTGTAGGAAACCCTGGAGGCTATCTGAGCCAAATGCCAGGGCTTCCAAGGGACATATACAATATTAATCACATGTTTGCTCTATGGTCTTGGTCCAAAACTTCAGGTGTGAATTCACCTGTTTGGGAAGAGTTTGTAATCTAAGTTGAGTCCTCTAAGCTGACTAAATACAGCAGAGAGGAGAGCATTAAGCATCAGATGTGGCTTTTGTTCCTCAACTTCTGGGACCCAGAATTTGTGAAGGTGTTAACTTTCAAATGGAATGAGAAATAAGGCTCTGTGACCAATCAGAGGCGTTTATGAGACCATGGCAGTGACTAGAAAAGATCTAGAAGTTGTCCTAAGTATACTCGATATGCCAATCAGACATGGTGCCATGTAGACCTTGAAAGGTATTTACCCGTGAGTATTTGCAAAACGCTGTGCTTAGTGCCTGACACACAGAGGTTTAGTGAAAGTCAGTGTTTGGTGTCTGTACGGGCACATAGTACAGGTCAGAGCGGCTCTTAGAGGACAAGACGGACGCAGACTGGATTCCAGGCACCTCGTGATCTTGAGGAGAGAATTGGAATCTGAGGTGTACTAATGGACTGGGAAAGAGCGATGATCAAAGGACAAAAATTGGTATGTTTCATCTCTCCTGCTCTGCCTGACATGCAAACCATCCCATCTCTGTGCTCAGAGATGGCCTCTGGGTGAAACGGACCAGCTTTCATGCTACTGTTTTTGGTTTTGCAGTCACTTGCAAAGAGATAGGGTGATAGCAGATTAAGTGTGGGTGAGCATGGCAGTAAAGACATTAATACCCCGATACAACTCTTCTTCCCCTTCAAACAGCTCTGTGACAAGTTTTAAGGGAGTTGGGGGCAAACAGAATTGGTTGAAACTTCACTGAATGACCCTGGAGAAGTCACCTGACCTCTATAGGGCCCACCAAATGAGGGTAATCCTTCCTTTTGGGAATGTTGTAAGGATTCCATAAAGTAAGCTCAGCATATAAGTGACTGTTCAGTAGTCTTCAACAAGGGGTGGGGAGTTATTACTAACTGTTGATTATTTTGGAATGAGAAACACACATTGGATCTCTTCTTTCAGAGCAAACATTCAGTTCTAAAGTATGCATACATATTATCTACAAAGCTGCAGTAATAGGACCCAATTCTGATTTCTGTCTTTCCCCCTTTTCATATTAATATTGTTTCTATGGCTGTTGCTATATTAACATCATAATTTATAAAACCATTATCCTATTGGACTTTTGGGTGACTTTTATTCCTGCTTTTTAAGCTAACAATGACAATCAGACATTTTGCATGAATAGTTATTTCACTGTTTATTTCTGTTGGAAGGATTTCTGAAGATGAGATTGTTGGGTCAGACGTTATAAATATCTGTAGTGTTCTTGGTACATAAAGTGTTGCTCTATTGCTTTTTAAAGGAAAGAGCAGCTTCCATGTCAGCAGCAGAGTGTGTGTGTGTGTCTGTGTGTGTGAACACTCATTCACTTGGCCACCGCCAGCATTCGATGCTGTCACTGAATATTGTTAACCTAATAGGCATAAAAGGAGATCGGATGTTTTCATCCGTCTGTCTTTCTTTGATTGCTAGGGAAAGTAATCTTTCCCAGATGTGTTCATGGTTTCCATTTACGCATCACATCTGCCCCTCCTACTACCCATTTATTCCAACCAGCCGCTGCTATTGAATCTGAATGGGGCATATAAGTGGTCACTCTGTAGGTTGAAAATTTCCAGGTTCATGTTCAGGTCTGGAGAACTATGCTGATTCCTGTGTTTTCCTGTAGTGTCATCTGTGTTAAGTGCATCTAGCAATGCCTTGGTTACTCTTCAAACATTAAAATTAATTCAATTTGAATTGTTTTACCTTGGAGGTTCTGCTTCTAGGCAGCTGTCCCTTGTAAAACCCCTATGATTTTATATTATTTAAGCATGAATAAAATTTATAAGCCTAATCAGGGAGGCAGGAGTGATGAAGTAAAAATGGAGCCATAATCCCTAACAAGTAAGCATGAAGCTTGAATGTGGAAATAACAATGCTTTTCTCCTGGTAACTTTCAGTGATTCTTATAAAAAAAATAATTGTGGATTGAGGCTGAGTCTCCAAAATAAACATCTGGGAATTCTGGCATTATTATCCTATGGGAACCAGTTCCAGTCTCTTGTTTACTTCTTTTCTTAGTTTTCCAGACAAAAGAATGGCAGCCCCACCCGGTCTTCATTTTAAACACATTTTCCTGGTTGCCACCACCCCAACTCAGGCCTGTGTTCCTTCTTGCTGCAGCTGCGCCCACTGAGTGTTGTTGCTGGCCCCGCTGCAGAGCTGCTAGGTTCTATAGATGACACAGTGGTGACTGGGAGACTCTCAGTGTCCACTGTGACCTCTGGGCGGTCTCCCTGCCTGACTCTCACCTTCCTGGCCTCCCGCACTCCCTCCTCTATCAGGTTCATCTTCCTGAAGCACCTTTCGGATCATATTTCTTTCCTTGCAGACGCCTTCAGTGGTTCCTCTGGCTGCTGGAACAAAGCCTTGCCAAGGCCTCATGGACCAGGGAAAGTGACTCCTGTCAGCCTCCACCAGCTCGTGTACCCATAAATCTCAGCTGGGCGGGTGACTCGTACCCTCCTGCTCCTGTGTCTTGTCTGAAAAGCTCTCTCTCATCCCCTCTGAATTCTTGCTCACACCTGTGACTGCTGTATTACCCAGCTCAAAACACCTAGGAAATTGACTTATGTACACTCTATCGTGATAGAAATTGGGAAGCATTTACGATTTGGGCACTCATAGGAGGGACCTGTCTGTAGATTACAAAGGTAACTTTATTTTGCTTATCAGTTTCTCCATTTCCTTTGCTTAAGTTTTTCTTGTGACTAATGGGGCTTTAAGTTGGTATGGAGAGGGGACAGCAGTTGACACTAGCAGTTGTGGAGCAGGCCCTGATGCCCCCTGGACAGAGCTTGAGTTCTAGGCTGAATCCAGATGCGTTCACTGTGCACATCTGGACAGACTCAGCTCTGTGTGAGGTGCCCGCATCCAATCCCAAACAATCTTGGGGCTTACCCCTTCCCTGTTCCCATTGGTAACATGGCCATCATAGTGCTTGGCCACACATCTCAGAATAATTCCGTGATAATTGTGTGAGATGATGCGTGTGAAAAATACTTAGAGAACTGTTAAGGGCTGCCTGACATTGACGGGAAATATCAGCAGCATTAGTAGGATGTGATGGGGAGCCCACAGCAGAGGTGGACCACATTACCCAGAAATCCTTTCAGTTTAACAGGAAGGTCCAAATTTGAGACTCCCCTGTGCCTTCCAATGGTAACCATGGAGGCTGTGAGAAGTGAAATGGTGGTCAGTCTTCTCTGTGGCTGAGGGTTCCGGGGTGGACTTTCGGAGGAACAGAGGATGGAGCTGTGGACCCAGTGGAGCCTTTTCAATCATGAGTAAAGGTCTGGGCTTAGTTCACATTAGTTATCCCAGGCTTCTAAGTTTCCTAGGCTTCAGTTTGGGAGGAAATAAAATATATAACCCTCTTTGTCCTGGGAACAGTAATCACGTTGTTTCTATAACAGTATAAAGTTTAAATTTAATCTAGATCCTAGATATGTTTTATTACTATTGCTTCATGAGATTCTTTGTCTAATTACAACTGTCATCAAGCTTGTCAGATTATGCTCTCAAGACTATTGGGCAGATTCCAAACAGGGTGTGGCATGTGTCCGGGTAACAGGTTCCCGCTGCTTCTTAGATGGGGCTGTTCTTTAGAATATCTTAGAAACAATAGTGGCCATAGAATTATTATTACTATGGAGTTATTATTATTTATGATTAATGATATGTGTATTAGTTATCTGTAGCTACATAACGAGTTACTTCAAAACATGGCAGCTGAAAACGACCCACATTTGTTATCTCATAGTTTCTGTGGATCAGGAACCTGAGCACTGCTTAATTGGGTTCTCTGCTTCAGGGTCTCTCCCAAGGTTACAATTAAGGTGTCAGCCCAGGCTGGGGTCTCATCTGAAGGCTGGAGTGAGGAAGGGCCCATGTGGTTGGTGGCAAAATTCATTTCCTTTTTTTCTTTAAAAAATATTTACTTTTTCCCAGTTTTATTGAGATATAATATATAATTATAAAAGCATAATATGCTAATTAGACTGGACAGTCAAACGACTGGACATCATTCTGGAAGCCACGGCGGCAGGGGCCAAGGCAGAGGCGGTTGGGGGCGATCAGGAAGGCAGGCGAGTGGTTAGGGGAGATCAAGCAGGCAAGCGAGTGGTTAGGGGCGATCAGGCAGGCAGGCGAGCAGTTAGGGGCAATCAGGCAGGCAGGCGAGTGGTTAGGGGTGATCAGGCAGGCAGGCCAGTGGTTAGGGGCAATCAGGCAGACAGGCAGAGTGGTTAGGGGCGATCAGGCAGGTAGGCGAGTGGTTAGGGGTGATCAGGCAGACAGGTGAGTGGTTAGGGGTGATCAGGCAGGCAGGCAGAGTAGTTCGGGGCGATCAGGCAGGCAAGCAAGCAGTTAGGAGCCAGCGGTCCCAGATTGAGAGAGGGATGTCCGACTGCTGGTTTAGACCCGATCCCTAAACCGGCAGTCGGACATCCCCCAAGGGGTCCTGGATTGAGAGAGGGTGCAGGCCAGGCTGAGGGACCTCCTCCTCTACACAAATTTCATGCACCAGGCCTCTAGTCTATATGTAAAAGCCTACTATGCAAAGTGTTCCCTCGGGAGTTCGACCAACCGGAAGTTCGATTGCTTGCTATGACATGGAATGACCACCAGGGGTGGCACGGAATGAAGGAAGGCCCCGGCCAGTGGTCAACAACTGCTAGGGACCCTACCCATGCATGAATTTCGTGCACTGAGCCTCTAGTCCAGTGGTTCTCAACCTTCTGGCCCTTTAAATACAGTTCCTCATGTTGTGACCCAACCATAACATTATTTTCGTTGCTATTTCATAACTGTAATGTTGCTACTGTTATGAATCGTAATGTAAATATCTGATATGCAGGATGGTCTTAGGAGACCCCTGTGAAAGGGTCATTCGACTGCCAAAGGGGTTGCAACCCACAGGTTGAGAACCGCTGCTCTAGTCAATATATAAATGTGTATTAGTTTAAGGTGTACAACATAATGATTTGACATCTGTATAAAGTGCAAAATGATCACTATAAGTTTAGTTAACATTCATCACCTCACATAGTTACACATTTTTTTCTTGTGAGAACTTTTAAGATCGACTCTCTTAGCAACTTTCAAATGTACAATACAGCATTGCCAGCTATGGTCACCATGCTGTATATGTACAAAGTTCATTTCCTTGAGGGTTGTTGGGCTGAAGAAAATCAGTTCCTTGCTGCCTCTTGGCTGGATGCTCACTCCGTTTCTTGCCATATAAGTCTCTCCATAGAGCAGCTGCATTCTCAGAGTCAAGAAGGGGAGAGAGCTGGCTGCCAAGAAGGGAGTTACAGCCTCCCGTAACCTAATCATGGAGGAGACATCCCCTCTTCTGTTGGATGAAAGCCAGGCATTATGTCCAGCCCCATCTCGTGGGGAGGGGTTACACAGAAAGAGGTGGGATCAGGGGAGGTGTCTTAAATTCTGCCTACTAGAGTTGTAACTTATTATATTTAGTATAGAGCATATGATAAAAAGCATGCAGAGTCTAGAAAATATAAAAATATACAAATTTATTATATCATGTGTGTTATATATTTGTATTATCTTTAATAATAATAAGCAAATGAAAGGAAGAAAAACACATTCCAGCCCTAGCTAGTTTGGCTCAGTGGATAGAGCGTAGGCCTGTGGACTGAAGGGTCCCGGGTTGGATTCCGATCAAGGGCACATGCCTGGGTTGTGGGCTCGATACCCAGTAGGGGGGCGCGTGCAGGAGGCAGCCAATCAATTATTCTCTCTCATCACTGATGTTTCTGTCTCTCCCTCTTCCTTCCTCTCTGAAATCAATAAAAATATATCTTTTTTTAAAAAGAAAAACACATTTCAGAAATATCCTTTCTTGTTGAGGACTTTAAAAGCTGTTAAAAAAAAAAAGATGACAAAGAACGAACAAAAATGAATACTGTGAATCTTACTTGGGTCTCCCTGGACACAAATCAAGTTACACAACAAAGATATCATTGATCAGGGACTCCTGGCCTCTCCCAGCCCAAGTTCTTGTTGTTGCTGTGTATGCACACAGATTATATCCAAAAAACTCAACTATATTTGTCCCCATTTTCCCTTTATTGGAATCTGGAAACCTGTGTTAGCAATGAAAGTTTGAGCTTTCATTCCTTCTAACTTCAGAGTTTTATTGCAAAGGCAGAAAGTTTATTCCTTTTGCCTGGATTCCCTTTTTCTCTCTCCTTCAGCACCTTCTCCCTCCACAAAGGAGACAGAGGATTTCATAGCCAAGTATTTGAAGATGACAAATGATGGATGTTAGGGGTTCAAGTTTGGAAATCCTGCTGTTTACCCCTCCTGTCATCTGGGGTTCATGACCAAGAGTGCTGAATACTATAGGAGGCAGGATGGGAAACAAGGCACTGCTGTATTAAATGCTGGAAAAACCCCTAATCGAGCTCTGGTATAAATAAGGCCTTGTGGTTCCTATTCATCCCTCTCCTTCTTCCCCCACCCCAGACTCGTTTTAGAAAGCCTATAGAAAGGTCTAGAGTCCACTAACCAGACAGCTGCGTGGTTGGGGACAGAACAGAGAAGAGAGGGACACTGGAGTTAGTACTAGAAGGCAGACCCCCTCCTGGGGTGTTGCCCACCTGGAGCTGTCAGGTGGAAATAGCCCACACAGCAGCCTGAACAGGTGATAGAGTAACATGACCCCCCTTAGTGCTGCAAGCTCAGGGCCCTCCCTCAGGGAGGAGCAGGTAAGGGGTGGATGGGAGGGGCTGAAAAGTTTTGTCTGCCTTGGGGGATAGAGTTTGAGTCTTTGTCTTGAAAATCTATGTCTTTCATGAGCACTGAGAAGGAGGGGTGGGAACCAGCCTGCAGAGAATGGCAGGGCTCTGGTGGCCTCCTGGAAGGTCATCGCAGGAAGTCCAGTTAAGAGTCCACTTGTAGTGTTTTAGGAGAGAGAGGATGGTTGTCTGCATTAGGGTGGTGGCTGTGGAAGTAGAAGAGCACGGATCGGAGGTGTGTCTTTGGGGAGAAGTGACTATGTCTCATAGCTGTCAGGCATTGTTCATTTATCTGTACTCCTCCATAGCCTAGAAGTCTCTAGGGCAAGCATGTCAAAGTCGCAGCCCATGGGCCGCATGCCTCTTTGATTTGGCCCGTGTTAGCCTTTGAGTTTGACATGCTTGCTCCAAGACAGTGGTTCTCAACCTGTGGGTCGCGACCCCTGTGGCGGTCGAATGACCCTTTTTACAGGGGTCTCCTAAGACCATCCTGCATATCAGATATTTACATTACGATTCATAACAGTAGCAACATTACAGTTATGAAGTAGCAACGAAAATAATTTTATGGTTGGGTCACAACATGAGGAACTGTATTTAAAGGGCCAGAAGGTTGAGAACCACTGCTAAGGGGTCTGTTCCCAGGGCCTCGTGTAGTAGCCTGTGCCAAGCGGGTGCTTAAAGGAGGCTGAGTAAACACACAGGTATCTGCAGTGTGCTGCAGTGGTGGTGAGAATGTTACCCGTTTCCAAAGCCATGGCGTACACAGTGCCTGCATTGTAGGGATCATGGTTTGGAACTGGAAAGCTTTGGCTAGGGTTTCAAAGAAATTATTTCTTCCTTATTTTTCTTTCATTGCCCTAAAGTGACACAGCTACAGTAGCCCCACGTGCGGCTGTGTCTGGACTGCACACACATGCAGACATCAGAGAACTTCCCACGCAGCTTTGAGCTCCCTGCCGTGCTTACCAGGTCGCCTGCACAGATCTGGCCTGCGTGTGTGTGTGTGTGTGTGTGTGTGTGTGTGTGTGTGCTCGGGCGGGGAGCTGGTTGGTTATGCAAGGCCTTGCTTACTTTGGATTACATACTTGTGGTTGTCAAATCCATTCTTTTTGTGTGTTTGCCTCCTCCCCCTACCTCAAGGACTGGACTCAGTCTTAATATGCGAAATAAGCATGGAGATGCTTAGAAGTGATGATATGTTCACTTACAAAATGCTTCTATAGAATGCACTTAATGCCACTGACCTGTGCACTTAACAATGGTTTAACTGGTAAATTTTATGTTGTGTATGTTTTACTACAATAAAAAATGTTTGTATAAGTGCTTTCAGACTTTACGATATTTTATATGCCCCTATAATGGAGAGGTTAGATCCTGACCCTGCTATTTACCAGCTGAGCCTCAGTCTACTTATCTGTAAGATGGGATGATAATATCTACCTCCCAGGTTAGTCCTGCTTGACATAGTAAGTGCTTAGTAAGTGGTAACCACTTTATTATTTGTGTTCTAAAAGACTTCTGGTATAAGATTTGCCTCTCAGAGTTTGGGAATTTTAAAAAGACACTGTATTAAATTTAAATATTAGCTAAAGCATTGATGCCACTATATTACGAAACCACCAAAAGGCCAATTAAACACTTGTGAAGTCCCAAGAAATATCCATTTACAAACCCACAGTTGGGAAAGAGGGAAAATGTTTCACTCTGCAATTAAGAGGTTTTATAGCTGAATATGTCTATGCTTAAGTAGACTCATATTTTATAACTAGAGGCCCAGTGCACGAATTCGTGCACCGGTGGGGTCCCTCCGGGTGGCCTGCAGGGATCTGGCTGAAACCTGCAATCCAACACCACCTGCCACTCCTGCCTGCTGCTCCTGCTCATCCCGGCCCCACTGCACTTGCCGCAGGCTCAGACCCAGTCAGTCCCAATTGGGAGAGGCTCACACTGCAGCAGCAGCACTCGCCCCCCATGAGCCATGCGCCTGGTGCCCATCCTGTGCCAGCCTGGGGTCCAGATCCAACCCGCTGACGTTCGCGCCGGTTGTCAGGAGCCACCTGGTGGCCACTTTTATATTGTTTCTTCCTTGCTTATGTCTAGGGAGGGAAGCAACCATGGTCCGCGAGGCCGACTTCCAGTAGGCTGGCGGCGCTGCTGGGATTGTGCCGGTGGCACCGGTCTGGTGGTGCCTGGCCCATTCTCCAGAGATTGGACCTGCAGGACTACTGAGGGAGGGACTGGCTGCCGTGGGCTGGTGGGCTGCTGGGACAGGTTGGTCAGCTGATCGGTGCTCCCACTGTGGGAGCACACTGACCACCAGGGGACAGCTCCTGCATTGAGCGTCTACCCCCTGGTGGTCAGTGTGCATCATAGTGACTGGTCAACCGGTCAGTCACTTAGGCTTTTATATAGATAGATAGCCTAATATTTTAAGTGATGGGCAGGTGCATTTTAGTGAACTTCAGAGATGGAAAAGCCTAAAGGGATAGATCCCCATATGGTCCCATTTATTATTGTAAATAACTTTTTTGATAATTATGGGAATAATTGTTAAAAATAACAATGGCTAATGTTTGAGTACTTACAGTAGGCTAAACCCTGAATCAAGCACTTCATGCATCATCTCACTTAAAATCACGCATGCCAGTTGTTGGAAATTCAGAAAATGAGTAAATGTGTGTGTGAATGACTGGGACTGTGCTGTACATAGGGAATGTAACTCACTTTTCAACTTCATGTGTTTGGACGTTTGCAATGTCATTAAAAACTCTTGTGATCACTATCTAACTAGTTTAGATCTGTCCCCATAGTATGAAAAGGCCACAATTTACCATTTTAAATAACACTGGACAAAAGCCTCATAAATATCTGAACAGTTCCTGGATGTACACTTGCGACTATAAATATGTACATGTCCAAGAGGCTAGATTTGGTATAAAGCCATGCAGTCAGCTGAATAGTTCCACACGAGGCAACCAACACCCCATTAAAATTTATAACAAACTGCAACGTAAAAGTAGAATATGGAAAATCTCTCTTTGGGAAGCAGATGATTTTGCTGCAAATTTTTAATAATTATCATGCAAGTTATTCAACCTCACAGAATTTAGGCTTTCTCCTCTGTTGAGTAGGAATAGCAATAATACCTTCACCAAGGTGTATGGGAAGTTTCAAAGGTCAGTGTCTATAATGCATGTAGGCAGGGCCTGGTGTGCTGGTAACACTAAATAAATGTGAGGTGCTATTGACAATACTGAGCACATAGCAGTGTAATGCTTATGTAAATATTGCCCAGCTGTATGTCTGTCCTGAAGTATTTGTGTCAATATTTTCCTAATATAAATGTAACTAAGATTGTCTTTGTTACTTGTGGACGGTCATTTTATACAGTGGCATATACACAAATACAAAATCGAGATACAGGCAGTGGGTGGTGGCAGTTAGGAAAATTGGCTAGGGAGTGCTCCCAGGAAGTCGTTAGCAGAATTTGAGGACTTAAGCTTGTATTTAATGTATTGGAGTAAAGACTCAAAATATTAGTGTTAGCAGAAACCAGATATCTTAGGGCAATGGTTTTTAAATTTTGTGAGCAATACACAGTACAAAATTCAATTCCATGAAGACTCACGATGCAAATAAATGTGTATATGCATTGTTTTGTAAAACTGTCTCGCCAGCAGTACTAATTCTTACTGTGTGTGCTGTACTCTGAGATTTTAGAATCGGTTTCACTTTCTTTTAATGTTGGTTGTGAACCAGTTAAGTTGATTTTGCTGGGTAAAGACCCACAATTTAAAATACAACCTTTTTTTTTTAATATACTCTGTTGACTTTTTACAGAGAGGAAGGGAGAGGGATAGAGAGCTAGAAACATCGATGAGAGAGAAACATCAATCAGCTGCCTCCTGCACACCCCCTACTGGGGATGTGCCCACAACCAAGGCACATGCCCTTGACCCAAATTGAACCTGGGACCCTTCAGTCCGCAGGCCGACGCTCTATCCACTGAGCCAAACCAGTTAGGGCTTGAAATACAGCCTTAAAGTTTGTCTATCCTTCCTCTTAAAAAAAAAATTGCAGTTCCATCTTTTTGTTGTTAATTCTCACCCAAGCATTTCACCAATAATGAATGGTTTGGTTCTTATTTGCATAAGAATTTGAACTTTGGGGTCATTATTCAGATGTATTTATATGTTAGTCAGATACTAGTCTGTTAAAAGGCATTGTAACCAGAGGTAGACAGAATTCTACCAAAAACTGGGCACGGGTCATAATTCACTCTGGTTTCCCTTTCTCTTAAACCAGGTAGTTCCAGTTTGCCAGCAGAATGAGTACAGAAAGAGACTCAGAAACGACATTTGAGGAGGATTCTCAGCCCAATGATGAAGTGGTACCGTACAGTGACGATGAAACAGAAGATGAACTTGAGGACCAGGGGCCTGAGGTTGAACCGACACAGAATCGAGTCAACAGAGAAGTGGAGGAAAGACGGGAGACATTAAAAAAAGGTAACCGCTCTGGGACTGGGGACCAGGCGCCATCCTTGTCATCCTCACATGAGCAGTGGCACTGGCTGCAAAGGACGGATGGCCCGTGTTAGATGGTCCAGGAGTCACCTTCCTTCTCTTATCTCAGGATGCAACTGGGAGAGTGGTTGATGGGCTTGGACAAGTGCACAGCGTCCTCAGTATATAGGGCTAGTCTACCTTCTCTGACATATACTGCCCAGAAACAGGAGGTCTTCAGTATTCCTTCGTGTCTGTATTGTTAGAAGGGGGTTGTATGTGGAAGAATTTGCTTGTTACTGAGCCCAGGGACCTTCGAGTTACCATACCTTCTGTTCAGTCATTAGTGACTATAAAATGGTTTTGGCTCTCTATTTCTCCAGGAAAATTTTTATGGGTCTCTGACTGCCACGTGGGGCCTGTTATACAGCAGCTTTGAGGTAGGGTCTAGAAGAGGGTTGGCAAATCTCTTCTGGTCGCGGCTTTTCTATTTCATTTCCTGCTGGTTCTCCCTTCCAAAGCTGATCCTTTTCTCTTTGGACCCCAGATTTGCTCCAGGTTGAAACCGTTTCCTCCAGGTTCCTAGAATTCCATCTAAATGACTGTGGTTTCCTATTCACAGAAATCTCCATGAAATTGATCTGTTTCTGACTCTCCAGACACACCTCTCCACAGCCTCCATCAGAATGACCTCTGGTTTTATCTGGTTTCTCCAAAGTCTCCATCACCACCAGTCTGCCTTTCCAAGGTCTCCCAGAAGCCTGCGTCCCTCATGTCACCCCCTACCCCCTCATCTCTCCTTCCAGCGTTCTGCTGCCTGTTAAACTGGTCTTTTTTCAAAGTTTTCACCCAGAGGAAAAAGTGGCACGGCATGAAATCCCTCACACTTCTGCAGTGATTCCTCCTGGTCAGACGGCGCCTCTGCTTTTCTGTGTGGGGAGGCTCTCAGTGTGAGGGAGGGCATATGTCCACCAGGGCCCTCCCACCGCAGCTCTGAAACCTGCGGAGGCCATCAATATGTGTATATCGCTTGCCTGTTTCTCAGCTTTCCACATCAAACTTGTAGCCCGCCGGTGTGGCTCAGTGGTTGAGTGCTGACCTATGAACCAGTAGGCCACGGTTAGATTCCTGGTCAAGGCTCCATCCCCAGTAGGGGGCATGCAGAAGCCAGCCAATTAATGATTCTCTCTCATCATTGATGTTTCTATCTCTCCCTCTCCCTTCCTCTCTGAAATCAATAAAAAATATATTTTTTTAAGTATAGTTTTTAGACTTTCTTTTGGACTTCTGGTTGATATTGAGTATTAAGCTTAAGTGCTTTCTGCCTCTAAGTACAAGTCATGATAATTGAGCTGAATGAAAATGGAATCACTGCCAAGCTGAACAGGAATGTGGCTTCTGTCATAACAGGTCCAGGCTGGGTAGAGTTCAGATGAGGAAAGTTAGCGAGGAGTTCTAGCTGGTTGCCCAAATAGTGCACAACCTGTTTCTTCCTCATTCCTTTCCCGCTGCCCTTCTAAGTTTCATATCACAACCTCGGAATCTCTACCGTATAGAGATATCTGGTGAGCTGGCTCCACAGGTGAAGGGTGAACTCGGCTGCTGGTGCTTGGTGTCACGCTATCAGATTTGTGGTTGAGGACACAGCAAAGGACCTGGGATTGGGTGCCTGCAGAAATGCCAGACAAGCACGTAGTGGGTGGCAACTCTCACCCCTGGTTTTTTCCAACTCTGCCTTCACATTCTGGTGCTCCGGGCTCTTTCCTGATGGTTGAGTTGGCAGGTCTTATTTCTTGTCGATTTCTACCCACAGAATACAGGCATTGAGGGAGTTCAGGCTTGATCTTGTCTCTTCATAGTCTTTTCCAATGGGGGCTTATATTTCTAGAAGAATTTGGTGGTTCTCATTTCTCAAAACCTCTTTTGAATAACTTTGCTTGTGACTTTTAAAAATATTATTATTCTGACACCTCTGTCTGCCCTTCCAAACACACAGAGGACATTCAGTAAGTGCTAGACCTCTTCCCCGTTCCTTTCTCCTTCTGCCTGGCATTTGCCCCCAACCAGTCTGCTTCCTCTTCTCCCCTTCTCTCCCTCCCTTCTTCCTCTGCACCCCTCTCTCCCCCTCTCTTAACTTTGCTTCCCTCCCTATTCTCACTTGGAACACTCTCTGTTCATGATGAACAAACATACTAGCACAGAACAGTATTGGCTAGAATGTGTTCTGGGAAATACCAGTCCCACCGAATGCTCCAGGGCACCAAGATTCTGTGGCTTGTGACCGGAAACTCAGAATTCTTTATCTTTGTCTTGGAGTTTAAGGTTGTCCATTGGCATAAAGGGATCCAGGAAGGTTGGGCTTTAAAGAAACCAGTTTAATTCTATTCAGCCACAGCTTCCTTAAATTCCTTGACGCTAGAATGCTGGGTCTTTTTGTTTGTTTGTTCTTTAGTTTACCATCCTGGTGTCACTTGGTTAGCTCTGTGGGTGACCCTATGCCAGCTGGGAACCAGCTTAGAGAGGAAGTCCTTGGGAAGAGGTAGTAGTCCGGAGGGGGTCCCTGGATGAGTACAAATCGGCCCTTTCTTCTGAGCTGGGGATGGAATGGAAAGGCTGTCTCCTGCCTCGTTGGCAGCGTTGCTTTATTATTGAACTCTCCCATCGTCTCGCTCTGGCTGGCTCACAGATACACCCACAGCTTCCCGGCTACAGCAGATTCTTACCTGAATCTTGCTTTCTCCCTGGGGCCGGTGTCCTGTCTCCTGTTCTCATGGCCACGCTTCTGGAAACCCGTTTATCTACCTCCACATACTCCTCTTCTCTCAGGTTCTTCCCCTCCGTGGGCTGCCTATGGATAACACTTTCTGAAAGGTCACCAAGAACCCCAGTGCCAAGTCCAGTGAGCTTTTTATCAATCACCTATTCCCAACCTCTGTTTTCTCTGACGTACTTGACCTTTTCAACAGCCTCTCCTTCAGGAAACACAGATCTCCTTGGCAGGTGATACCCTCCTGTCCCAGCACTCCTGTTTCTCCTCTCCCCGCACCTTTAAAATGTTCACATTTCCGCTCATCCTCTGTTCTCCCTCTACAGGCCTTCCTTTGGCGAGCTAATCACTTTCATCTGCTTCAGGCACCACACCTCTATGCGTGATTCAAAGACAAAACTCGTGTGATGGTGAGGAGGGAGGACCCTGGATGGAGATTGTGGCATAAAATGATGATTTCATGATGTTCACAGATTCTGAGTCAGGAGTTCAGACAGGGCACAGTGGGGGTGGCTTGTGTCTGCTCTCGGGTATCTGGGACTTCAGCTGTGAAGACTTGAACCATTGGGGTCTGGAATCATCTGGAAGCTTCTTCATTCCAATGTCTGGCCCTTGAGCTGGATAACTCAAATGCTCAACTGGGCCTTTGGAGGAAGCACCCCCAACATCTTGGGCTTCTCCCGGCATGGCGCCGGGCTGCCATGGGAGTGTCCTAAGCGGGATCATCGTGCCAAGAGATCAAAGCAGAAGCCGGTTGTAGAATTCAGGCGGCATCATGAGTGCTACGTTCTCTTGGGTGTAAGAGAGCCACTGAGGCCAGCCCTGATTCAAGGGGAGGGAAATTAGATGCTACTTCTTGATGAGGGAGTCACAAGGTCACATTGCAGGATGGGAGATACTGCGGTGGCCACCTTTGGAAAGTGCCTTCTGCCTCAGTGGATAACAGAGACATCTGTGGGGATGAGTAATGAGGGGGGGGGGGCAGGTAAGGAGAGGTCTGTTTTGAACCTGACTACTTGGATATATTTATGGGACAGCCACCTGTGTTGCTAGCTGGCAATTAGAAGTATAGGATAAACTAGTAAGAAATGAACAAGAATGGTGCAGCCTTGTACCTGGAGAGTGACAGAATTTTAAACGCTTAACCACAATGTAATAAACAGCACTGAGCTTTAGTTTCCAGAATGCAGTCCTTAGAGGAGTTGGCTGACTTTGGGGTTTTGCTGTACCCATGTAAGTTGCATATTCTTAGGGAGAGGAAAGTCCAGGTAAGGGCGTTAGGACAGGAGCCTTTTCCGTGAGTTCCTGCCCCCATTCCTTCCATAAGTGCTCCCACCCCTACTCCCCATCCACACATTCTTCACATTTGCATACATTCTAAGAGGTGTGACTACTTCGTATTAGAACTGACTGATTCTGACTATACAACTTGGAACTGGAGATGATTCACACAAAAGCTTCAACATCATTCATTCATTCATTTTAACCTAAATAATACTGTACAGGGAGTCCCCCAAGTCCTTTCTTCTTGACTCATTGGGTTGCTCTCTGTACTTGAAAATATAAAACTGCACTTCTTTTAAAGCCTTTTCCAACTCAGAATTTTGTGTAGGGGTGAATTTTATGTTGTGTTGCTTGACTCTTTAGGATGCAATGTTCAATCATGAGGGTTTAAAGGTATCACCAAGAGCGCATCAGGCCCTAGCTGGTTTGGCTCAGTGGGTAGAGCGTTGGCCTGCGGACTGGAGGGTCCTGGGTTCGATTCCAGTCAAGGGCACATGTTCGGGTTGCGGGCTCGATCCCCAGTGGGGAGCATGCAGGAGGCAGCCGATCAATGATCTCTCATCATTGATGTTTCTATCTCTATCTCCTCTCCCTTCCTCTCTGAAATCAATAAAAAAAATATATTTTAAAAAAAAGAGAGAGAGACCATCAGGACACAGGGAGGAAGTGTGCTGCCTGTGACTTCAGACTGGGTGTGGCATCAACAGAACAAGAGCAGCTGCAAACCCCGAGGAAATGCTGTCTTCAGAGAAGAATGGGAATGAGGGGTGTGGCTCTCTAGAGCATCTATGAATTCTCTTCTATCTGGAATGAATCCTAGGAAATCCTTGGAGCATGCTGAGGATCGATGTCTTCTACTCAATCAGTTTTCGACACTTACCTAACATGTGGAAATTCCACTCTGATTACTTAATTTCTTTCTCTAATTGGCTGTAAACTGCCTGCCTATTCTTTAGCCTTAAGACACCACAGTAACTGGCAGCTTGTAAAATAAAGGGTGTGTGAGCGAGGGGGTGGGGATCTTCCTGTGCCAATGATTTGTAAGGGGGAGGGGAGACTGTGTAGAGGAGGCAAGAGGGAGGGCTTGTGAGACTGTGCCACCTCCTTCTCTGGAGCTTGCTTCTGAGTAATGTCATTCATGACTGAAGCTTAGGAGAGGAGCTTTTGCTCATGGAGACCTAACATGGCTTGTGCTTTTCGTACTGCCTGCTTGGATCCTGAGTCTCTCTCCCCCCTCGTTTCTCCTTCTCTCTCCCCCTCTCTCTAACTGGGGGTGCTCAATCTTACTGGTGTATCAGAATCACGTGGCGCTTTTAAAACCCTATGGGTGCCTGGGCCCAGTCCCTGGAGATGCCGATAGAGTAGGTCTGGAGTGAGACAAGGGGAGAATCCATATTTTAAAATGAATTCACCAGTTTCTACCTCAAATCAGTAGAATAATGCATCTCATGCCCTACTTAGCACACCTGCTCCTCAAAGCCTAGTGGTCACCAACTAGCATCACTGGGTGCTTGTTAAATGCAGAACCTCCAGCTCCTCCCAGACCAGCCAATCAGGATCTGTTAACAAGATCCCCAATGAGGGTGAGGGCCCTTTATTTCAAAAGGCAGTTGAACCCCCAAAGTCCTGCTTTGCTCAAACCCTGCAGTGTGTTGCTTAGTGACAAAGTATATTGCTGGGAGGGGCTGTCACTGTCAGGTGTGCTGGAGGCAGGAGAAAGGCTAAGGAATGCTGCTCTTGAGCAGTGGATCACAACGTCACCTGCAAATCAGGGTCACCTGGGACCTTTGCTGGGCTCACCCAGACTAAAGCAGAAGGGATGGACAGGGCTTTGGGAAGTGATTTAAAAAAAACCTTGGGGATTCCATTAGGATCAAGAGCAGCTAATCCCACAGTCATGGTGCATAGGAATCCATCTGAGATCTTGTGAAAATGCCGATTCTGGTGCCCGAGGTCTGGGTGTGGCCTGAGAGTCTGTGTTTCTAACGAGATCTCAGGCGATGCAGCTTGTCCATACTTTGTATAGAAAGGGCCAGGAACAAGGAGTGAAGTTGTTTTTGTTTAGGCAACAGAGCTGAATGCTCCAAAACCACACAATCAAGCAGGTAGACATGATACATTCTTGACTCCAACCTCTTACCTCCTTTCCCATTTTCTCAAAAGCTGATCAGACCTTCACACTCTCCTGTAGGTGCCCACTTTGAGCCACCTCATGCTTTATCACTCGAGAAACTCAAGGCCCTACATACCCTCCCTCACTCATCCTTCTCTACCCCTCACCCCAGTGGAGAAGCCCTCCCTCTCGCCTCCTCCACACTCCCCTCCATCAGCCATCCCCTTGTCTTCCTATCTTCTAACCATCACCCCTCCTGGCTCCTTCAGTCTCCCCATCCTAAAAACACTTAATGAAACCCCCCCTTGGTTTCTTATCCAGAAGAAAGTTATCAGCTGCCCCTTGTCAGGGCAGCTTTGTCAGGCCCCTTGGACATAACAAAAAGAAACAAGTTTGGAGCAGCCCAAGGGGCAGTAGCCACAGCCCCACCACAAAGGATCCTAGGACATACCACAAATCAAGGAAGGGGCCCTCCCCTGCTACATCAGGTTCTGGAAGTAAGAGACCCACTGTGGGTTATCCCTTTCCAAAAAGCCAACCCTACCACAAAACAGTGGTCGCCATGAGATAGAGAGGTGGGTATTATGTCTAAAGCCAGTGGAGGACACCATAGAGAGGACAGAAGGTGGCCAGGGAACTGTGTGATGTCACTACTGCAAGCTGAGTCCCCAGTCTTCAGTCAGGCAACCCCACCTCACACTCATGCTCATCAGAGCTGTATGAGGGCACTGCCCTGCCTCAGTCCTTCCTGGCTTTGGTTCCCCAAGGCTGTAGCTGAAAGTCACACCAACACCACTACCACCACCATCACCACTTTTCTCTCCTTTTCTTTCTCACCCCTCCCCTCACCCCCAATGATGACTGAACTCATATCCCTTCAGGGGACATTCAAGAGAGGGAGAAAGGGCACATCAAGATTCATGGGCAACCAAAAGATGAAAGTCATCATCTAGACTTAGCAATTCCACTCCTAAGTAGATACCTGGGAAAAAATCTTATGAGTTCCAGGAGACAACCACAGGAATATTTATAGTGAAATAATCTGTAATAGCCAAACACCCCAATCCCATTAACAGAGATTTGATAAACTGTGGTATGTGCATATGATGGGATAGTAGGGAACAGTGGAAATGAATAGCAGTTCTTCACATGAATGAAACTCACATAATGTTGAGGGAGAAAAAGCAATTCACAGAATGCACATGATATAGCTCAAAAACAGGCCCGAATAATATATTGTTTGGGGCTCTTGTTTGGTAAACGTGAATGGAAAAACAAGAGAATGAAGAGCACACATGTTGGGAATGTGGTTGGCTGAAGGGTAGAAAGGAGGAAAATGTGGGGGAGGAACACACAAGAGACTTCCACAGAGTTGAGAAATGTTCTGTTAAACAGGAAACATCTTCTGATAACGGGCAAAAACTACCCCCAAGGAGAATCAGGTTAGAAAGAGTTAGTGTAGGGCAGGGTTAGGGAGAAGTGTTTTAAGAGATAACCTGTTGGGTGAGAAATGTTCCCCCCAGTAACAGAGAAGCTGTGGACTTCCTTTTTTAAAAAATATTTTTATTGATTTCAGAGAGGAAGGGAAAGGGATAGAGAGACAGAAACATCAATGATGAGAGAGAACCATTGATTGGCTGCCCCCTGCACACCCCTTACTGGGGGATCGAGCCCACAACTCGGGCCATGTGCCCTTGGCCGGAATTGAACCTGTAACCCTTCAGTCCACAGGCTGATGCTCTATCCACTGAGCCAAACCGGCTAGGGCTGGACTTTCTGAAGTGCCCTGGAATTTAGATGTGGTGATTGAATGGTAGATGTGACATTAAGTACATAAAATGAACTTATAAAGATGACAGATACTTCAGATAGGGATAAAGCAGTGCATAACATTAACCTATGATCAGAACTCAAAAGTTTGAGTTCGTTGGTTATGCCTTTTTTCTTTGATTTATTCGTTCACTAAATAATGGGTTATAAATGTTATAAATTAGTTTTCTAGGCCTGTTATAACAGAGTACCACAAACTGGTGGTTTAAAGATAAGTAAATGAGTTCAAAAAAATAATTTAATTTAGCTGTAACCTTCTGGGGCTCTGGGATTTTTGTTTGGGTATTTAAACAAAGTTTGCTCTTTTAGAATCCTGATGTTCTATGGACAAGTTACAATATGTTCATTAGTGTGCCATAAACTGGGGAACTTCAACAGCAGAAGTTTCTTGTCTCACAAGAAGTTTAAGTCCAAAGTGTTGACAATGTTCATTCCTTCAGGGAAGAATCTGTTCCAGGCCTTTTTCCTTGGTTTCTTGGTCTTTCCCCTGTAACTTCACATCATCTTCCCTCTATGTGTATCTCTGTGTCCAAATTTACTTTTTTTTTTTTAAGGATATTAGTCATGTTGGGTCAAAGGCCATCCTAATGACCTCACTTTAAATTGATTCCATCTGCTATGATCCTATTTCCAAATAAGGTCATATTCTGAGGTAGGGGTGGAGGGTAAGATTTTGGCAAGTGAATCTGAGAAGGACACAAATCAACCCATAACATCATGCTAATTGACTACTTCATGGATCTTTTTCTTCTTTCTTTTTTAAAGATTGTTCATGGCAAGTCAAAGCAAATGACCGAAGCTTCCATGAACAGCCTCATTTTATGAACACCAAGTTCTTTTGTATCAAGGAGAGCAAATATGCGGTAAGTTGATTTTAACTGCCTAAGTTGTCTTCACTAAAAGCCAGTTTTCTCCAATGGCCAACCTGCTTGCCAGCTTCATGTGACACCTGCCTTCTAGATAACCCTTGGCCTGGGGCCATGACAGTCATTGTTAGCTCTATAGAATGTCATTGCAGTAAGTTTGGCTGCCCTGAGGCTGTCTAGGGGTGGCTTGAAACAAAACAAAATTATGTAGATTGAAAATTTCCCTATGTATTTGCAAAATTCTCTTTAACGTGTCTTATGACAGAATATACAATCATATCACAAAAGCCTTATGTTCGAAAGTAAGCAAAATTGAAAGGAATCTTAATAACTTTTCTCTCCCTTTCCTGCCTATGATAAATTTAGAGATTTGGGAGATATTTTCACCTCAAAAATGCTTATTACCTTTGAAATATGCTAAAGGACACGTGTGCAGCATGGGCTAAAATGTTGTCTGTTAGCTCTCTAGATCTGCTGTAAGAAAGGATCGTACACTGGTGGTTGAAGACAACAGAAAGGCATTGTCCGACAGTTTCAGAGACCAGAGTCCCAAAGGAGGGTGTTGTCAGGGTTAGTTCCTTCGGGAGGATCTGAGAAATTGTCTGTTGCAAGCACCTGGCCAGCTTCTGACAGCAGCTGACCGTTCTCACCATTCCTCGGCTTGTAGGAGCATCCCTGTCCTCTGTGTCTGTCTTCACATGGACTTCTCCCTTGTTTTTTCTGTGTCCCAGTTCTCCTTCTAAGGCAGTGGTTCTCAACCTTCCTAATGCCGCGACCCTTTAATACAGTTCCTCATGTTGTGGTGACCCCCAATTTCATTGTTACAAATTGAACATAATTAAAGCATAGTGATTAATCACAAAAACAATATGTAATTATATATGTGTTTTCCGATGGTCTTAGGCGACCCCTGTGAAAGGGTCGTTCGACCCCCAAAGGGGTCTTGGCCCACAGGTTGAGAAATGCTGTTCTAAGGCCTTCAGTATTAGATTAGGGCCCACCTTAATCCAGTATGACTCATTGTAACTTGATTATATCTGCAAAGACCCTATTTTCAAATGAGGTGATGGCACAGGTATCAGGGGTAGGACTTGAGTGTAACTTTTGGGGCACACAGTTCAGCCCACAATGGTATCTGTTACTCTTTCTCACATAGCAGCCTCCATCTCCCCTTAAACAGAAAGTGTTCCTTCCCCTCCTGCTTTGCCGCCCATGTTGACATCTCCCTTTGTTCTGTTTTCTAAGAGGCTCTAGGGGTCAAGGATATTGCGGGGCACATTTGGTCACAGTTGGATTTGCCAGAGACTTCTGGGTGAAATGTCTGATTTAGGCTTCCAAGGAGTCATTTTGAGGCCTGATTAGAATTAGAAGCTTAAAGGAAATCGAAATCTCAGTATCTTCCTTAGGGATAAATGACGTCTCTGTGTCACTGCTGGCTATACTGCTTTCGCAGATGTGTGTACATTGTGATAAATGTGTGGCGTGATTTAGAATGACTTTCTTCTTTTTTCCAACAGAGCAATGCAATTAAAACGTACAAGTATAATGCCTTTACCTTTCTACCAATGAATTTGTTTGAGCAGTTTAAGAGAGCAGCCAATTTCTATTTCCTGGTCCTTCTTATCTTACAGGTAATGCCCTTTGATATCTTAAAATCTATTTTGAATTATGGTGACTCAGTAACATTTATGTTGTGGACGCATATATCTCTACTAACCTTGAAAGTTTTTATATTAACGTCAGGGCGATGCTCGTACAGGAATATGCTTTATGCACAGAACTGGCTCCATTGGTGCTAAATGGATAGGGAAAAGGAGCAAATGAAAATGTTATTTTAATTCTGTATTTTTAAACATTCTATTTTATACTGATGAGAATGTTAAAACTGGCTTCCCTAATATGAATCCAGTTAAAATCTTCACGTTGTAAAATTATTATTTGTACCTTAAAATTAAATCTATTGTTTATGCTTCCCCTTTATTTTTTACTTAAATGCCTAATTTCCCCAAGTATATTATTGATTTCCATTCATATTTTAGTCATAAATCTCAATAAATTATTTTTGTGAAGTTGTTTTACTCTGGAAAAGGCCAATTTTTTCCTGAGTTTTAATTTTTCTTTATTGTGACCAAAAACAAAAACCAAAAAAAAAAAAACCCCACCCTTATCTGGAGAGCATTAATTTTATTTGTTTAGGAGCTGTTATAATCACAGGAACTCTACCACTGGGAGTGTCACCCGTTAGCATCTCATATACAGGTTACAGAGGAAGGCACATCTTCTTGGTTTTATCACATTCTTTATACCAACCATGGGATCTCGAAAATAGTCTCATCTGCTGGGATTCACCCAGGAAGGTTTTGTGAGAATGGTGTGTCTGGGTGGGGATGGAGGATGCGTGGAGTGGAAAGGAAAGAGAGAGAATGGGGGAGAGAGAGAAACACACACACACACACGCGCGCACACACACACACACACGCACGAGAGTGAGAGAGAGAGAGAGAGAGAGAGAGAGAGAGAGAGAGAGAGAGAAACACACACAGAGAGAAATAGATACTCATCAGATTTAGGGGAATGTAAGACCTGCTGATTCTACAGTGCAGATGGTCACATTATCACGAAGGACCTTTGAGATAGGCTTGGAGAGATAAACTACAAATTATAAAGTACCACTGTGATGAGTGGGTGACTTTCCTCTTACTTCCTTCTAGCAGGAAAAGGCTAGTTACACATATTGACAATAATGTGGAAAATGATCTTCGTCTCCTCCAATGGCTCCAATTTCTTTCAAGTACAGCAATCCAATGTAGGTGATAGGAACAGCCTGAGATAGCCCTTTCCTTGCACTGTTACCTCACTTGATTCTTGTGCTCTGAGTTGAATACTACTGTAACGTGCATTTTGCAGAGAACTGAGGCCTGGCAAGACTAAGGAACTCGCTCCAAGTCTGGTGGCCCATAGTGGTAGAACTGGGCAGGACTTGGGTCCAGGAGCTTGACTGTAAGGCCTGCCATTTTAACCAGTACGTATGGCCCAGAGATCAATTAGATAGTAACAAAAGATCTTCACTAAATTTTGTTTCCAATCTGTTATTCCAATGTATGCCATCTTGATGGATGACTGGCTTCCTGCAAGGCCAGCCTCTTTTTTGCCTGGACCAATAGCAATGCCACTGAAGGAAGTGCTTTCTTCTAGTGCCCCCAGAGATGCCCCATGCAATCACTAGCTTTCAGAGCCAGCCACTACCCGCTGCCATCTGTGCCTGCTTCCGAGCCCCCAGGCTCAGCCCCCAGCAGTGAAGAGCCTGCTTTATGCATTCCCTCAAAGTGAAAGGATTCCTTCCACCCACACCCCATGCTACCCTCCCAGTTAATTGGGATTTTCACACAAAAAGTGGAGCACTTCTCTAGGGTCATGTTACAAAGCCTCCTTGGTGTTCAGTTAAGGTCACAATGGGAGAATTTCAGGAGCCACTGTTCTCTGGGCTCTGTTCTGGGAGGCCAGAGGGTAGAGAGAGGGCAGGTGGTAAGAGGAAGATTGGCTGGACGCGTAGATGCCTTTTCTCTGTTTTCTGCAGGATGCAGGCTTGGGTGGGTGATGATGAAGATGAGACTTCAAATCAGTAAGCTTAGAATTAGCAGTTACCTGTGTGTTTGCCTTCATGGGCACACATGTATGCCTTTTTGTCTCTTCCAGGCCATCCCTCAGATCACAACCCTGGCGTGGTACACCACCCTGGTGCCCTTGCTTTTGGTGCTGGGCATCACGGCGATAAAAGACCTGGTGGATGATGTGGTAAGGATTTCCCGTGAGACTCTCCCCTCATGGCTGCAAGCTTATTTTTTAGTTTGGCATTAACACTTTACATTTTGAGATTATTAATATAACCTTTCTCCATCTCTCTTCTAAAGGCTCGCCATAAAATGGATAACGAAGTCAACAACAGGACATGTGAAGTCATTAAGGATGGCAGGTACTGTCTGTCAATGGTAACCTAGTTACAAGGCTCTAATGTGTAAATACGTCTAGAAACATAGTTGGAGATAACCATTAGAAAAGTCTAGCGGTGTCTTCACCCTCTAAAATTTCTACGACTTTATACTCCCTTTGTGACCTGGAGGCTCTACCCAAATTGCATTATGGGAGGTTGCCGATTGGGCTGCGTGGCTCTATGTTTACACAACTTCATCAGTCTGGAATGTGCTGCTCCCGTCTCTGCTGGGGACAAAAGATGAGATGCCCACACAAATAATTCAAATGAGATTCAGATCAGAAAGATGAAAACAAGATGTTCTGAGAGTTCAGTGAAGGAAGGAGTCGCTTTAGCTGGAAAACTGGGGATGGTGTTGGGCATCTGAGCAAAGCCCTGCACAGCAGAAGTTAGGGAACAGCAGCAGAGATGGGGCAGGGCAACAAGGGCCTCCTAAGGGGACCCGAACATCCTAGTGGAAAAGTCCAATGGAATTGCCTCTATCCCTGCAAAGAGCTGTGGCAAGAAGGTGCTAACTTGTTTAGTTATCATTTGAGACCCATGTGCAAATTGCTAATTCACAATTTTAGAGATATTGAAATGTAAACTAATTACAATTTTATTTATTGAAAGCCAATTTTAAAAAATCCTGGGCTTACGAATTGTGTGATAAATTCTTATAAAACTGGGGAAACGAGCATGTTAGCATGTATCTAAAATGTATTTTAAATCTCTAGGTCTTTTTAATCCATAAATTCTTGGAGGACAAACATAGTAATTGAATTCCTGCCTCCAAAAAGTTAAGTTTATTCATTGTGTAGGCTCATAATATCTGTTGGGAATATCTTTTTCTATATATGAAAAACCTTTAAAACAGACTATATTCTAAAACTTTTTAAATTTTTATTTGTTAGAAATTTAAATGGGTATTGCCTATGGAGTTTGTTGCTGAAGGTAGTCATCGTTTTATTTATTTTACATTTTATCAATACCCCTATTAGACTTACTGTAAAAGTGATATAGACTCATTAAAAAGGTAGTTTAAACTTTAAAGTTCCATGAGGATTCCTGGTGGCCCCATGTGGGAGCCATAATATGTTGTTGTCCTGGGACCACCCAGACCTGCAGCTGAGGAGATAATGGAGAAGACAGGAGAGCCCTGGCCGAGTGGCTCAGTTGGTTGGAGCGTTGTCCCATGCACCAAAAGGTGGCGTGTTCGATTCCTGGTCAGGACACATACCTAGGTTATAGGTTCAATCCCCGGTAGGGGTGTATACAGGAGGCATCCAATCAATGTTTCTCTTGCACATCGATGTTTTCTTCTCTCTCTCCCTCTCTCTCTCAAATATCAATAATAAAAAAAATAGTTTCACCCTAGCCAGTTTGGCTCAGTAGATAGAGTGTTGGCCTGTGGACCAAAGGTCCCGGGTTCGATTCTGGTCAAGGGCATGTACCTTGGTTGCAGGTTCCTCCCCAGCCCGGGCCCTGGTCAGTGTGTTTCTCTCACATCGATGTTTCTGTCTTTCCCTCTCTCTTCCACTCTCCCTAAAAACCAATGGAAAAATATCCTCGGGTGAGGATTAACAACAACAACAACAAAAAATAGTTTCCCTTAAAAAAAAAAAAAAAGAGAGAGGACAGGAGTGGTGGGAACACAGGACATGAGCAAAACCAAAAAATGGGTGGCGTGTGTCTCCTGGCCACACATTTAAGTAGCCCCCTTTAAGCCTTAATTATATGACGGACGAGGGAAAGAAGACAATCACCATCATCACCATCATTGTTGCTTCCTCAGAGGATTACATGGTTCTCATGACCATTTAATGGGGCTACGTCATGAAATGGCTGAACCTTTTGCCAAACTTTTCCTGTGATTTTCATGTTCTCCCAGAACCTTTGGCTTCCTGAAAGAATAATGCCAGGTCTCTTACCAGTAGCTCTTTTTAAAACACCCATAACCTATCTGTATTTTTAATGTTTAGATTCAAAGTTACCAAGTGGAAGGACATTCAAGTTGGAGATGTCATTCGTCTGAGGAAAAATGATTTTATTCCAGTAAGTGAACAAGCTCGCATCTCATTCCTGTTCTCCCAGATCTGACTTGGCGCTCGGTCTGGTCTGGGGTCTCTGTGTCACTGGTGTGTTTGGTTTCGAACAGGCTGACATCTTACTGCTGTCCAGCTCCGAACCGAACAGCCTCTGCTATGTCGAAACGGCCGAACTGGATGGGTAAGTGGATCTCAGGTGGGCCTGCGTTAAAGCTCCCCTTGGAAGGCTCAGTCCGCTACGTTGAAAGCCGTGCCTGGAATGGAAGCCCTGAGAGCTGGCCTGGCCTCTACCACATCCTCTCTGGCCAGCAGTGTCCCTAATCGACCAGCCTCCCTGTCTGATTCCGTTTATAAAGTGGTGCTGTCACGCCTGCCTTTCCCCACCTTTCAGGGAAGGTGAAAGGGTCAAATGCGCACCCAGCCCTTTGTGAACTGCTGAGCAGGGTTCGGACACCTCTGAATGACGATTAATGCAATCTACTTTAGAAAAAAAGAACAGGTTGTTAAAGTCTTTGCCAGTAGATAGTTTTGAATTCTCCCTTTGTTAGTCTTGATTATTATGCTTCCACTTGAAAGAGAGTAAAGGCCTGTTTTTCAGTACATTTATTGAGGGCCTACTAGGTTACATTAGATTAATGGTTTAGCTCATTTAATCTCCTCAACAACTGTCTGAGACAAGTAATATTATTACCTTGACATTACCCATGAGGAAACTGAGGCCAGGAGGTGAAGTAGCCTGTCCGAGGTCACACAGTAAGTGGCAGAGTTGGGACGCCGCTGGTGTAACCCCTTTCCTTACAGCCCAGCTGTGCATATGCCTCTTTAAGGAGAGCTGAAATTGCTGAGTAAAACCTAGATCTTCCTCTGTTCTATAAGCCAGTCAGAGGATGTTCCATCTTAACTATAAAACAGCTGTTATTCCCATGAGTGAGAATAGTGAGCGGGTAGAACATGCCAAGATTTGGGATTAGAAAGAGAGGACTATTTTTCAAAGACATGGGATCCACTTCTTTACTCTGGAAAACAATAAGTTGACAGTCTAGACCAGTGGATCTCAACCTATGGGCCGAGACCCCTTTGGCAGTCGAACGACCCTTTTCACAGGGGTCGCCTAAGACCATCCTGCATATCAGATATTTACATTACGATTCATAACAGTAGCAACATTACAGTTATGAAGTAGCAACGAAAATGATTTTATGGTTGGGTCACAACATGAGGAACTGTATTTAAAGGGCCAGAAGGTTGAGAACAACTAATCTAGACACTTTCTGTAAAAAATATGTTTTGTAGCTGAACCGGTTTGGCTCAGTGGATAGAGCGTCGGCCTGCAGACTGAAGGGTCCCAGGTTCGATTCCGGTCAAGGGCATGTACCTTGGTTGCAGGCACATCCCCAGTGGGGGGCGTGCAAGAGGCAGCTGATCGATCTCTCTCATCGATATTTCTGACTCTCTGTCCCTCTCCCTTCTTCTCTGTGAAAAATCAATAAAATATTTAAAAAATATATGTTTTGTAGAATCACCTTAGTGTGATTAAATATTAGAAGCTAAGTTGTTAAACAGCAGTTTGATAGTTTAGGCTGGTGTAAGAGTTTAGTTAGAAGGAGGAAGGAGCATTTCTGGTGCCTCCGTCTGGTAGGAATGTTGGCAACATTCCCCAGGTCAGGAGTTTTTCTGTCCAAATCTGAAGTTCCAAGATGATCAAAAAGTTTGGAAGAAAAAAAAAAAAAGCTAATTATTTAGCTTTTGCTTCTAGGATTGCCTAATGTTACTTTGAACAATTTTCTTTATATTCCCGTTTGAACTTTAAAATTTGTCTGTTTAATTCTTTTTTCCCCCCCTCTCTCTAGAGAAACCAATTTAAAGTTCAAAATGGCACTTGAAACCACACACCAATATCTCCAAAAAGAAAATTCATTGGCAACGTTTGATGGTTTGTGAAAACACGTCTTCCTTTGTTTTAAATTTTAGTTGCTTGATTCGGTCCCTATTCATTAAAGTTAGAAAATGTTGTGTGAGTATTTATGTGAATCATATCTCTTTTAAAGGTTTTATTGAATGCGAAGAACCCAATAACCGACTAGATAAGTTTACAGGAACACTCTTCTGGAGAAACACAAGTTTTTCTTTGGATGCTGATAAAATTTTGTTACGTGGCTGTGTAATTAGGAACACCGATTTCTGTCAT
Source organism: Myotis lucifugus (assembly GCF_000147115.1). Taxonomy (NCBI): domain Eukaryota; kingdom Metazoa; phylum Chordata; class Mammalia; order Chiroptera; family Vespertilionidae; genus Myotis; species Myotis lucifugus. The sequence goes on along the minus strand of NW_005871084.1, from coordinate 2,294,528 downwards.
GGATTGGTCATTTTTGCAGGTACTTTCGAAGTTTCTTGGGAAATTGATATGATAGGTACTTTCAAGATTTAAAGTAGGGGATTGCTCTTCTGTTCTTTCTCCATGGAAACCAAAGGAAGAGTAATTTTATCCACAGGCCAGTGCATTGATTTTTCCAATTATTGATCATATTGAATTTTCCATTTCTAGGTGCCGACACTAAAATAATGAAGAATAGTGGGAAAACCAGATTTAAAAGAACTAAAATTGATTACTTGATGAACTACATGGTTTATACGGTATTTATTTTCTTTTTCTGTGGATGAGAGGCTAGATTGCTGTCTTGTGTTCTAAGTTTGTTGTATGTTTTTCTAATACAAAGAAAGCCTACCTCTGTAGGCCAGGTAGAAAAGGCATGAGTCACTTCAAGGTTGGAGTGGGGAGAGAGGCTTCCCTCACTTTTTCTCAGAAAGGCCACATTCTAAACCAGGGGGCTAGATAAGTTAGTGGGTCTGGGCTCCTGAAGTCAAGGTAGGGTTGACTTCACAGTTAGTTTCCCATAAGGGTAGTTCTGTTAAAAGCAAACTTTTTTCCAACATACACTGTATAAGTCCAAATATAAGGCAAGCCTAAATCTAAGGTGTGTTGAGAATCCACAAGACATACCCCCAGGTTGGATGACTCACAAAGAGGACTCCCAGAATTCAGCGTATAGTTGTACTCCCAGCTCTGACTTATTATAACTTATTACTCTAAGATCAGCAAAGGCAAAAGCCTCCTGGGGCAAAGTCTGGAGGAAGCCAGGCACAAGCTTCCAGAGTCCTCTCCCAGTTGAGTCACACACACGACACAGTTAATTCCCCCAGCGACAATTGGTGACAGCCCATGTTAAATGTTGCCTCCACCAGAGACACTCATTAGAGACTCCGTGCCTGGGGCTTTACTGGGGTCTGGTCACGTAGGCACTGTCAGCCTGGGATCACCAGACTTCCAGGTTCCCCGAAGGAGAGCGGTGGTCAGCATAAATCATACACAAAGAGGCATAATGAGCCATTCTTATCAGAGCATAAGAAATAAGGAATCAGGCCCAGCCAGTGTGGCTCAGTGGCTGAGCATCAACCCACGCACCCAGGAGATCTGGTTCGATTCCCAGTCAGGGCATATGCCTAGATTGTGGGCCTACCCCCATTCGGGGGCATGCAGGAGGCAGCTGATCGATGTGCTCTCTCATGGATGTTTCTCTCTCTCCCTCTCCCTTTCTCTCTCTCAAATCAATTTTTTTTAATTAAAAAAAAGAAAGAATTAAGGAATCAGAAAACTTCCCCAATATCCAAGTTCCCAGATGCCAGCTAAGACCAAGCTTGCAAGCAGGCCTGCTCCTTAGGGTGGCCCCAAATACTAAGTGCTCCTCCAGGTTCCCAAAGAGAACGAATTTTTTATAGGATTTTGTTTAATTTGAATATATATTCTTATAGGGAAGAAATAATACTTATAATACTTTACTTGCATATACATATTTAAAATCATAAAAATCATATATTAATTTAAGAAACAATTCTTTTTTTCCCTGCTCTCACATTTCATGAAAACTTGATTTGAATGTTTCATGTGCATCTTCACTATCTTGCCTTGACTAAGGCTGGAGCACTCACAGTGAGCTCATCATCTCTCCTCTGTGGCAATTTGTTTTGAGATACAGGACTTTGGGAATCTGTCCAGAAATTTAAATCTGTCCCTGGAAATTTTGTTACTACCACAAGTACCCAAATACTACTAAACAGTTGACTTTTTATTCATCCCTTAGATATATAATCATAATTTCCACAACAGAATACTTACTATATTGTTTCTTAAATGATCTTAAACATAACGTGATCATTAAACTTTCAAGAATAATTATCCATATCTGGGTGAAATTTCCTTGCCTTAAAAAAAAATCATTCCCATTAAACATTAGCTATAAGCATCTAATTAAATGTTTGAAAATCTTTCATACTAAGGTAAGGTATCTTCCCCAAACAGTGTGTTATTGTTTAAAATAAAAGTAACTGAGAGAATGTGGTACAATATGAGGGTGTTTAAGGATTGACTGTAAGACACTATCTTCTCTTCAGAAATATAATTTTGGAATAAAACCTCACCTCATATATGGAATGTAGGATAAATCAATCATTCATAGAAATCAAATAGACTTTCAAAGCATTCTTATGGCACTGTTTCTATTTTAATTGTGTTGTTTTTACAGGCTACTAAATTATCATAAATATGTAAAGTAGTTAGTATCTATGAAATGCACCGAGTGGGAAATCCTGCAGAATGCTACACTTCAATGTTGTATTTCTTGTAGATCTTTGTTCTTCTGAGCCTGATTTCTGCTGGTCTTGCCATTGGCCATGCTTACTGGGACGCTCAAGTTGGCAATCATTCTTGGTACCTTTATGATGGAGAAAACTTTAGCCCCTCCAAACGTGGGTTCCTCAATTTCTGGGGCTACATCATTGTTCTGAACACCATGGTGCCCATCTCTCTCTATGTCAGGTAAGGCTGTCTACACTTGGGCCTTTGCTTTTAAGGAAGAACACAGTACGTTTTTGCAACTTGGTGCCTTTCTTTCTAGCAATAGTTGTTTCAAAGGTCATAAGCAACAAGTAAGAAAATAACTTTCATTTCAGAATGGGGGGTAATGCAGGGAAAGGAAGTGAACAGTTGATTGTCTGCTTTGTGCCAGGCTCAGCTTGTATCTCAGCCTGTTTACCGATAAGACTACTAGAGTTCAGAGATCGAACCCTCCTCCTGTAATCACTCGCTTAGTAAGATCCCTTCTCTGTGGACTCCAAAACCCAAGCTTCAGAAAGAGCCTGGGAGAAAGTGAAGATTTAGGATGTCATGGGAAAATTTAATTGCTTCCTTTTTAGGAGCCGTCCTAAGGTCTCATCTGCCTCTTCCTTATTACCCTCCCCTCCCCTATTGCCGCTGCCACGTCCATTCCTTGTAAAACTCATTGGACTTCCGGTCCACGATCTTCCCATGGGAATGCCACTCTCCCTGTCCCCCTTAAGCCTCTCAAAATGTTTTGTTCCTAATCTTGATCCCAGCCACAATAAGGGGCAGACTCATGCGTCTGACAAATGGTAACTTCCTGGTTTTGTGCTATTTCTTCCTTTTTTACTTTTTCTTTCTTTCTTTTGTTTGTTAATCCTCACCCGAGGATATTTTTCCCATTGTTGTCTTGGAGAGAGTGGAAGGGAGGGAGGGACTAGAATGGGGGGGAGAGCGAGAGAAGAGAGAGAGACAGTCAGACAGACATGGATTGGTTGCCTCCTTCATGTGCCCTGACTGGGGTCAGGGATCAAACCTGCAATCCAGGTATATGCCCTTGACCAGGAATGGAACCAGCAACCCTTTGGTGTGTGGGTTGGTGCTCTAACCACTGAGCAATGCCATTGAGGGCTACTTTTTCCTTCTTTAATATCCAAGTTCATTGTCACTGGTTAGTTGGATTTTAGACCTTGGGGAGAGGGATTGTGTCTTGAAATGTACTCAGCAGCCAGAGTCTGCTTTTAGTTCCAGTAGATAATAGCCCAGAGGCACACAGGGTCAGATACACACCTGTAATTAGAAGCATTTATTTTATTTTAATTTTATTACATGTGCATTTGTGTGTTTTTTAATTTTATTACATGTAGTTATTGTTGTCCTTTTAACATGAAGTAAAGCCCAGGGGAGCCATCTGTTTGCAGATGGCTTTAAGAAACTCTGAGATGAGCCCTAACCGGTTTGACTCAGTGGATAAAGTGTCGGCCTGTGGACTGAAGGGTCCCAGGTTTGATTCCGGTCAAGGGCATGTACCTTGGCTGCGGGCACCTCCCCAGTAGGGGGTGTGCAGGAGGCAGCTGATCGATGTTTCTCTCTCATTGATGTTTGTAACTCTCTATCCCTCTCTCTTCCTCTCTGTAAAAAATCAATAAAATATATTTTTTTTGAAAAAGAAAGAAACTCTGAGATGAGTTTTACCTTTGTCAAGGGAACTCATACACAGATTATTTTGTCTAAAACTATAAATGTAATTTATAAAATAAGCTGTATGTGTAGTTATTGGTTTAAAAAAGTCATGTCGTATGACTACTGGGATTTCTTTATTTCTCTTGGAAATAAAGGTCCTTTTAAGGCATGAGTCAGATCAGGTAATTCCAGATAGTATCTCTGCTTTGTGTTCAACCTGCAGTAGCTCTGTTACCTTTAGAACAAACTCAGTGAGGCCACACCATAACCCACAGGCCCAGCCGATCTGAGGTTCTGCCCTTCTCCACCTCCAACCGAAACCTTCTGGGCTCCCGCCACTCTCGCCTCCTTGATACGCTCCGGGGTGCCAGCCCCTTCATGCCTGCTCTTATGGAACACCCTTCAGTCCGTATCTACATAATTCCTCTTTCATTTCCTTCAGGTCTCTGCTCTCTTACCACATGTGATCACTTGGCCTTTCCACCCACTCTGTCTTAAATGTCACTTCTGTTTCCTGTTGGTCTCCATCTCCCCTCACCCTGCTTTGATTTTTCTCCAGAGAAATTTCACCACCTGATATGTGTTTACTTGTCTTTTTATTTATTTATCTGATTCCAGTAGAAGGTAACCTCCTCGAGAGTGGGGAGTTTGTCTGCTTTATTTACTAATGCGTCCCCTGTACCTAGAATGGTGTCTGGTCAGAGCAGGCACTCAGGAAGCATATATGGAAGGAGGAAGGGAGTTATCCTTCCATCTGTTGAACTTGTTATACGGCATCTTTGCCCACTTAACATTTGCTGGATATGTAAACAGTTTCCTTATAACTGGATGTATGTAATCATTTAGGGTTTTAGAATTGAGATGATCCTCTTAGAATATCTTATTTTGGACCTTCAATAGCCCTGTAAGAATTTAGGGGAAAACTGTGCTTTTTCAGAGTGTGGAATCACAGTTTAGGAGTTATTTGCCAAGAGCCCTTTTCCCTTCTGGAGAGAGTGCTGGGTCTGTAACTTTGGTGAACTTGCTCTAGCATTGGGGTGATGGTAAACATGGCCATTCCGGTTGTGCCCAAGTACAGTGGAGAATGAGAGTAAAGAGAGTGAGAATAGCCACATGGTGCCCTCTGCATGCCACCATGTCACCCGCCCCACTGGGTTGTGTTGGAACATGGGGCACTGTGGCCATGGCTGGATGTGCTCAGGAGTGAGTGGGAATGAGAAGGGCACTTTGGCCCTAAACCTAGAGAAAGGTATGTTTGGTCAGGAGAACCCAGAAGCTGGGCACATGGGCTACCATCTGGCTTGTGTCTTTGTAGGTAAGCAGCTCACTCCTGTACGTACAAGTGAGGATAAAATCCACCATCTGCCAACTCGTGTCTGAGAATTCTATTGAAAGTAATCTTCTGTCTTCCTAGTGTGGAAGTGATCCGTCTTGGACAGAGCTACTTCATAAACTGGGACCTGCAGATGTACTACTTTGAGAAGGACACGCCTGCAAAGGCAAGAACCACTACGCTGAATGAACAGCTTGGGCAGATCCATTACATTTTCTCTGATAAAACAGGGACTCTCACACAAAATATCATGACCTTTAAAAAGTGCTGCATCAATGGAAAAATATATGGTGAGTGGAAGCCGTTCCTCAGCCCCTCAGAGCCTGCCTTCCCAGCGTTGCTAGTGCCCTCCCAATGCAGAGCCCGGTGCTCATCCTAGGCTGAATCCTGAAGCCAGAGCATTGGTGGCATCAGGAACACATGGTGGGCAAGGTCAGCAGTCAGAAATAGGCACACATCCCTCAAAATTGCCATGTGATCCAGCAATCCCACTTCTGGATATATACCCAAAAGAATCGAAAGCAGGGATTGATGCAGAGAGATATTTGCACACCGATGTTCATGGGATCATTATTCAATAGTTAAAGCATGGAAGTAACCCAAGTGTCAGTTGATGGATGAAAAGATAAAGAGTGCTATATATACACAATGGAATATTTAGTTTTTAAAAGGAAGAAATTCTGACACATGCTTCAATATGGATGAACCTTGAGGACATTATACTCAGTGAAAAGAGCCAGTCACGAAAGAAATACTGTATGATTCCACTTATATGCGGTATCTTATCTAGAGTAGTCAAATTTCTAGAGACAAAAAGTTGAATGGTGGTTGCCGGGGAGAGGGAGTTATTATTCAATGAGAACTGACTTTAAGTTTTACCAGATGAAGAGCTATGCAGATGGATGGTGGTGATGGTTGCACAACAGTGTGTTTACCACGTAATACTCCCAAACTGTACACTTAACAATGGTTAAAATGGTAAATTTTATGTTATGTGTACCGTATTTCACCACAATTATTTTTAAGTTGATTTCCATTTTAATATTTTGAAATGTGCTGTATACTTATAAAAATATTAAGGCTAATACTATATTCAATTAGAGTGCTCTTTTATTTAATACAGTTTTTTAAAAAAAAAAAAAAGCTTTAAGAACACTGTATGCCGAAACCGGTTTGGCTCAGTGGATAGAGCATTGGCCTGCGGACTGAAAGGTCCCAGGTTCGATTCCGGTCAAGGGCATGTACCTGGGTTGCAGGCACATCCCCAGTGGGAGATGTGCAGGAGGCAGCTGATGGATGTTTCTCTCTCATCGATGTTTCTAACTCTCTATCTCTCTCCCTTCCTCTCTGTAAAAAAATCAATAAAATGTATTTAAAAAAAAAAAAAAAAAAAAAAAAAATAAGAACACTGTATGCTTTCCACTTGTAGCAAACTTTATACTGGAAATGTGTTCTTACTAATGAGCATCCATAAGAAAGGTGGGACACGGGGGCGGAGGGGGGCGCTAAGGAAGTGATTCTCGTGTGCCCACTGACAGTGCCTTGTGAGCTGGGGGAGGTAAAGAACTTGAAAGGACATGGTCTGGGCCCAGAGGACATTGCAGTGTAGAGGACACAGGCACCCTGTTTGAACTTCCAGGAGTCATTAAACTTTTCCTATAAAGAGCCAGATAGGAGATACCTTAGCCTTTGCAGGCCACATGCAGACTATATCAAATATTCTTCTTTGTTATATTTTGTTTGTTTTTTACAATTCTTGAAAAATATAAATAAAAACCATTTTTGACTCAAGGTTTGTCCAGAAACAGGCTATGAGACCCATAGAACCACCACCAATATAGACCCAAAGCAAGGTGAAGAGGGAACTCTGGACATAGGCGGAGACTCAGCTGGTTTTGTTCTGTTTGCTTTTCAGGAGACCATCGGGATGCTTCTCAACACAATCATAGCAAAATAGAGGTGAGTCCTTTAACTTAAGGAATCGGTGGTGGTGTGAATTCATTCCTGGGGCTGCTGTAACAAATACCACAAAATGGATAGCTTACAACAACAGAAATGTCTTCTCTCACTGCTCTGGAGGCCAGAAATCTGAAATCAAGGTGTCCACATGGCCACACTCCCTCAGAAGGCTCTAGGGAAGAACCCTTCCTTGCCCCTTCCACCTTCTGATGGTTGCCTACAATCCCTGGTCTTCCTTGGGTTGCAGATGTCTGCCTCTGTCATCAAACGGTGTTCCCCCTGTGTGTGTCCCAATGTCCTTCCTTTGGATTGGGCCCACCGTAACTCAATATAACCTCGTTTTAACTGGATTACATCCGCGAAGACCTTCTTTCCAAATAAGGTCATTCCCAGGTAGCAGGGGTTATGACTTCAACATAGCTTTTGGGAGCCATAGTTCCAACCCACAAGGTATCTTTTAGCTTTAAGACAGGTGTGAACCTTTGACAGTTAAGAATGTGTTGAAATCCTACAGTGATTTTTGCATAAAGACTTAGCTTCAAATAAAAGTTCATATCATTTGCTAAGCCCAAATTGTGTGTGTTTTTTAAATCACATTTTCTTTTCCTTTTCCACTTCTTTCTTCTAGCAAGTTGATTTTAGCTGGAACACGTATGCAGATGGGAAGCTCGCCTTTTATGACCATTATCTCATCGAGCAAATCCAGTCAGGGAAGGAGCCGGAAGTGCGACAATTCTTCTTCCTGCTTGCAATCTGCCACACTGTCATGGTGGATAGAATTGATGGTAGGTGTTTTCTTTGCACCTCAGATATTAAAGACCAGTTTTTTTAGTTTACAGGTAACTCGTGCTTTTGGGACTCAAATGTGTATGAAGCAGTTTGAGAAGTTTGTCTCACACTCGAGCAGTAAGCACTCAGGGGCACCTGCCGCTAGATGGTAGATGGGGTAGCAAAGCATGAAACAAGGTCACGGCCTCTGAGAACTGGCATCTTCTCCACAGCTGTAGCTCCAGATGTGCTTATCACTTTGTAAATGAAATCTTATCACTGGAAGAAATGGTTGACTCTTGAATTATAATAGGAGGATCAAAATCCTTCTAGCTGTATTACTACTTACATGGTTTATTGAGAATGAAGAGTCAAATCTTATCTGGATCATAAGTGGACTTTAAACATGGACGATCTTTTCTACACGATAATTTCAGAGACAGACTTTTCTAGATTCGGATATGTTTAGGGTTTGAAACATAATACCAGTCAGAGCCCCTCTCTAAGGTGCCTGTTTCTCATTTGAAGGAGCATAATGAATGTGCATTTGCCCGGGAACAAGCAAAGCTGACTTATAAGCTCCTTTGCAGAAATCCTTCTTCTTCTTCTTTTTTTTTTACTTTTATTTTCTGTAGTCTTATTTTTGTATGATGATTATATGTTACTATTGTATAGTAACAAAAGAAAAATGTATCCTGTGCTCCCCGAAAATATTTAACCAATTTTTGTTTTTTATGCACTAAATTGAAGAAGCAACAGCTTTTTTTCTACATTAAAAATTCAAACATATACTTAAGGATATTTACCTACAAAATTGTTGCAAATATAGTTATAAAAACAGTTAGTGTCTAAGAGTCTAAACACAATTTCTTAACACTGCTTGTGTTTACATTTTTTAATTAAAAGGCCTGTTTCTACTTCATATTGGTAAGATCCATACAGAGGAAAAAAGTATTCCAAGTGAATGTTGACTATAATATTCCATCTGTACATCCTTAATGGAATCTATTCTAAGAACAAAAATTACTGCAAAGAAATCTTAAAACTTTACTGGTTAACTTTATTGCTGATAGTAATGCTGGTATTAGAATTAATCAGGACCCAAGATTTTCACTTCCAGTAAAAAAGTTCAGAAAGATCCCTGTAATATTAAACATAAATTATAAATCCTTTGCAGAATTCTCAAATGCATGAAATGCAGCTTGTGCCAGCTTTGTTTCAGCAAATTCGTCCAGAGTCTAAGAAAACTAGTCGTTTTCTCACATGTGAATGTATGACAAATTATCTGGAAAGACATGTACCTTATAGAAAGAGCAAAAGGAACCCTTTGGCATGTCCGCCTGTCAACTCTCCACTTTTCATCAGCACAGCATAGGAAGGTCCCTTTCTGTTTTCCGGCCCTGGGGTGTTATAGGTAGCAGGTATTAAAACTCCAGAGAAGGACTATGCATTAAAGACTAAATGTATAGAAGCCATTTGTAGTATCTTTCAGTAAGTTTCTAAGGAACCCATTCTCCAAGAATGAATCTAATAGGGCAATAAAGAGAGATAACAGTAGAATTCATATTGGGGTAGATTCATGGAAAGGGCTATTAGCAGGCAACGTGGGGTAGATAAAGAGGGATGGCATCCGGTGACCAAAGCAGAGGTCAAAGTCTGTTTGACTAGCCAAGCACATTTCACTCCTATAATGGGGATCAAGTATGATATTGTTAAGCAGCTTGGTTCTCTGAGGGTTTTTGGTTTTTGTTTTGTTTTGTTTTGTTTTTGTTTGTTTTTTGCGTGTGTGGTGGTGTCATTTTCAGCACCAACCAGCCAACTTAGGCAACTGTGCATTAATCTTACTTCTCTATTTTCTTCTCCTCTCCTCCTTCCCCTCCCTCCGGGATATAATGGGAAGAGTCCTGGACTGTGTGCTGGAGATGGGCTTTCCCAGTTTGGGTTCCTGTCATAACACTTAGTACAGAGAGGGTCTCTGTCTGAGCACCAGCTTCCTCTGTGTTGCAGGAAGAAGGCAGGAGTTCAAAGTTTCTTCCCACCTAACACTGTGCAGCTCTCTGTCCCACTTTCTGCTAAGGCAGAGTGTTTTGCATCCTGAGGAATCCTCCCTCACACAGTAGATGATAGGCAAATGCTCTAGCCACTGAGCATGGAGACAAGTTGGCTTTCCTGAAGATTAAAAGAATAATTAGTTTGGCATTGATACCTTGCAGTTCCTGTGGTTGTAGGACTGTTTCCATTTCCTTGCTGGCTGTCAGTGCTGCTCTCTGCTCCTAGAGGTCTCCCTCCCCCATCTTCAAAGCCAGCAGTGAAGTATCTCCCTTCCATCAAATCCCTTTATGCTTTGAAGCTCTCTCACTAAGAAAAGCTGTAGTTTATTTTTTTTAATGATGAGAGAGAGAGAGAGAGAGAGAGAGAGAGAGAGAGAGAGAGAAACATTTATCAGTTGCCTTCCACATGTGCCCAGCCAGGGATGGAACCTGCAACCTGGGTATGTGCCCTGACCAGGAATCAAACCCAAAACCTTTTGGTTTACGGGACAACACTCCAACCAACTGAGCCACATTGGCCAGGTGCCCTGTCACTTGTAATGATTTACCTCATTGGGTTGGGAATACCCAGATAGTCTTCCTATCTTGAGGTCAACTGATTTTATCTTAATTATACCTGCAAAATCCCTTCCCAGCAGTACCTACATTAGTGTTTGCTTAAATCCGTGGTCAGCAAACTGCGGCTCGCGAGCCATATGCGGCTCTTTGGCTCCTTGAGTGTGGCTCTTCCACAAAATACGTGAGGGCGCACATACAGTGCGATTGAAACTTCGTGGCCCATGCGCAGAAGTCGGTTTTCGGCCTGGGCGAGTCTATTTTGAAGAAGTACTGTTGATATTTGGCTCTGTTGACTAATGAGTTTGCCGACCACTGGCTTAAATCATTGGAAGAAGGTGTGTGGAACCTTGCGACCATCTTAGATTCCTGCCTCCCTCAGAGGCCACATAAGAGCAGAGAGTGAAAGAATTGGAGGCCTTTCCTTACCCAAAAATCTTTAAGTTGGGTGCACCAGGATTTGACAGCTATGTTTTAGGAGGTTGGATGGGGAGACATGGGAAGTTGATGCACAAGTTGAAGGCCTGGATTAGTGTGGGGCTTTGAGAAAGATGAGAAAGCCATGACAGTGGGGGACACTTGACAAGTGATTTGAAGAGAGAGGTATGATTGAGGGGAAAGAGTCATCTGAAAGGTGACTGGTTTCAAGGCTGGAGACCAGAATACTGGGAGTGCTGTTACTAACCGGAGGAAGCTATGAAATCGGTGCCATGAGAAATGGGATTTGTGTAGTGTGAGCATTTTTTTATTTCCATCAGTTGCATCTTTAAAAGAAAAGTTCTTACGATTGGATTCCTGGTCAGGGCACATGCCCAGGTTGCAGGCTCAATTCCAAGTGGGGGGCATGCAGGAGGCACCCGATCAATGATTCTCTCTCATGATTGATGTTTCTAACTCTCTCTCCCTCTCCCTTCCTCTCTGAAATCAATAAAAACATTCCTTTTTTAAAAAAAGAAAAGTTCTTTCTGGTTGACTCTGAGTGTCCAGTAAATAGTTTTCAGAGGATCATTTTTTAGTCCTGGTTGCTTCCTGCAAACATAAAATTGGAATTTGGACCAGGTCTCTGAAGTTCCTCCCTCTCTTAGTCTGTAATTCTGTGGTTCCATTGCTAGAACAAAATGGAATGGTTTTCTTTAATGATAAAAATATCAGTGTTTGCTCCAGATATTATTCTTACTCTTGGGAACTTTACCACCTTTTATCATTGTGTTTCTTTCCTCTGTTGGAAATAAGTTTGCCATCCGTATGATGCAATATTCATATCTCGTTCCTGCTACGCTTGGTGGAGGAGGTGGGGGGCGGTGCTGTGTTCTCGCTGCTGCTTGTTTAGCTCTGGTTAAATATGCCCTCTGGCGTGTGTGTATGTTTGTAGAATGGCTGGATTTAGTAAGTGGCATTCGTCACTCCTGCTGTATGACTTTCTGGGTGAACAAATAGAGAGGGAGAGAACCTAAAGTATCATTTTAATTACTAATTGGGAAGTGATTAATACTGACTTAATTAGAGGGAACCATCTGTGCAGCATTGTGAAGGAAGGAGGGAGGGAAGAGGTGTTCAGCTCTACCTCCAGCCCTTCACGCCCCAGCCTCCTCCCCTTCCACGTGGACTGATGGTGGGGAACGCTGCCCATCCACCCATGGCTTGCATCCTGGGCAAACCTTGGAGACCAAATGCCTTTTTCTGTAAAATTCATCTGACCACAGAAATACTTTTTTCCTGCTTTGAGGCAGAAGAACTCGAGTAGAAAAATAGGGGGTGGAGGCAGGTGAAGAGGGTATTGAGGGTGGGAAATGGCGTTGGAAGGAGGCTTGACTCTGGTGGTGAACACACAATATAATATACAGATGATGTGTTATAGAATTGTACACCTGAAACCTGTGTAATTTTATTAACCAATGTCACCCCAATAAATTCAAAGAAAAAAAAAGAAAAAATAGAGTAGAAATTCTTGCATAGGCAGAGTAATGGAGGTTTTTTTTTTAACTTTTTACTTAAGTGCAACATGTATACAGAGACAAGCATGTATAGCTCAATGAAATTTCACAAACTGAATACTCTTTTGTCACAAATACTCAAGATTTTTAAAAACAGAATGTTATCACTATCCTAGAAGTTCCTTTTGGGTTCCCTTCCGGTCCTTGCCCCTCCAAGGGTAACTACTGTCCTGACTTTGAATAGCACAGGTTAGCCTGGTCAGTTTTGTGGTCTGTGTACATGGGGCCAGATAGTATGCACTTGCACATCTGGCTTCTTTCTCTCCACATGGGGAGACTGACTTCTATTATTAAAATGTATTGTGACTATAAGGCAGTTTTCCATTTTGTAACTTAAAAAAAATCCTCACCCAAGGATTTGCTTATTGATTTGAGGGAGAGAGAGAGAAAGAAATATCAGTGTGAGAGAGAACATAGATCGTCTGCCTTCCATATGTGCCGCGACTGGGGATCGAGCCCACAACTTTTCAGTGTACTAGACGATGCTTCAGCCAACTGAGCCACAGCGGCCAGGGCTCCATTATGTAACTTTTAAAACATAAAGATACTAAAAATATTGGTGAATTGTGAGGTTTTGTGTGTGTTTTTAATATGAGAGTATAGCTAAAGTGAAATAAATACACTCTTCTAGAGGGGAAGTTAAATGTGAACAACTCTTTTGGAAAACAACTGAGTCATATATACTAATAGGCTTAAAAATTATCAATATTGTCTAGCTCAGTATTTTGCTAAGAAATACTAAGTGTGGCTCAGTTAGGATATAAAGCCAGAGGTTTTATACATACATACAAAAGGTTATTACAGTGTTATTTTTGAGAAGAAAAAATTTTGAAAGTAAACTAAGTACCTGAAATAAGAATATGGTGACATGTTAACTTTCACTAAAATAATGTTTAGAGCAAATTTTTAAAGCTATGGTAACATCCTCGAATATAATGTTAAAATATTCAGGATATAAGTGTATATTCAGAATGATAGAAGCTATTACAGAAATAGGCTTTTTCACCTTGTATGCGTATATGCATAACCCATGGACTCAGACAGTGGGGTGGTGAGGGCCTGGGGTGGGGGGCTGGGGTGAGTTGGAGGGGGTCGATGGAAAAAAGGGGACATATGTAATATTTTCAACAATAAAGATTTAAAAAAATATAATAATAGTAATAATAAAACAAAAAGAAAGAAAAGAAATAGGCTTTTTTCAAAAGAACTGGAAAGAATTGTAATAAAATGTCAGTGTTGTTTTTCCTCTAATTTAAGTGGGATGATGGGAATATTTTTCCTATTCTTGGCCAATTTTTTTAAACTTCTAGTTTATGTTACTGTTTATAGTTAGAAATAAACCATGAAAGTTTAACAAGTGTTAATGTTGGCACACTCCTTTCTTGGGGAATGTTGGGCTCTGCAGCTCATCCCCACAATGTACACCTCGAGGTGAACTGTGAACTGTTGGCGGTAAAGGTTGGGTCTTATGGCTTGTCTGGTTTTGTCCCTGTTCCTCTGTTAGGTCAGCTCAACTACCAGGCAGCCTCTCCTGACGAGGGCGCTCTGGTGAGCGCCGCCAGAGACTTTGGCTTTGCCTTCCTCGCCCGGACCCAAAACACCATCACCATCAGTGAAATGGGCACCGAGAGGACCTACACGGTTCTTGCCATTTTAGACTTCAACAGTGACCGGAAGCGGATGTCTATAATTGGTAGGTCTCTCTCAAGGGTATGTCTGTGAATCTCTCATTCAGATGCTGCCTGTCACACATTTTCTTTAGGACATCAGGAGAAAGCAGCCAATGAATGAAGGACTAGGCTCCCGGAAGACTTCCGCAGACTTACTGAAGCCAGTGTTTTTCCTTCATTCTGCTGATGTCCATTGCCCAAGAGACAATGCAGGAGATCTGAATCTTGCAAGTGTTGATTGACACTCTTTGACGATGCGGGCTGGCAGCTGCCAAGTCTGGGGTGGCAGATGCAGCGTGCTCAGGGTGGCAGCTGCCCAGCTGGCAGCATGGCCCACATGTGCTTTTACCGTGTGAGCCTCTCCAAACCCCTCTGGTCTGCACTTGATGTCAGAGGAGGAAGAACTCAGCAGGAGAGGAGTTCTGAGTACAGCAAGGATGTGCTTAGGAATAAAAAATCATACCTCCAATCCAGGCACATTACAATAGGCTGTCAAATGGAGATAAGCTTGCTTTCTAATAGTGAAATTTTTTAAGCCATGATTTGAAATAATTTCAAGCTTATAGGAAAATTGTAAGAATGGTTGAAGAACTCCTTTATGCTCTTCCATATTCACCAACTGCTAGCATTGGCCACATTTTCCCTGTCATTTGCATTTTACAGAGGTTCTGGTTTTCTGAACCATTTGAGAGCAAATTGCAGCTCTAATGCCTTTTCCCCTAAATACTTACGTAGGTATCTCCTAAGGACAAGAACAGTCACTCATATATACAGTAGTGATCAGAATCAGAAAATTTCATGTAATACCATGTTATTATCTAATCCAGGGGTCCTCAAACTATGGCCCGCGGGCCACCTGCAAATACAAATATTGTATTTGTTCCCGTTTTGAGAGCAAATTGCAGCTCTAATGCCTTTTCCCCTAGATACTTACGTAGGTATCTCCTAAGGACAAGTCCAACGGACTGAGGGACAGTGAACTGGCCCCCTGTTTAAAAAGTTTGAGGACCCCTGGTCTAATCTATGGAATGTTTTCAAATTTTACCAGAAATGTTCCTCATTCCATCACCCTTATCCCCCTTTTCCTCCCTCCCTTTCTTCCTTCCTTTCTTTTGTCTTTCTGTCTTTTGTATTCAAGATCCAACCCAAGATCACACATTACCTTAGATGATTGTTACTCTGGTTTCCTTTCACCTAGAACAGTTGCTCTCCCTTTTTTTGATCTTTCCTACACTGACAGTTTTGAAAAGTACAGGCTCGTTATTTGTAGAAAGCCCCTCAATTTGGGTTTGTCCGATGTTCCCCCATGATTGGATTCAGCTTACACATAGTTGGTAGGATGAATATATAGATGATGCTGTGTCCTTCCCGGCATATCATATCAGAAGGCACATAGTTATTGGTGATGTTAGCTTTCGATCACTCTGTAAGGTGGTGCCACAAGATTTCTCCATTATGAGACTGAATTTGCAACCAAGAAAAGACACAGAACTACCTACTGAACTCTGACTAGGCATATGTTGCTGAGTACTTCCTGTGTGGCTAGCACTGATTTGGGCTGATTAACATGCTTGGCATCTACCTTGGAGAACTTAAAATCTAGTTAACTGTGAGGCACATTCTATAGTTAAATTACTGCATAGATTAAAAAAAATTTTTAAATAGTCACAGCCCTAGCTGGTGTGCTAAGTGGTTAGAGCATCGACCCACACATTGAAGGGTCCCAGGTTCGATTCCCGGTCAAGGGCACATACTTGAGTTACAGGTTTGATCCCCAGTCTGTTTGGGGTGTATGTAGGAGGCAACCAATCAATGTTTCTCTCTCACATCGATGTTTCTCTCTCTCTCTTTTTCTCTCTTTCCCCTCCTTTTCTCTCTTCCACTCTAAAAATCAATGGAAAAAAAATATCCGTAGGTGAGGATTAACAACAAAAAAAAGGTCATGAGGAGTCATGTCATGATCTGAGTATCAAAGGCAATAAGAATTTACAGGCAAGAAAGAGTCCTATTGGTTAGCATGGACAAAGAAGCTTCTATGGAAGAAACTAGCACAGGGCATGGAGTCAGTAAGTATTTGCTGAAAGAATAAGGATATGGAAAGCTAAGTGACCAAAGAAATCTTTTCATATTTACTTCACTAGTACATTCTATGTAGGTAGTGGTTTACCCACTTTGTTGAGAGCAACATTTTTCCAGGTACATTGATGAGTTTAAACTAATAGTGCATTATTAGCAGAGTGATAGTTAAATTAACTTTATCAATGTAGTGTTCTATTAAGAAATCAAACCTAACTTTATTCTTTGCTTTTCCTTTCCTTGCTACTAGTAAGAACCCCTGAAGGCAGTATCAGGCTTTACTGTAAAGGTGCTGACACTGTGATTTACGAGCGGTTACATCGAATGAATCCTACCAAACAGGAGACACAGGATGCCCTGGATGTAAGTCTCACCTTCGCTCTTTATGCCACAGGTTCCAAACTCACTCTCTGCTACTGTTTCTTAAGCACAAGTGAAAGCTGTATGTTAACTGTTGATCCTTCCCTAATCTTGGTGTGGTTGAGTGGAAAGAACACCAAAGTAGGAACATTTGGTGGCTCTTGTTCTGCCCCTGCTGCTGACTTCCTGGAAATGACCATGGACCATGCCCTTTCCCAATATTCAGGTCAGCAGGAATGGCAAGATTGGCCCACAGGAATGACTGGTCTCTCTTCCAGTGGCCTTGAACAAGCTGCACAACCACACTGAGCTGTAGTCTTAATATCTGTGTGGATCCTAAGAACTCCACCAGCCTCCTCGTATATACTGAAGGGAAGAAAGCATTCATGTGTGACAAAGCATGACAAAGCCATGTGTTGGATGACTGAGTTCTGATACCTTGGTTAGGGAATTGGTTTGGTTCTCATTCCTTCAAACTTGTTATCTAAGAGGACTATGTACTTAGTCCAGTGATAATGCAATTATTCAGAATGCTTCTGGAAATTCTCTTGTGGAATTGCCTACCAATCTTCATGTTTTTTTGATTCTATATAAGGATGGCAATGAAGTATGGAGGATTTCCGTCAGACCTGGTGTTCCAATTCTTTCTCTTTACTTGTTTTATGTCCTTGGGGAAGGAAGGTGGTTGATGTCTCAGATGAGTCATTAATTGTCGAGTGAAAGAGGAAGAGGATAATTCCTATCATAGAGGGTTGTTGCAAGGGAAAGTATCTTGCACAGTTCCCAGCACTTAGTAAGTGCTTAATAAAGGGTGGTTTATTCCCTTTACTTTAAGGGTCTGGTCCAGTTTGAAAGCCACCCAGAGATCCTTCAGAAAGAAGCCTGATGAATATGTTGTTTACTAATTGGGGTCACATTTTAAGATTAGATATGCTGTTGCCCGGCTGGCATGGCTCAGTAGTTGAGTGTCGACCTATGAACCAGGAGGTCAAGGTTCGATTCCCGGTCAGGTCACACGCCCGGGTTGTGGGCTCGATCCCCAGTGGGGGGCATGCAGGGGGCAACCAGTCAATGATTCTCTCTCATCATTGATGTTTCTATCTCTCTCTCCCTCTCCCTTCCTCTCTGAAATTAATAAAAATAAGGGGGGGGGGAGATTAGATATGCTATTAAAGCAGTTACAGTGGGTAATTATTTCTCATGAGGATATAAATTTAATCAAACAAATGCAGAACCTTCCAAAGAACCTTAGAAAGCAGACACTTAATTGGGTGAACCAGTTCTGCCATCTTGGCTAGACCCATGTTAGTGTGAAATAATGAAACATTTTTACTGCTCATATATAAACCATTTAAAATAGCTTAAATCTGCTCTCTATGATTACATTTTCAGACACTCCTTTTCATTAAAATGTTTCATGTCAGCTTTAACAGTGGCTCGTGTATTTCAGAATTGGTTTGAGGTAATAACACTTACTTGAGAGCGCATAGTTGGTTGGGCTTGTAACACAGTTTGTGGGAACAGATTATAAAGTTGTCAGTCCTGTGTTTACAACCTCATTAACACCCGCAAGGCATCTTTCTTTGGCTGTTATTTTCTTAGTCATGAAAAGAAAAAGGTTTTTTTGTGTGTGTGTGTTTTTTTACTCTAGTGACTTGATTTAGAAGAAAGGTTTACATTTCCCTTTAATAATTTGGGAACTAGAAATAAATAACTAATTTAGGGTCCTACAGATACTTGGAAAAACAAAGTATTTGTTTAATCTCCTCTATAAAGTGTATTTGTCCAAATCCATCATTTTTTTCATGGTCTCTTTTTAAATTCTCTTATTGTATTATTTTAAGTAAGATCTCAAATTTGATCTTGAATTACACAAAGTTAACTATTCTTTGTGTGGATGGTTGTCTTCTAAATAAAACAGGTCTTTGCAAATGAGACTCTTCGAACCCTGTGCCTTTGCTACAAGGAAATTGAAGAAAACGAATTTGAAGAATGGAATAAAAAGTTCATGGCTGCCAGTGTGGCCTCAACCAACCGGGATGAAGCTCTGGATAAAGTGTATGAGGAGATTGAAAAAGACTTAATTGTGAGTTTTAACCTTAATAATTTTTCCCCTTGATATTCTAAACAAAATTGGAAATTTTAATTAAGTTTTGATTTCCTTCTTGAAAGATAAGTCTAACTTCAGCATTTGAAACTGGTACAATGAAATTAGGTCATTTGAGTGTTTTTTTTCCTCAGCAAGCAAAATACAAGTTGCCATTATGAGAAACAGAAAGCATTAAAACAGGTTCTATTCTGATTATTATATCACTTATTAAAATTATGATTTTTACACAGTAACAAGCCAGACTATACTTAGTACATAGTGAGAATTACTGAAATAATTTCTATTTTGCAAACTCTTGAAACAAGAAAAAAAATACCATTTGTAAATTAAATTTTCAGAGTTAAACACTGCCTGTACAGTTTAGATTAATGGAAAATGTTCAGCAAATAGTAATGACCTTTAGCAAGAATTGACTTATGTCTGTTTAAAGTAACATATACATAATGAAAGTGTGTTTTTATTGTCCTTGATTTTGTTCTTGCATTGTTGACTTGGTCAATTACTTTAGGAAAAACTATTTTGGTTATTTTGGTTTGGGGTGTGAAACACAGCAACCCTCCCTGTTAATGCCAGCCATCCACTCCAGTAGAGAACCGACTAGGGTACATAATTAGCCCTTCTTCTCTATGTAGGTTGGCAAATTGTTATTACAGAACATATTG
Organism: Myotis lucifugus; assembly: GCF_000147115.1. Lineage (NCBI taxonomy): Eukaryota > Metazoa > Chordata > Mammalia > Chiroptera > Vespertilionidae > Myotis > Myotis lucifugus. Next base: position 2,275,009 of record NW_005871084.1, on the reverse strand, counting down.
CTTATTTGCTAATTCATTGTTGTTGTTGTTTTTAATGTTCATTGCAGCTATTGGGAGCTACAGCTATTGAAGACAAGCTTCAGGACGGAGTCCCAGAAACCATTTCAAAACTTGCAAAAGCAGACATTAAGATCTGGGTGCTTACTGGAGACAAAAAGGGTAATTCATTGTGTAGGGAAGCATGTCTGTTTACTCGCAAATATTCAGAGTTCCTGTTTACGTGCCCGAGATGACCTTCTCAGACTTTCCATCCTGCACAAACACTGGCCTTTCTTTGGGACATGAACACTTTCCCTAAGAAACTTTTCTCTGTTATACCAGCCCACCCTGTGTCCTTCCCCATATTCCTTCATTTATTCCTTATACTTGAGCTCCTGATTGAATCTTGCTGATTGTGGTCAGTCTTATCTCTCCAGCCAGACATGGCTTGCTGTCCTGAGGGGCCGTCCTTCATGTCCCTTCTGTCCGCCCCAGCACTGCCATTTGTTGGCATGGGTTAGAATAACAAACAGTGAGCAACTATTATTTTCTTGCTTGTTTTATTGCTTGAAAATAAATTATAATTAAAATTTCATACACAAGGGAAGATTTTAAATTTAGAAATGAACAGAGTTGGTTGGGGCTGATACTTTAATCCCCAGCATTCCACGGGAAACCAGATAATTTCTCTTGCTTTGATTTACATCAGCAGTGGGTCCCACACTCTGCTAGGCTCCGGGAAGCACAGTCCCAACCTTAAAAAAATACCAATGGATGGTAATACAAAAGGGGAAAAAGGCTTCAATAGGAGCCTTGTGTGAATGAAGGTTGATGGAACTGGTTATCTCCTCACCCCCCATAACAGAATGATTAAACCACATGAACTGAATGTGTTTAGGATTTCAGTGAACAATGATTTATTAAATAATCAGTTAATGTATTTGATGCTATAGCACATTTTATTATTAAAAAGATTTCAAACCAGACTTTGAGTTATACTTACTTTATTACAGAAAGAGGGATTTTTTAAACTGTGATTTCTATACATTGTTATGGAAAAACAGCATAGTTGATTGAATCTGCCTATTTTATTAATTGAAAAAAATCATTATTACTAGATAAAGTTGATTATTAAGTTCATCAGTAGGAATGACATCTGACTTCATTTTTTTCTGCTGTAGAAACTGCTGAAAATATAGGATTTGCCTGTGAACTTCTTACTGAAGAAACTACTATCTGCTATGGGGAAGATATAAAGTAAGTGACAAGCCTACAGGATGAGAATAATGTCTCGTTTTTATAAACACAGGACTAGGTGTAGAAGACACAGATACGGAGATGGGAGCTAGATTGTCACTGCAGGCAGCTTCCTCTGTTTACATGAAGCAAAAGAACCACAGGCAGCTCCGCGTTACCATGGTTGTACCACATTATTTGCCCTTGTAGGGGCCATCATTCCCCATTCCTTCGAAGTCCTCGGGACTTGTCTTCTGATACAAATTAAAGTGAATTACATTCACGTATTGTCTTTTCTAGGAATTGTACCTTTCCGAGGGAAAATAGAAGAAAGCCCCCACAATCCTGCCTGGAGGGAAATTTTTGGGTTGGTTACATCTGTAGTCTTGTCTAGTTGGGCAGGCCTGATAGTTCAAAGTTGAAGTATCTCATTGGCCCTAAATAAGAGTGCAGCGGACCTGGAAATGTATAAGGAAAAAACCCTGACTTGTTATGAAGCTACACATGTGCTGTACACAGTTACCAGGATGTGTTTGCCTCTGGCTTGAGAGTTACTTCCTTTTATTCCTCCAGACTTTTCCTTACGATGCCTCAAGGCCAATTAACTAAGCTCTTAACATACAGCCTAGTCTGTTAAGATGATGAGGGAGTTGATGGTTGTCATTAGTCTTCCTTCTAATGATGATGATAGAGTTTCTGAGTTCTTTCAGTGTATTAGGCACACTGCTAAATTAGACAAACAAAACCGGTAGCCTTATAATCTTAAGTAGATCAGTTCTGTTTGAATAGAGGTATATAAATCATGCCTCTTTGTGCTTTTAGGTCTTTAAAAATAGCAATGGACAAATAAATACTAATATGTTGACTTAAGTAGTTTCTTGGTTTCAAGTAATCTGACTAAATTACCATATGGTTTTGTTTATTTCTTATAGATAGGAGACTTAATATATTTCTGTTCTTTTTTAAAAGTGTTGAAAGTTGGGCTCTGAGCTAAATTAGAAGATAAAGTGAATGCAAGAAGCAGATTTTATGATCATGTTCTTAGCTCAATTTACCTTTACAGAAATGAATCATCTTTCTAGAATCTAGATCGCCATCCTATAGAATAGTTTGAATGGGTAACTTCATATTTTTCTCTTCCAGCCTTTTAGGGGTCACTCCTTATTTCAACTTGAAAATAAAAATTAAATTAATGTGGAAAATGGATAGATAACTAATCCCCTAGTGCGGTGGTTCTCAGTGGGAGGCAAGTTTGCCTTCCATGGAACATCTGGCAATGTCTGGAGTCAGGTTATCACAATGGGGTGCTCGAAACATCCTACAGTCCGATGAATAGCCACATTCAACAAAGAATGATCTGGCCTGAGACTGCAATAGTGTCAAGGCTGAGAAAGGTGTTCTTGAAGGTGAAAAATAATGGCTCAGTGTGTGTAATGAGGAAAGCCCTGGGCTGAGAGTTAGGAGACCTGAGTCTTCATTCCTGTTTTCCCATCAACCTGCTGCAGGCAAATCATATCATCTCTGCCAGGCTTCATTTTCTTATTTGTAACATGAAGAGATTGGATAAGATAATCACAGTCCCTTCCACTCCAAAATCCTGTGCTCATTTTGCTATCACATGAATGTGCTATATGTGGTCTTCTCAATAATGTGTTGGTAGAAAGCACTGAGCATTTCTCTAAACCAGACTTTATGTGGAAATCAGTTTCTTTCTGCCAAACAGCCCTCATTCATAATACAGTAGGGTTCACCCCGGTATTATAATTCAGATTAAGATTGTCTTCCTTCTGTGTTTTTGTGAATATATTTTCAATTTTATCTTTCTTGTGCTGTTTTGGCAAATAATGAAGCACCAAGAACATGGTGCCCCCATAGTGGAGGAATTAAAACTTAGTTAGGTTGTATATCACTCATTAAAAAATGGGCAAAGGACTTGAATAGACATTTCTCCAAAGAGGATATAAAAATGGCCAACAAGCATATGAAATATGTTCAACATCACTAATTATGAGGGAAATACAAATTAAAAGTACAATAAGATATCACTTCACACCATTAGGATAGCTATTATATATATTGAGTGTGGGCAAGGATATGGAGCAATTGGGACTCTTTGTTCACTGCTGGTAGGAATGTAAAATGGTGCAGTCACTATGGAAATGGTAGGATGGTTCCTCAAAAAAATTAAAAATGAAGTTACCATATGATCCAGCAATCCCACCTCTGGGTATTATCCCAAAGAACTAAAAGCAGGGACTCAAAGAGAATATTTGCACACCCATATTTATAGCAGCACTATTTGCAATTGCCAAGAGTAGAAGCAAGCCAAATGTCCATCAATGTATGAATGGATACACAAAATGTTGTTCACCCTTAAAAAAGAAAGGAAATTCTGACAAATGCTACAACATAGATGAACCTTGAGGACATTAGGCTAAGTGAAATAAGCCAGTCACAAAATGAGAAATACTGTATGATTTCATGTATATGAGTTATCTAGAGTGGTCGAATTTATAGAAACAGAAAGTAGAGTGGTGAGTAGCAGGGGTTGGGGGAAGGAGGATTGGGGAGTTGTTTAATGGGTATAGAGTTTCAGTTTTGAGAGATGAAAAATTCTGGATATTGGTTCTACAACAATGTGAATATACTTAACACTATTGAACTGTACACTTAGAAATAGTTAATGATAAATTTTATGTTATGTTTTTGTACCAAAATGTTAAAAAGAGATTATATTAGTATGCCAAAATTATCTCACAGTGAAGGGCCTGTTTACAGCCTTGTACTTTAAACACTTAAATTTCTTTCCCCCAGTGCTCTTCTTAACACAAGAATAGAAAACCAGAGGAATAAAGGTGGAGTATATGCAAAATTTGTACCCCAGGTGCAGGAACCTTTTTTTCCACCCGGCGGAAACCGTGCCTTAATAATCACTGGCTCTTGGTTGGTACGTATATCATTAGGGTGTCTGTGCCTTTGGCTCAAACTAAAGCAGTTCATTATGGACCAATTTTAGATGGTTTGCCATATTAACTACCAGCCCATAAATCTTTTAGCCAATAAATGAAAATGCAGTTTCCCAAGTTTGAAACTTAATGTTCTATGGTACATGAAAGGAATTACAGCAAACTGGTGATAGTGGTTATACCTGATTTATCAATCAATGGTTATGGTTATTTTAAATTTTCTTCTTTGTACATTTTTCTATTTCCTAATTGTTTATAGTAGATTTTCAATAAATAGAACAATGTAATCAATAATATAAGCCAAGAATTATCCTTTCCCATCATCAAAACCTTGGGAAATGGGACTCTTTTTTTTTGGTAAGAATAGTTTATTGATTTTTAGAGAGAGTGGGAGAGAGAGAAACATCGATGTGAGAGAGAACCATCAATTGGCTACCTCCTGCATGCCCCTTAACAGGGACCAAGCCTGCAACCCAGGCATGTACCCTGACCGGAATCAAATCGGCAACCTTTTGGTGCATGGGATAATGCCCAACCAACTGAGCTACCTGGCCAGGGCAGGAAATGGGACTCTTGATATAAAAACTAAAATGGTAGTAATTCTTTCCCTTTGTGATTTCACAGAATGAAATTCTTCTAGAGAAAAAGACCAAGACAAGTAAGATTCTGAAGCTGAAGTTCCCAAGGACAGAAGAAGAAAGACGAATGCGGACGCAAAGCAAAAGGAGGCTGGAAGCCAAAAAAGAACAGAGGCAGAAGAACTTTGTTGACCTGGCCTGCGAGTGCAGTGCGGTCATCTGCTGCCGGGTCACCCCCAAGCAGAAGGCCATGGTGGTGGACCTGGTGAAGCGGTACAAGAAAGCCATCACGTTGGCGATTGGAGACGGAGCCAATGATGTAAACATGATCAAAAGTGAGTCTTACACAGGCAGTCAATGAAACCTGAATTACTAAATTGATGGCGGGAACAGATTTGAGGGTAGTTTTTTCCAATCTTATTGCTCGGGCTTTCCTAAAGCAAATATTTAATAAAGGTGCCCTACCAGGATGGCTACACCTGTGACCCTGCCCTCAGGTAGTTTACAGCCCATCGAGTAGGAGAGAGCAGGCATGACAATGCTCCTTGCAGAATGCCAAGTAGAAGACAAGTTCCATATGGGTGAATTTATCCTTGTTTCCTTTTATGTGTTTGGATTTTTTTCCTCTCCTTCAACTTCTCCCATGTTTCTTTGGGGCTTATTAAAAGTCCTGCTATTTAATCAGTTTTGTTAAAAATTCTGCTAAGCTTGGTATACATAGTTGAACTCTTTCTGTATTTGTTTTGAGATTATTCTCCCTCCCCTAAGCTTTCTTCTTGCCTTTGATAAATCTGTTAGAACTTCACCATTGGGAGACCTGCAGTGAGCTCAGAGTAACACATTTGGCACTGAAGCAAAGCTCCAAAATGGTCTCACCAGCTTCTTGACCTCCCTGAAAGACTGCCAACGGTCCTCCTGCTATTGTAGGACCCTAGGTTCCCATAAATTAAAGGATTCATACAGAGAAACACAGTTGTGTGGGTATTAAAGGATGTGGAACCAAACCTCATCAACATGTCTGAATCCTGGTCCTTTTTCCCCTCCCTATATTACTTCAGGGTGATCTTGTAATGAAAATACCCAAACTAGGGAGACTTGAATACTTCTCATCCTACTGCCAACATGCTCATCTGAAAACAAGAAAATTATCTCTGATGTCACCTCCAGCTTTGTGATGTTATTAGGATGAGCGATTATATGGCTACACTAGAGGCCCGATGCACGAAATTCGTGCAAGAGTAGGCCTTCCTTCCCCCAGCTGCCAGCACCAGCTTCCCTCTGGCACCCGGGACCTGGGCTTTCCTCCAGCCGCTGGCAGGCACCTGGGACCCAGGCTTCCCTTGCAGCCCCAGCTTCATCCAGAAGGACGTTCAGTCTAATTAGCATATTACATTTTTATTATTATAGATGTGTATATGCACATCCTGCTGTGCTGGGTATCTTAATGCATTATGTATAACTAGATTTTATATTCAGCCTGTGTTGTGACTCATGAATCTGTCTTTCTTTTCTTAGAGTCTCTTCTCCTCCTTGACATATACTAAGGGTATTCCAACTTTATCTTCTTCAACAGGAGTCAGCTGTATGATGTACGTCTTCTTGCTTTTTTATTATGTGTCTGTCACCACTACCAGTTTAATTCCTCTGTACTGTGTTTTGCATGTGCTTGTGCTACCATGCAAATGGCATTTCTTGCTCTGAATTAGATTTATTTTCTCTGCACCTAGCTCTTTCTCTTCCATTATATATCAGTAACTCAACTAGCTGCGCCAAAAAGAGCAAGAAACTCAAACATGATTTGTATTCAGTTATACTGCAGACTCCTAGATGTTTGGGGAGGCGGGAAGGGTTACCTTACAGATTTACCCTCTGGTTTACGATTTAGACTTGAAAATGTTTTGTTCCTCTGAGTTCACCAACTGATAGCCAAGGGATCACAGAAGTCAACATAGATCTTATAGAGACTTGTTTTTCTTAAGTTGTTTTACCAATTTTATTAAGCTGTTATATGGCAGGTGCTTTTATATATAACCTATGGAGCATCCATTTGCAACAAAAATCAAGGAAACTCTGAGGTCTCCTTGGAAGTCATCAGCTTTATCCAAGTATTTTTAGTGCCTTTTTGTACTTTGCAGAAAACTAATTTCTTTCAACTGCATCAAGAACAATATACAGTGGTGAGGGGGATATTTGTTGTTTATAAAAAAAGTAGAGTGAAATTTAAGTGTCAGAAAAAATCTGACCATTGGCTAACAGGTTTCATGTTTAGCAGTAAGTACAGTAGAAGCAGAGGAAATTGCAACCCACCATGTTTCTTCCCCTAGCAAGGATCCTAGGACTCTCATATGCTGCCCTCTCCTCTTGTGCCTAAAGATGTCTACTGACTGGTGGGTGGTTTTTCTTGGTCTAAGACCCTGAGAATGAAAAAGCTTGAGGAAATGATCTGTTTGTTAAGGAATCATGGAGTCTTTTGAAGAGGCATTTAAAACCATATTTGGAACTTCAGAAAAATCTATATTTAGATTTTAGGGGAAAAGCCAGTGTGGCCTTATGAAGTGCATCTGTTCAGTTGCCTTGAATCACCCTGTGAATCATTTCACACACTGTCCTTGGTCTGCTCAGAAGATAAAGTTTGGCAGGCATTCCTCGGCCTCAGCTCCAGCATAATCTCAACATTTCCCTATGTGGCTTGTTCAGGAAAGAAAGCCGTGGTTGGATAGGAAAGAGTAGTTGGTAATCATGATCAGTCAAGTGAACTATTTGCATGCGTTGAAAGAGGTCATAAATATTGAATGAGATGCAATTTATTCTATTTTTTAGAATTGCATAATATTGTTGAAAACCTTGGTTTGCACAAATGACTCCATTTTGAATTTGCCAGACCTTGTGTTCTGCAAATGGGGAAGGATTTTTTGGAGCTTCTTTTAGTTGGAAACCCTGCTGGGTTGGCAGTCACTTCTCAGGGTCTGAGTAATAGGTTGTGTTCTCCAAACACATGTTCTCTTGAATGATCTCACTGTCTGTCTTTCCTCTCATGACTTCTGAGACCTAGAAAAAATGTGTAATTCTCTACATTGAATACACAATTTAAAGACTATTGGAACGATGGATAAAATTGTGACTCGTTTTTTATCTATTCCGGAAACCTTCCCCACTACATTTAAAAAAAAAAAAAAGAGTGTCTTAAGGTAATGATAGGCTATAAATAAGTTTTTGAAAGTTTAATAGTAACTTAGTTAAAACTCTTTTGATTACTTGTGTTGGGGAATAACTAACACTAGCTTAAGACAAAAGAAATTTATTTTAAAAGATACAAAGATGTCTCATGCTGCCCAAGAAGGCCAGGCCTCAGAAGATGTTGGAGCCAGGACCTGAAGCCTCACCAGGAACCCCGTGTCTGTCTGTCTCTCCCTCTCTCTAAATGACATTTCTCTGCCTTCAGAACCCCTCAGAAATATATCCATCTCACACCTCAAGAATTTACATGTTAAAGTTTTAAACACAAACACATCCTAATCCTAATTCCAAATGCCCAGAGACAGATGGGCCCAGCTTGGGTTTTCCGTCAGCCAGGGCGCAGGACAGGAAACAGACACCTTGAGGCCCTTTAAGCAGAAAGTGATTAATACAGGGGTCGGAGTACTCAAAAAAGCTCTAGATGGACTGAAAAAGCTGGTTTTAGGCTGCATGTCTAACATCTAGTATTCCTCACTAGAGGAGATTCTACTGTGAGGATCCTCTGCAGAGCTTTTCAAATAAGAAGCCTCTGCAGCTTTCAATGAACCTAAGAGGTCTCTGATTGTCCAAACCTCTTTCAGTCAACATCTGACAGCCGGAGAATGGACACGAACTCTGTTGTAGAAATGCCAAAATAGGAAGTGATGCTGGGCTTTGATTCACTTCTTCCATGTATCAAGGGGGTCGAAACAGTGGAACTTAATTCACAAAGAACCTAGTGGTAAGGGAGTCTGGGCAATGTAGGGTTTTTATTGGCATTCCCATCTTCAGTTAGAACAGGATGGAATGAAGGTTGAGAAACAATTCATAGTATCCACCTCAGATTATGTGTCTGCCCATGGCTGACTCAGCTATGGCTGGGGAGTCAGAGACACATTAGGGCTCACCCTTTGGGTGAGAAGGATGGTTTATGAGCTGGGCAGATAATCTGACTGGAATTCCGCATTCACCTGAGATCCTTTCACAGATGTTCATGAAGGCCCAACCATGTGCACTATTTGATAACTACTACCTCTGACTTTGAAATTAGTTCAGAAGGTGGAGTGGAGGCTAGAGAGCAAGAATTTTCATATTTATTATTCCATGAATGTCAGTTTTTTGTTTTGCCATGGAAACATTATCACATCAACGTTTTGCCTTTAAATAGGTTTATGACTAACAGTATCTTCTCCCTCTGCCCCATAGCTGCTCACATCGGTGTTGGAATAAGTGGACAAGAAGGCATGCAAGCTGTCATGTCCAGTGACTATTCCTTTGCTCAGTTCAGATACCTGCAGAGACTGCTATTGGTGCATGGCCGGTGGTCTTACATCAGGATGTGCAAGTTCCTACGATACTTCTTTTATAAAAACTTTGCATTTACTTTGGTTCATTTCTGGTACTCCTTCTTCAACGGTTACTCTGCACAGGTAATATCATTATTATTTATATGATTGGCAGTTTTTGGTGTTCTGTCTCTTAATAGCTGAGGCACAGATTAAGATATGGATTACTTTTCTAAAGTGTTTCTGGTGCTTTAACAATGTCTTATTTTGCCTTTAAAGGGGCAGAATTTGTTCCTGGTCTGTTGGCTTTTTTTTTCTGTCAGTCAGGGTGCAGGACAGGAAAGAGACCCTTTGAGGTCCTTTAAGCAGGAAGTGATTAATACAGGGGACAGGGACTATGCCTTCACCCTAAATGTTTTTCTAAGTTACCTTGCCATTAAAGAACAGTGATAACAATTTGTTCAACTTTGCAAGTATAAAATTATATCATGACCAAGGCTAAAGGCATTATGCAAATTTTAGATGACCATAGATCTATTATGTCTCCATTTGTTTGGAGTTTTAGTTTTTGCTGTAACAGGAATGGTGGGCATATGTAATATGTCAAAATAGTGATACAGCAGTTAACACGTTAAGCGCCCAGTCAGTCACTGGTGACTGACACTATACTTTCCGTCCGGAAGACAAAACAGGCTGGGCACTTAACGTGTTAAATATCATTAGTGAAAAATGAACCTAAGCCAGTGTCTCTGATTGTCCAAACCTCTTTGATGCTATGTCACAGACAAATGGTTATCAGAACAGCCTCAGGAACCCAGGCCAGGAGTGACCTTGAGCAGGGCTGGGGCCTTCTTCCTGTTTCCATGCAGGACGGTATATACAACTGCTGGTGCTGAGTAAGGTTTCCTCTGTCCCACCCTGAGGATGGGTGTGTGCACAGCCCTACTTATCCCTTTCAGAAGCATAGTTCTTATATTCAGCCGAATTCTGTTTTAGAAAGTGTTTGAATGGCAATACTGGACTTGCAAGATAAGAGTAAAGAAGATTTGTATGGTATTTATGTGCTTTTGAACGGGTTTTATGTATTCTCATTCATTAAGGAACATAAAAAGAATTCAAACACTGACTTGGTTTCCAACTTTATTAAAATAGAATAGACTCCTTTCCCAAAATTTGTTGGGGTACATCTCCCCACTTATTTAGGGGGAAGTTAGTGTCTGTGGAATGGTTTTTTATTCTGCCCATTACATAGAAACAGACTTATGCCATCTGCAGGTGTAGATGTAGGGCAGAAGTCCCACTCAACCTGGGAATATCCCTGCTTTGACAGAGCAGATGAATACATGTTGACTAGGCTGCCAGTGTTTCCTGGTTGGTAACACACTCTGTAATCTCCCCACAGACTGCGTATGAAGACTGGTTCATCACCCTCTACAACGTGCTGTACTCCAGCCTGCCTGTGCTCCTCATGGGGCTGCTCGACCAGGTAGGGGCCTTGTGCTGACAGGGATACTCTGTACGCCTCTTAAAGAAGGTCAATGCAAATATTTTTTTAAAATATATTTTTATTGATTTCAGAGAGGAAGGGTGGGAGAGAGAGATAGAAACATCAATGATGAGAGAGAATCAAAGCAAATATTTTGGTGCATTCTTTTGGTTTTCACTTGGTTCTGAGTAAACCCTATTATAGTTCTGGTGTCCAGCAACAAGAGTAACTGCTGTGCTTCTTGCTGAGTGGTAAGAAAAGAGAAGTTTTGCGCCTGGGTTGAATCACTGACTGGAGTTGATCATTTTCCTTTGGACACTAAGACTTTCTCGATAAGACACTTGACAATATACTAGTAGTATATCTCTATAATAACCTATTCATTTTAAAATAAATTATTTTAAAACTTTCTAAATCTTATGTGTTTAATTCCCAGATTACTACATTGTACATTTTATCTAGTAGTAATTCTTAGAGAAAGTACTTTAATAAAAAGAATAATTGGGAATGAGCTCATCAACTTTTATTTGAAAATACTTTCCCAAATAATTAGAAACAATATATTCTCTGAGGAGGTAAAAATAGCCTCCCTACATTTTTTGACATTACTGATTTGTTTTCTTTCCATAAATAGCAAATTAATATACTTCCTTAGACTAATGTAATGATGTTGATCTCTGTACAGTGAAACTATTCATGACTTATCTTGTTTAGTTTTTGCCTTCAGAAATCCTAAGTTGGTTAGAGTGTTGTCCCCATATGCCAAGGTTTTGGGTGGATCTCCAGTCACAGGGCACATACAAGAAGCAACTAATGAATGCATAGATTAGTGAAACAAATCGATGTTTCTTTCTCTCTCCCCCCCTTCCTCTCTCTAATTAAATAAATAAATAAATAAATAAATACCTTGTGACATGTAAGCATGTAAGCTTTCTCTGAGCTCTTTGATTCTTGATGGACAGTACACAACTCTTCTTGTATTTCCCCCTTAAGGATGTGAGTGACAAACTGAGTCTCCGATTCCCTGGATTATATGTAGTGGGACAAAGAGATTTATTATTCAACTATAAGAGATTCTTCGTAAGCTTATTGCATGGGGTTTTAACATCGATGATCCTCTTCTTCATACCTCTGGGAGCTTATCTACAAACCGTGGGACAGGATGGAGAGGCGCCTTCCGATTACCAATCTTTTGCTGTCACAATTGCCTCTGCTCTCGTGATAACAGTCAATTTCCAGGTATGTGGTTTTAGTCACCTGTTTTCAGTATCTGTTGGTACCTGTGTTTCTACAGACCAGTGTGCACGTCCAGCTAGCTCCCACTCTCCCTCCAACTGAGCCTCTGCCATTTTACACAATATGAATGCTGTTTTCACTCCTGATAACCAAACACATTTCCTACTTCTTGCTTGAGCCAAGGATAGTTTAATTGGTCAGTATTCCAGTCAAATCATGCCTAAGTTGCTGAATTCTGTTTTTCAGAATCCTTAGATCCTTTATTTCTTGTTAACTCCACAAAGTGAATGCTCTGTTTTTCTCTGGTTTCCCAACAGATTGGCTTGGATACTTCTTACTGGACTTTTGTGAATGCTTTTTCAATTTTTGGAAGCATTGCACTTTATTTTGGCATCATGTTTGACTTACATAGTGCTGGAATACATGTTCTCTTTCCATCTGCATTTAAATTTACAGGTTGGTATTTTCTTTCTAAATTCCAAAAATAAATGTACAGAAAAATATCAAATTTTAAGTTATTACTAGGGAAAATTAATGTCCTGAGAAGAAATTGAATGGTGATAGTTTGGAAGGGTGGTAATGTGATGTGAGGAAAGCAAATTAAAATAAACTTAAGATATAATTGTGTATCTGCTAAGTTAGATAAAAGCTCCCCGCCCCCAGTAAAACCTAATATTGGTAGCTTATTGGGGAACAGAATACCTGTATTGCTGGTAGCACAATAATACAGTTTAATTATTCCAAAACACTATCTGGGGAAAAAATGAACTATTCAATTTTTTGTACACTTTGACAAGTATTTCCACTTGGGGAAAATACTCTAAGGTAAAACACATCAAATTTTGGAAAGGTAATCTGTACAAACATTGTATCGCAACATTTCTAATTATGTTTTGAAAATGGAAATAACCCAAAGACCTAAGAATATAAAATCAGCTAATCCAAGTACAAATCTCATATGATAGAATTCCAGAACTCAAAAGTGGGCTACATTGCCCAGCTGGTATGGCTCAGTGGTTGAGTGTCGACCTATGAACCAGGAGGTCACAGTTCAACTCCCAGTCAGGGCACATGCCCAGGTTTCGGGCTCGGTCCCTAGTGAGGGGTGTGCAGGAGGCAGCCAATTGGTGATTCTCTTTCATCATTGATGTTTCTATCTCTCCCTCTCCTTTCCTCGCTGAAAAAAAATTTTTTTAATTATTTTTTAATATATTTTTATTTATTTCAGAGAGGAATGGAGAGGGAGAGAGAGATAGAAACATCAATGATGAGAAAGAATCATTGATCGGCTTCCTCCTGCATGTCCCCCACTGGGAATCAAGCCCACATCCCAAGCATGTGCCCTTGACCAGAATCGAACCTGGGACCTTTCTGTCCACAGGCCGACGCTCCATCCACTGAGCCAAACTGACTAAGGCTAAAAAAAAAATTTTTTTTTAAGTGGGCTACATTGGAGATATGTATTCAGAGCAATAAATACAGTTACAGAAAATACAATAGTTTACAGCTGTATAAAATATAGGACAAATTGACAAATGCTGGAATGAATTTGAGTTTATAAATATAAATATTATAAATAAATATCATGAATTGGAAATTATGAACTTCTTATTTTGAATAGAGTAGCTTGGATTTACAATGGCAAAAAAATCCCCATAAACTCGGTTTCCTGTAAAAGATTAGTTGTTTCTTTTTTTACAACCAGTTTTGGCTTGTAAAAGACCGTTGCTGTGGTAACCCTTTTCTTCTTGGGATTGAGATCATTTTTAAGATTACATTTTTCTTTAGTGACTTGGTTTTAAAATGTTAGTATCTAGTGACTTAGACTATTCCCATGGGGATTCGTTTTTAAACCCAGACACATTTTTCAGTGTAGAAACCACATTTAAAAAACTATACATGAAACCTATATAATTTTATTAACTAATGTCACCCCAATACGTATATTCAATAAAAAATAAATTTTTAAAAAAGACCATTATTTTTAGAAACTTACAGTGTAAGTACAATGTTGTGTGAAAAATTTGGCTCTAGTTTTAAAATTGAGTAGTATCTGTGATGATCTGGTTGTATTATAGAAATGAATTGTTACTTCCTCTGACATCAACTGGAAAATGCCTGGATCTCGTCAGTCAGATGTGGGTCTTAATTCGGGAGTTGCCATAGCTAGTTCTCTTATCTTGGGCAAGGTATCTTGGGCAAGGTACTTCTTCATGACTCAATTCCCTTCCATGGCAAAGAGGGAATATTCATCTCTCAGAACTGATTACATGGCATGATCTGTGTCATACACCTAAGATAAAGCCTAGCACACAAGTGGCAATATTAGTTAGTATTTGGAGTTTCAAACCAAAACTGTAAATAGGAAAGTGCTGTTTTAAGTTCCTGAAAAAATTCAGAAGTGTAGATTGCCTAATTCTGTATTTTTAATCAATGCACCCTGTCAACAAATGCACTTTTTTTCCCCTTATTTGTTCACTTATGCACATTTGTCTTGTTCCAGAGACTTTAAGCAAAGCAAAATTTGGTAGGTAATCTGATTTTAAAATGTTGATTCCGTAAGCAGTGATGGGACGTTTTGGAAGGGTAATCTGCTTCTTGTAAAACTTCAACAGGGGATCCATTTATGGACTATGGAACAGGACCTGTGTCCTTAGGATGGGAGGACCCCTGTGACTCTTTCTCCACGTTTCTTACAGGCACAGCTTCAAATGCTCTGAGACAGCCATACATTTGGTTGACCATCATTTTGACCGTGGCAGTGTGCTTACTGCCCGTCGTTGCCATCCGCTTCCTGTCCATGACCATTTGGCCATCAGAAAGTGATAAGGTACAGAAAAAATACTCTTTGTCCTAGCTCTGAGTGCCCCTCACAAAAATCAAAAGAGCATTTCCTACCCTGGCTGGTTTTCTGAGTGGTTAGAGCATCCGCCTGCAGACAGAAGGGTCTTGGGTTCAATTCCTTCAATTCCAGGTCAAGGGCACATACATCAGTTGCAGGTTAGATCTCAGGCCCCAGTCGGGGCACGAGCAGGAGGCAACCAAGAGATGTGTCTCTCTCACATCGATGTTTCTCTCTCTCCTCTGCTCCCTCTCTTCCACTCCCTCTAAAAAAAAATCAATGGAAAAAATATTATTGGGTGAGGATTAAAAGAAAAAAGCATTACTTAAAAACAGCTTTCCTACACAAGTCTAAGCTTTTCTGAAGTTTGGTATGAACATTTTTTATGACTACTATATCTTTAACACCATCTTGCAAATAAGTCCTTTGGGGTAGGCATTTTTGTTTGCTCGCTTTTTGTTACAAAAATCATCAAACCTGAAAGGGAAAATGGCATAGAACCCCCATAGATCTATCGTCTCAGTTTAACAATTACACTACTAACATTCTGCCGTGCAAATAGGTTCGGGTTTCTTTCTTCATTTAAAGAAAAATGTCACCTTGTAGCTAGATCCTTTGAGATACAAGAAAGCTGTGGCTGAACAATAACGTGGCTGAACAACTCGCATAATAATTAGCTGGCTTTGGGCTCTGTTGATGAGCAATTTAATGCCATCAAAAAGTACTGGGGTTCTTTTAATCTCTCCCCTCTGCTATTTTCATCTTGAAGTGAAAGGATGGATCTACAGCAGTTCCAGCATCGCTGCATCCTGACATGTCTATATCCAGGGAAGTACTCTATCATTTTCCCTTTAGGAGCCTGGAGACTTTTCCTGGAAGGGCCGGCCCACTTTCCTCCAGTCTCATTGGCCAGAATTAAGCCACATGCTCATTCCTGGCCTGTACCGAGCAAGGGAGATGAGTCAGTCCCAGCCCTGGGAGTGGCACAGGTCCCAGGAGGAATGCGGCTGTATGGAGCACAGGGTACCTGAATGAATTCAGTTTCCATCAGAGAGTAGGTGCTAGGTAGGCAACCTGCATAACCCCTGGATCTCCCTTTTCCACGACAAGTGTGTGCAGTAGCAACGAGGGAAAGAATTTCCTCCTGAACCCGAAGCAGTCTGATTTAGGAATTGGAAAGAGCACGAGCTTAAGAGCTTAGGTTACCCATCTTCTAGCTCCAAGATCTAAACCTCACATAACACTTCTAATCTATCTATCTATCTATCTATCTATCTATCCCCTCCCCCCCTCCCTTTTCCCCTCCCTCCCTCCCTCCCCATTTTCTCATCTATAAAGTGAGGGTGGTGATGCCCGCCTCAGAATGTTGTGGGAAAGCCTGTTATAGGTCCTCCATTAACATTTGATCCTGTCCCTGTCCTGTTGGCCCGGCTTCTTCTGCCTTCATCTCCATTCCGTCAGCCCGTTCCGTTTAGCCTTGACCCATCTCTCTCCCTCTGTAGATTCAGAAGCATCGCAAACGATTAAAAGCAGAAGAGCAGTGGAAGCGGCGGCCGTATGTGTTCCGTCGTGGTATGTCCTCCAGACGCTCGGCCTACGCCTTCTCCCACCAGCGGGGTTACGCGGACCTCATCTCCACGGGGCGCAGCATCCGCAAGAAGCGCTCGCCCCTGGACGCAATAATCGCTGATGGGACGGCAGAGTACAGGCGAACTGTGGAGAGTTGATGCACGGGCCTCAAACTGCCTGGAGCAAAACAATCACCCAGAGGAAATGTCTTGTTTTTTGTTTTTGTATGAAACTCTCAGGACTAGTTTTAAAAAACTGAACTTGTCACAAGGATTTTGAAGACATAATCTTGTTGACAAACTACTTGGGTTGGACTATTAAGCAATAGCAAAGCCAAGAATACCTTTTTAAAAGTCCTATTGTTCAACTGTTTATGTTCATTAGGATTCAAAGGGAAATTTGTAAGCCAGTCTCAATCTAGAACAGAATTAGAAAATGGTCTTGTATTTCAATTCAAATGGTATTGCATCATAAAATTTGAATTCGATATTTCAGTCTGGGATCTTCAACGAGAATTTTCCTGAGGGATGGATATATATGCCACCTTTTAACCAAGATCTTTCATTTATGATGGTAGTGACAAAAGATTCATGAATGTTCATCACCTGGAGCTCAGTGGTCCAAGGCTTTTTCAGAATTGTCAAGGGGCTAATGGTTTCATGTTCTCAAATTGGTTTAATAATTCAATCAAAGAAAATTACTTCAGATTTCATAAGTACAACGTTTTAGTCTGTTTTAGTTTACTACGAGGTTAAAATAGCACATTGCATACCTTTACTCTTACTATTCCATATTACTTTAGCCACTTCCTGTAGTTCTGGGTGAGTTTGTCCCCTACTTTCTTAAAAAAAAAAAAAGGATTTAAATATGTATGGGCTTTTTAAAAAAAAAAGTTTAAAAAAACTGAGGATATCAGTGATAAATTGCAAAATATTTTGCAAAGCTTTCTTTTGAAAAGCAAACTTTGTGCCTACCTATATGTAAAGTGTTTTATAAGAGACTTTACGATATGTAAAGTATTTAACAGAGACCTCATTCTTTTACACTTGTTAGATCTTGAGAGAAAAGGGCTGTTGGTAGCTACATTTCTAAGACTGCGAGGCAAAAGTTATTTCTCCAGAAGCTTTTCTCATTCTGTTTTTCAGTTTCCATATTTTCGCAAAGACACAGAAGTGTTTTCAGTAATTCTGTTTGTTAGGCTGTGAACATTCACAGTACCTGTCCCATTGAATTCCTATGAGGAAATCGCAGCATGTACATCGTTCACTTTCTAGGTTTGATAAAAGAATGTATGGCTCTTTATGAAAGCAAATTTCTGAAAGTTTACAACTTCTCTTTATCTTGTAAATTTTTAAAAAATTGTAAGTGGTTTTTTGTGTGTGTGTGTGTTTGTAAAGAGAAGTTAGCTTGTGTAATTCTGTTTCAGATTTCTCTCCCATTTTGTGAATTGTGGGAAAGGTTGAGAATGCAAATGTGTCAAAGACTTATGTTGCGGGGTGCAATATTAACAATTTTAAAATTGCTTTGGATAAATTATTTCTACATTCTGTAAATCTGAGATTTAATGTATATTTTTGTTTAAAAAATAAATGATTTAGTAAAATCTTTGGAAAATATAATCTTTTAAAATATCTTTTAAGTTGGGTTATTTCTTTTACAGTTGTATAGGTGACATAAGAATCTAAGCCTGCAAAATTTCTACAGGAACTAAGGGGTCCTCAGGTGGTGAGAAATAAAGGTAGGGGCAGAGAACTAGGTGTTAGGGGAGAAGTGACTGAGAAAAGGTGATCAGACTTTAAAGTCTCAGGGTATGGGTTCATAAACGTAGTTGATAAAACAATGGCAGAGTTGAGAGAATTAACTCCAATTTAAAAAAAAAATTTACTGTGGGTCTCATGCTATGAGCATCACTTGATAAGGAGAAATCTCTCATGAAAGGAAGAGTCAATAGATGTGGTACCCAACCTTCAGCAACCACCCTGATCACTCAGCAGCCCTCATCCTGGAGGCAAGAGCTCCACCACAAGCAACCCGTTGAAGGCTCAGGTGATGGTAAGCCTTCTTTTAGCAACATTTTTAAGTTTAGGTATGTATATTATTTTGTTTTATTTTAGCTATAATGCTACCGCACACTTAATGGACTACATTATAGTGTAAACATAACTTTTATATGCACTGGGAAACCAATAAATTAGTGTGACTTGCTTTATTGTAACACTTTCTTATGACAGTGCTCTGGAACCAAGCCTGTACTATCAACAAGGGAGGCCTGTGTATCATTTATACTTCAAAGGAAGCTGTTGAGAGAGAGAGAGAGAGAGAGAGAGAGAGAGAGAGAGAGAGGGGGGGGGAGGGAGAGAGATATGTGGGTAGTGAGACTTTTAAAAATTGAATTTTCTTTTTAAACTTTTTTAGTTTTGAACCATATGAATATATTACCAACTCCAAAAATTAAATAACAATAAAAATGGTTATTAAGCCAAAAAAAAAATGGTAGTTTGAGTTGGTATTTTCCCCACTTAATATTACAAATCCTCTCAAACTTAGAATCTCCCTAGCCCACAAATTTCTAGAGCAGCAACCCATAGCTCTCTACTTTGCCCCTTTGGGTGACCTGGGTAGCATCCTGTTCATGGTTATAGACTGAGCAGTGGGCTTTGTTAGGCCATTTATATGCAAACAGGTTTTCTTTGCCTTCAGAAAAGCCTGGGTAGCCGAAACCGGTTTGGCCCAGTGGATGGAGCCTCAGCCTGCGGACTGAAAGGTCCCAGGTTCGATTCCGGTCAGGGGCATGTACCTGGGTTGCGGGAGATGTGCAGGAGGCAGCTGATCGATGTTAATGTTTCTAACTCTCTATCTCTCTCCCTTCCTCTCTGTAAAAAATCAATAAAATATATTAAAAAAAAAAAAAAGAAAAGCCTGGGTAACATTTTTTTAAAGTATGTTTTTATTGATTTCAGAGAGGAAGGGAGAGTGAGAGATAGAAACATCAATGATGAGGGAGAATCTGATTGCCTGCCTCCTGCAGGCCCCCTACTGGGGATGGAGCCCCACAACCCCAGCATATGCCCTGACCAGGAATCGAACCGTGACCTTCTGAGCCACCCCAGCTGGGCCTTTATATATATACTAGAGGCCCGGTGCACAGATTCGTGTGGGAGAGAGGGGGTCCCTCAGCCTGGTCTGTGCCCTCTCGCAATCTGGGACCCCTCGGGGGATGTAGAGTGCACCAAGTGGCAGGCGGCCATGGAGGAGCCAAGCCCGGGCTGGGCGCCATGCTGCTAGCGCTCATCCCAGCCTGCTGCACCTGCAGCCACCACTGCTCGGTAGTGCTGCCACAGAGTCAGGAGAGGCTCCCACCGCTGCAGCTGCGCTAGCCAGCCATGAGCCCAGCTTCTGGCTGAGGGTCCCTCACCCTGTGGGAGCACACTGACCAACACAGGGCAGCTCCTGCATTGAGCATCTTGCCCCCTGGTGGTCAGTGTGCATCGTAGCAACTGGTCATTCTGGTTGTTCTGGTTGTTTGGTCATAATGGTTGCTAAGGCTTATAGATAGATAGATAGATAGATGATAGAGATATAGATATAGATATATGTATATAGATATATAGATATATTTTATATATATATATATATATATATATATATATATATATATATATATATAAATAGATAGATTTTTTTTTTATTGATTTCTGAGGAAAAAGCTTGGGAAACACATCTTAAGGTCATGTCGCAGAAGTGGAAACTCCAACAGTATTTGAGAGAATGTTCCAGCTTGAAAGACCAGTACAGATTTGTCTTGATGCTGTCCAAACATCAGCTAAGATTACCCAGGTAATAGTAAGATGCACAGGAAGAAATCACTGTTTAAAAATTATCAGGAATTTGGCCTTAAAACGAACAAAATCCTAATGCAGCTGTTTACAATAAATGTAAGACGAAGGGAAATTCTAACATGGAGAGAAATCCAAACTGCTCAACCAAGGATGGTGGTTAAAACTTAGGATGCTCCTGCCAAATTCAGGATATGGGTTACTCACTCCAGATAACCCGTTCAGGATCTCCAGTTGGAGAGATTACCAATGTTCCTTTTGGCCCTGATACTGTTAAGCAGTATCATCCTGGAAGTGCTGTCATAAACCCTGGAATGTCTCCCTGTGTCTTTTCCACCCGGGGATTAAAGATATTGGATCTGGCTTGTGAGGCCAACATGGAAGAGTTCTTTAGTCTAGCGTTTCTCATCAGGAATCAATTCTCCTAGGTGCTCAACCTTTAGAAAAGAGGTTGATTTGCCCACTGGGAGTCATCTTGCAGTTTCATTCTAAAGTGGTTCTGCTAAGCCAAGGTGCATAATGAATAAGCCAGTCTATGGAAATCCTACAGGAGGTTTCTGGTTACCATCCGCTTTGGGATTCCACCTGCCTTCAGCTCCTTAGTTAAACTTTGTGTGACCAACATGAAGATATATGCTTATTGAAGTGTAATAAAGTATCACTAAGGACTATTTCTAAAGGTAGAGTTTTGGTTCAAGTTTCTGGGAAAACTTGCATCAAGATTTTATCATTGCAAACATCTTGAATAAATGCAGACCAAGAAGAGCTCTTTTCAATTATCTGCGTATGTTCAAGACTGAGACATTCCTTAGGATTTTGTGACTTGGGGTGAAAATACTTTAATGACCTGCTCCAACAGCAAAAAGTCTCTTAAATCAAGAAATCAGCAGCAGGGCCTTGGAGACCCTCGGGCCTCATCTCTTGCTAAACTGATACAATGATTGTGCTCTTCAAACTAAGCTGGGCGAGTTCTTCCTCTTTGCTCAGAGGACATAACTCCTCCATTTGACTGCCCTCAACTTTCTTGAAGGTTATCCCAAAACCCACATTGTAACCAGGATAATGCAGTGCAGAAATTAGCTCAGGCTGATGGTAATTGTGTCTTCAGAAAGCAATGACTTGCCAGGGCACATGCAGCCTGCTGAGCATGTAGGGAAATTGGGGTGGGTCCAGAGAGCAAAAGGAAGTCATGGGAGGTTGCCAGCTGGAGGATGGAATGGTTGGGTTTGTGTTTGTAAGTGTTCGCCCCGGTTGGAGTGTAGAGATTAGACTGGAGAGAAGAGAGAGATCCGGAACACGGGAGGGAGGGTACTACTTGCATTGTAGTAGAAGGAAGGGATGGGCATTGAAGCAGGAAAGTTTGAGGGCTTATAGGGAGGGCTGTCAGAGAGCTCCTATTTAACGGCATGATGGAGGAGACCGGTCACTTGCTGAGAGCTGGAGCAGAGGAAAAGATTGCGGAATCTTAGACATTCTGATTCTGGCCAGAATTCTCCAAGGTGAAGGGGTGGGGTGAGGGTGGGGAATGGGGCGGTGCACCAGCAGCCCTCAGCAGTTCGGTTGAAGGCTTAAAGGTTTGATTCATGCAGGAACAAAAGAATAACAGTAATTAACTATTAATATAATTTATATCCTAATTCAGAAGGCTCACTAGATGCCAAGCACATACGAGGCATCTTTGCATACCTGATCTCTTATCAACCTCACAACCACCTTTCCAGAGAAGGATTATTATCATTTTACAGTAAAAAAAAAAAAAAAAAAAAAGTCTGTGGTGCCCTTCTGGCATGGCTCAGTGGTTGAGCACCAACCTATGAACCAGGAGGTCACCATAAGTTTCCGGTCAGGGCACCTGCTGGGGTTGGGGCTCGATTCCCAGTGTGAGGTGTGCAGGAGGCAGCTGATCGATGATTCCCTCTCATCATTGATGTTTCCATCTCTCTCTCTCCCTCTCCCCTCCTCTGAAATCAATAAAAAATATATTTAAAAAAAAAAAAAAGAAGTCTGTGGCTTAGGTTAAGGAACCCGAGCAGGTCGAGGAGCCCTGTGTCCTATGGTGATATTCAGGCATACTTTAGGGATGTTGTGGGTTCTGTTCCAGATCAATACAGTGAGTATCACAATAAAGCTCGCCTTAATCTTTATGCGGGGGGGGGGGGGGGGGGCTTGATGGGTCTTGCCTTCAATTTGTTTAAAAACCGCAACATCTGTGGCGCGCAATAAAGCCAAGTGCAATGAAACGAGGTAGCTTGAGGACAAGCCCAGCTGAGAAGAATTATTATTCAACCTCCCTAATGGGGGGCACGCAGCAGCACCTGAACATCTCACTCATCTTTGTTTTTTGGAAAAGATTCTAGAAAAAGAGCTTACAAGCAAGCAGTGCACAAACATAAAGGAGCCCGAAATCACTGAAGTAAATTAACCAGCAAAACTTAAGTGCTGACAATGACCTCTACAACAGGGAAGAAAGTTACGTTTTCAAGTCCTTAAATTAATAGTTACCTCGTAACTATAAGTCCCACTTTCGTTTGCTGCCTCAAGCCGGGTTTAAATATTACTGAGATTTTTGGACATGTGGACGTCTTCGCTAATTAAGCGACCACTAGGCTGCCCCCCACCCACCCCCGTTCCCGGCCCGGGGGATACGATACAGAGGAGCGAGCCCTCGAGGAACTTAGTGATTTTTGCCTCTTCTGTCTCCAGAGACTGTTTTGAGGTGCAAATAACTGGAAAAAGCTCTAAAGACACCTGTTGACTTGCTAGGCGATGGGCCCAGAGAGCCGTGGTCCGGCGACCCGCACAGCCTGCGGGTCCCCTCCTCACCGGCAGGGGGACCAGGCAGCCGGAAAGGCAGGACCGGGAGGGGAGCGAGGAAGTTGCCCAGAGAAAACATGGCGGCGGCAGCGTCGCGTCACCTGAGCTCAAGCCGGCGGCCGCTACGGTAGCCCCTGGGAGTCAATACGCTTCTAGGACGGCGATTCGCATCCAGCGCCAGCTGGAGCCAAAGGGGCATCAACCCCGAGACTGGGGCAACCCTGAGTGGGCGGGGAGGTGGAGCGCAAAGGAGCGCGGGAAGAGGGCGCCCCGCGCTGGCCAGAGTCGGAGGAGGAGACCGAAGAGCAATAGCTATTCATGCAATTCATTCCATGTGTGCATGCATTCATCGGCACCTACAAACTTCAGTTTGTTCTTGGAAGTGACCCTGTCAACGACGCTGTAGGGCAAGTTCTGCTTCCAGAGGGAGGTTGGACTAAAGGAGACTAAAAGATAGTTATCAATCGCTTGCTGAGGGCGAGGCTCTGTGCTAAATGCCCTGAAAGGATGCCAGGAACGCATTTTACCTACAATCCAGTGGGGACATGTAAGGGCCTGGGGGACCCAGTGAGCACAGGCAAGTACATGCGGGATGTGGGCAGATAAGGAGAGAATCCCACTGGGAAAGAGGCGGTGCAACCCCACCACTTTTTATTTATTACGGAAGGAGCGGGGGAGGGTAAAGGCTGAGGGTGGTGAGTAGAGAGGATGGTCTGCAGGAGCTGTGTTCCCTAAAGATTCCTGCCTATTAGTTTCAGGGCAGGTCAAAGACATCGCAGTTATTTTATGTAAATGAAATACCTGGAGACTTCTTTGAAGCCAATAAACATACTAAAAAATAATATGCATCCCACTATGAGGGAGATTGCACCTTGCATTGGCTACTGGTTTAAGGCATAGATGGCACTCATTGAATGTCATAACTAAAAATAATAGCAGCTGTTCTCTATTAAGCCAACTGCTTCTGGGTAATGGGGCATGCATCAGTCTATTGTTGCAACAATAAAGCTGTGTAACAAAATGCTGCAAAACTCAGAGGCAGCACAGCAATCATTTTTTCTCACATCTAGGGGTCAGTTGATCTGGCCTGAGTTCAGTTGGGCTTGCCTCCAAGCTGCAGATTCTCACCTTCCTTGGACCAGTGGGTCGATTGGGGTATGTTCTCATGATGATGGCAGAAGCAGGAAAATAAGCTCAACTGTACAAGCACAGTTGAAAGCTTTCATTGCATCACATATCCTACGGTCAAAGAAAACCCACATGGCCAGACACTACATAAATGAAGCAGGGAAGTATATTTCTCCCATGTTAGAAAGGGGAGCATGTGTGAACATTTAAAACAATAACCTAATTTAACACAAGGCCCATGATTAGACCATTGAACCATCGTCACACTTCCCTCCCTGAAATGTGTTCCCTGGCTAGAGAAAGTAGTATGTACATGGAGATGGACTCAGCATTCTGTAAGTCCACAGGTGCTGGTGCTGCAGGCAGGGAGGGCACACCTCTACGTGGACTATGACTATACTCAAGAGGCATATTGTTGCCTCCTCCTCTAGGGGTCTAATGTAAAAAATCCACCCCCACCAGGTGGCCACCTGGTTCCCCCAAAGATTGGTGTCCTATCAGGTCCTCAAAGTTGGCTTCTGCTGTTGGCCAGTTGGGTGCTCTGCAGTGGCAGCAGCCAGACAGATCAGCCTGATGAAGGGCAGTCCATGAGGTCAGAGCCATGCATAACCTCCATCCTGTTACTATAGCCACTTTGCACGTGGTTTCTTTGAGCAAACACTGGGGTGTTTGGGGACAGAGACCAATGTCCACAGATTACAGAGACCTGCTCCATGTTGAATGCCTTCTAATGGACATTTACCTGGGACGATACATCCAATTTTATGGATCAGGTAAAACTAAATTCATGAAGGGCCGTTCAAATGCCAGTCTTTTATTGCTACCTGACAGGAGCTGCAGCCAGCCTGCCAAGAGGGAGCTGGGGTAATGAGTACCGACTTCCCCACCTCCCTCTACTCTTCTACCAGTGCTCCCCATGGGTTGTATGGGACCAGACCCAGAGAGCCCACTGATGTGGTCCACAGAAGTCAGCCTCTAGAGGCACAGAACAGGATGAAGAGGAGAAATTCATCTGGATGGGCTGTGGTAGGCAGCCCCTAAGATGATTCCCACTGAGCTCCACCTCCTGGTATTCACCCCCTGTGTAGTCCTTGGTCATGTTGCACTAGGGTTGGTCTTTGTGGCGAGTAGACTATAGCAGAAATGATGAAATGCCACTTTACCTATTAGGTTGCTATAGCAGGCAGCTAAGGTGGCCTCCATGACCCCTGCCTCCTAATATGCATGCCCTGGTTTAAAACCCTTTCTTGGAGTGTTGGCTGGACCGAGTGACTCGATTCTAATGAAGAGGACATGGTAAAGTGATGGGATATCACTTCTAAGAGTTGGCTGCAAGAGACTCTTGAGGTCTTGCTTGCTCTGATGACACAAGCTGCCCTGTGGAGAAACCCACATAACAAGGGATGAAGGGAGACCTCTGGCTAACAGACCATTAGGAACTGATTCCTGTCAACACCCACTTGAGCGAGCATGGAAAAGGACCTACCCCAGGTGAGACTTAAGAATCTCAAATTTCCATGACTGCAACCCCTGCTGACACCTTGATCGCAATCTAGAGAGACCCTGTGCCAGAACCTCTAGCTAAGCCACTCCTGAATTCCTGACTCTCTGAAAGTATGTGAGGTCATAAATGTTTGTTGTTTTAAGGTCCTAAAGTTTGGGGTAATTGCTTTGTAGTTATAGATAACTAATATGTGAGCAAGCAAAAACAAAAAATTCAGGAAGGATGGAAGGGAAAATCTATGAAATCAAGTGAAATATTATTGAAGAAAAATATTTGGTTCATATTCTTGATAGACTCTGAACCTGTGTATAGAGTTATTTTTAGACTTTTTTAATGAGAAAAATATGTTTTCCTTTGACTCAAGGACAAACTCTGGTATTTCACTAAGTTGAGAATATTTAAAGGCAGAACAAGAATTCCAACCAGGTTTGAAGCCCTAGTTCTTTTCACAACATTATTATGCCTCCCTATAGTGATCCTTATAACTTTAAATAAAAATATACCACAGCCCTGGCCAGTGTGGCTCAGTTGGTTGGGTGTCATCCTGTGCCTTTTGGATTCCCTGTCAGGGCACATGCAGGCATGGGGGTGCAGGAGGCCACCGATCAATGTTCTGTTCTCACATCGACATTTCTCCCTCTCCCTCTCCCTTCCTCTCTCTCTAAAAATCAATTTAAAATTATAATTATATATACCATTGTCCACGTCATAAATAAGTTCATTAATTTAAGTTAGAAAGTAAAAGTGTCATATTTCAAAACAGGAAATGCATGTGAGCAAGGACTACTCTTATCTATGTTCCTCACGCCCACCCCCACCCCACCTTATTGCTGGTGCTCAATACATCTAATGAGGAAGAAACTGAGGGTCCCTGTGATTTTGATTAAATTCAGTTTTAAATCCTAACTCTAAAAATCCTCTCTCTCCCCCTCAGAGACCCAGAGTTTCCCCCAGATAATCAGCAATCCGGAGGCAGCAGAAGACAGTGGCTGGGACTTGAGCATTGGTCCCACAGTCCGGACCTCTGGCAGCCTGAAGATAACATCTCGCTTCAGGTCCGGAGCCCTAAGGCGGAACAACCCCTGGCTCCTTTCCCATGAGACCAGACAGAGGGACCCTGGAAAGGACCTCAGGGATGTCCTCAAGACCCGGAGAAATGACTCATCACCCTTCCTTCACCTCCCACCCATCAGCTCCTAACATGACCCAAAGCCCTGACTCACGGTGTCTTGTGATTTCGCCCTACATAATCTGTACCTACAGCCAGCGAGTGTGGTTTGGAGCATTAGCTTCCCGCCTCCGTACGGGTCAATTCAATATTAAACTATATTTTCCTTCTATACTGCAAACTCCTGCTCGTGCATTTCCTTGGGCCAGTGCGTGCAGGCAGGCAGGCTCGAGGAAAAACCACTGGAGTTCTGGTCACAAAGACACTAATTCCACAAGCAGGCCCACATCTGGGGATATGGACCGGAATCCTGTTTCCCAGAGGGCCCTGGAGCCCACCGCTGGGGGCAGAATTGTAAAATTCGCCAGAGAAAGCAGAAAGTAGGGAGGAGGAGACGGAAGGGAGCAACTAGCTGCCCCGGGCGAGTCCGATGGTTCAGGAGTCCCGCCCCGGATGTCGGAGTACGCGGGGCGGGGCGAGTCAGGGGGCGGGGCGCCGGCCGGGCCGGAAGTTGTCTCTGCCCGGCCCAAAGATGGCGGCCGCAGCCACACTTGCCCTTGTCGCCTAAGCTCCTGTAACCAATGGCGCCGCGATGCTCGGGTGACTCATTGAGGCGACCTAGGCTCGACGTTATATGATGCAACGTTGGAGTCGAGGAAGCCGCCGGTGCACGTTGCGGTGACAAGGCGGCGGCGTGTTGGGAGGTGATGTCCTTGGAGGTGACCCGGGCGACCGCAGGGATGGTACTAGGTGAGTGCGGCTCGGGGACCCCCGGGTGTGTAGGGGCGCGTTGCCTCTGCCCGGGGCGGGAACCTCGCTCAGGCCGATGACCAGCACTTACAGACGGCCTGGCGCAGAGTGGGCGTGCCCCCACCCTTCAGACAGAGACGATCGCAGGAGGGTGTGCAGGGCCTGGGCCCGCCGGGCCGGGCTGCTGGGCTCGCCCCGGCCTCCCTCCAGCCCTCGGGGCCCCGGGCCGGGTGTGGCGGCCGCTCCCGCCCTGCCCCCCGAACATCCCGTGATGCGGCTGAGGGAGGCACTGGCGAACCTCACAGGGGACCCCCTCATCGACATCACTCTTCCAAATGATCGCCAGGAAGGCCTTTAGAATTCGAACCGTCTTTCCCAGCCCCCGTTTGTGCTGAGGTTTCCCGGCCCTCCATCTGGAGCGGCAGCAAAGGGAAAAGCCGACGTGCTTCCCCGTCAGACTTCCTGGCCGCGAGGCCTTCTGCACCGTGTTTCACCCCAGAGCTTCGGGTTCCCTGAGAGACCAGAAGGGACTGGTACCTGTTTGACATCTGGGCGCCGACGCTGGGGGACCGGACTTGTCTGTGTGCCTTGATTTCGTCCTCAGTGCAGCCGTCAAGGCGGGCGTTGTTTCCTCCCCTATTTTACCGTCAAGGGAATGGGCTTGGGAAGTGAAGGTGCAACATCCCAGGACCCCAGGCTGGTCTGGCCCGCTTCACAGCCCGTCCTCACGACTGGGAACCCGGGGAGATGGAAGCAGGCTCACGGGTCACTCACGGGATCAAAGTTCATTTTGAAAAGCTACATGTGCAACCCGTATGTTTTTATGAGATGGATTTCATGGGAACGGGCCTGGGAAAGTAATTGTGATCCATCTTCTTTTGGGCTGTGGCAGTTTTTCACTATAGTAACTCAGCTGCCTGTTCTGTTCACAGAAATAAAGAATGGATGAAGTAGTTGCAGTATGAGATGACTGATAATTATTGTCCAGATGTGTAACTCATTCTCACTTTGTAAAACAGCAGAGCTCTACGTCTCGGATCGAGAGGGAAATGATGCGACAGGTGACGGAACCAAGGAGAAGCCTTTTAAAACCGGTCTGAAGGTAGTGTCCCCTCTCCTAGCAGAGCAGCTTTGCGTGTATGAGTGACTTATGTCAATTATTACGTGATTTGTCAATAATTCATTTCAAGCACTGGGTTTTGAAGAGAGTGTTCAGAAAAAGGAAAGTAAAGATTGTGTATAGAAATGTAGCTTTAACAGATCTAAGTCTAAGCTTATTTGAACATTTTAAAAATGTCGTCTTTTTTCCTTATGTGGCATTGCATCTTGGAATGTGTCTCTCCAATGAGTCAGATGGCCAGTTTTTTCAGTTCTTGTTGAAATAATATTCAGCTTCAGGTTAAGGTGTGGGTCGAGAGATCCCTCCGTAGGTAGCCATGGGTTTGCCTGTTGAACTGCAATGTCTGCACCTGCCAGGTAACGAAATGTTAAAGCTCCCTCCTTGGGCAGCCCTAGGAAAAACTGCCCTGACACTTTGTTCTGTGTCCATACCTGGCCAATCCCCCTTTGTGTTAGCTATGTTGCAACACCTATTTAGGTTATGATCAAGTGTTCCTCTCCCGGGAGCATTCTCTCTAGTTATGCTTTGGTGTGTCGTACATAGTTCTTACTTTTTAACTCTTAGGGGGAAATATTTCTCTCATTTCTGGGCTGTTGGGGTGACTTGAGCTCCCCAAACTGACAACACTGTTTAGGTGAATGTTTGCAGAATGTCCCTGTTAGCAAAAGCATGCCATTCTGATTTGGGGAATTACAGTTTGGCTCCTTCAATTTCAGTGATAAAAAAGGAGTGATCAGTAGAGAGTGTCAGGTATTAAGTGAATTCCTAATGATTTGCAAACATCCCTACAAAGTCTGATGGTTAAAAACATGAGTTCTTGGGTGTTTTTTAAAAGGTCCAGGTTTCCCCCTCCTCTGTACCAATCATTGAGTTGGAACTGCTGTTAAAACAGGAGGAAAGGTGTTTTTTAGGTTTGGAAACTATACTTTTAGAAAGCTTTTTGTAAGCTTTAGATCTTATTCCTTACAATTATTTCTTGGTTGACTTAACAACTTGGAAGAAATTTGAAGTAGTTAATAAAACATTTATCTTTTACATACTTTCAACTATTTTTTTAAAAAAAGAATATGAATTATAAAATCCTGTATAATAAAAGGCTAATATGCAAATTGTCCCCTCTACTGGGAGTTCAACCGGAGTTCAACTAGGGGGCTGAACTGTCGCCAACGGCCAGCAGCCCCTTCCCCCGGCCGGCCCCTACCTGTGCATGAATTCGTGCACCAGGCCTCTAGTATTCAATAACCTCAAAGCTGATGTGTTCCAGTATTAATGAAAGAGGTATTCTACATAAGAGTAATTTTTAAAATTAAATGAAACTTAGCCCTTTGTGTTCTTAGCCATTATTTTGTTGCTAGAGTTTCAGAATTGGCTTATCTGTTCCTTAGCCAGGATTAATCATTTAGATGTGATCTGTAACTGGCTTTTGCTATCATCTGTCTCCTCTATTGTCAGCATAACTCCCTCTGGCCCCTGCGCCACTTAAAATCTGTTGCTTCTAGTCTACTTGTGGCTGGGAAACTCTATACCATGTCACTGAACTTGTTAGAATTGTTGCAAAAGGACCCGAGAGCTAAAAAAAAAATGTTCTTAGTACTTCAACCAGTCGATCTATCAATATTGACTTTCAACTCTTGGGGTCTCTTCTTGGCTCTTGATTATGTTCTAGACCAGTGATGGCGAACCTATGACACGCGTGTCAGAGGTGACACGCAAACTCATTTTTTTGGTTGATTTTTCTTTGTTAAATGGCATTTAAATATATAAAATAAATATCAAAAATATAAGTTTTTGTTTTACTATGGTTGCAAATATCAAAAAATTTCTATATGTGACACGGCACCAGAGTTAAGTTA
Source organism: Myotis lucifugus (assembly GCF_000147115.1). Taxonomy (NCBI): domain Eukaryota; kingdom Metazoa; phylum Chordata; class Mammalia; order Chiroptera; family Vespertilionidae; genus Myotis; species Myotis lucifugus. The sequence continues at coordinate 2,244,442 of NW_005871084.1, read as the reverse complement.
GGGTTTTTCAAAATGCTGACACACCGAGCTCAAAAGGTTCGCCATCACTGTTCTAGACAGTTGAAGTTGCCTCATAATTACCGTGTTATTTTGATCTCAAATATTGTACAATGTTAAGGATATTTTCTTTTTCTCTCTCCCCATCCAAGGCTTTGATGACAGTGGGAAAAGAACCATTTCCTACCATTTACGTAGATTCACAAAAAGAAAATGAGGTAGGGTGAACGAAAACCTTTGCAGAATTTTATTTTCTGAGTATTCATCAGAATTAGAGGTCTTGAAAAACTAAATATCTATTCTTCTCTCTAGCGGTGGGATGTTATTTCTAAATCACAGATGAAGAACATTAGGAAAATGTGGCATAGGGAACAAATGAAGAGTGAATCCCGGGAAAAGAAAGAGGTGAGCAATGAACTCACAACTGAGAACATTTGAAAAGTTAGAACACTAGGAACCGTGTTAACAAATTGCTTTATCATTAAAATTAGGCAGAAGACAATTTGAGAAGAGAAAAGAACCTGGAAGAAGCAAAGAAGATTACCATTGAAAACGATCCAAGTCTTCCAGAGCCAAAATGTGTAAGTGTGATGTGTGTTGTCACAAACACGGCAAACTGTTATTTGTGTCTGAGGGCCCTGCCGCGAGGTTTGTTCCTTTGCATTGTCCGTCTTTCCTTGTACAAGAAGGGATGGAGAGAAGTAATGTTTTATAGTTTTGCGGCTGGTGGTTCTTTTGAGGTTCATTTTCTCTTTTTTTAAATATTTTTATTGATTTCAGAGAGGAAGGGAGAGGGAGAGAGAAACATCAATGATGAGAGAGAATTATTGATCGGCTGACTCCTGCAAGTCCTATGCTGGGAATCGAGCCCACAACCTGGGCATGTGCCCTGACCAGGAATTGAACTGTGACCTCCTGGTTCATAGGTTGATGTTCAACCACTGATCCATGCCAGTCAGACAGGATTTTTTAAATACAAAGTTTTGTGATTTTATGAAATTGGATTCTTTCTCTATTCTTTCTAGAACAGGATGCTGGCCTCTGGGCATGCTTAGATTTCAGACAGTTCTGATTGCTGATGAACTGCCATATTTTCCCTGTTTTCTTAGTGAGGAAGCTGTTTTCTTGGCTGTATTCACCATCCCCTTTACTCATCTCTCTATTCTCCTTCATCCCCCAAACAGAAAGCTAGCTAGCCTTTGTTAACTTCTACCTCCCAGAATGTCTGGAGGGACTGTGAGGTCAGGGAAAGGGCTCTGTGTGGATTTGGGTTATTGCTATTGTGAATTCATGTACTCACTGATTTTCTGTAGCCATAGCTGAAATTCTGGGTGTTTCTCACAGTTGGTTTTGCACTAAGAGAAAGAGGTTTTTTTTAACCACGCAGTATGGTGAAGTTTTCTGGTTCTAACCTGCAGTAAAGTTACTAATCTGTAGTTTTGCACCATTTTTGAAATTTTAACGCTTTACTGTCATCCATCTAATATTAGTGAAAAATTGATATGTGATAAATGACACAGTTAGTGAAATGTTATTTATTTTAATTTGACAGGTGAAGATTCATGCATTAGAAGGATATAGAGGCCAAAGAGTTAAAGTGTTTGGCTGGGTCCATAGGCTGCGAAGGCAAGGTAAATGGCATAGCTTTCCTTTTCTCTCTTTTATTTTTAAATATCCCTGGTCTTAGATGAAGAGTAATGTAAAAACATTTACTTGGAAATATTTCGATTTTTGGATGCTAGTTTTTTAGAGGAGATAGTGACTTATATCCTAAATTTGTTCTTATTCAATATGACTATTAAAAGTTTTTAAAAAATTTAAATGCTCTTTACCTGTAAGCAATCACAGTGATCAGAAGGTGTCCAATAAATATTTGTGTAGTTGAACTTAGTTTTTTAATGAAAAGCAGGAAGTGGAGAGCCAAATCTGAAACTTACTGATGGTAGAACTCGTGACACTTATGATTAGTATATTTGCATTCTGCTTCTGCTGATATTTTGTTTTCTCTTTCTATTTTTATAACTTTATAACACGTGTTTTATTGTAAGTGGTTATCAAATCCAAATCCTTCGTAAAAAGAAATGGGACATTCGCCCTGGCTGGGTGGCTCAATTGGTTGACCGTCGTCCTGAAAACCAAAAGGTTGCGCCTGGGTTGCAAGTTCGATCCCTAGTCTGAGCGTGCAGGGGAGGCAACAAATCAATGTTCAATGTTCTCACATCGATGTTTTTCTCTCTTTTTCTCTAAAGACATATCCTCCGGTGAAGGTTCATTTAAAAAGGGCGAGATGTAAATAAGAAAAAATGATTCTTTACCACGGTGTTTCTGCACCTCGCGCCTAGTGCACAGTCCATTAGGCATTGCTGGGGCTTCAGCGGCTAATAGGACTAATCCCTCATCTCATGTTGCTTACTGTCTGCTTTCCCTTGGTTGCGTGGGTCATGAGGATCACATGGGATTTGAAAGTACAATTAAGAAGATAATGTGCTTTACAAATACTGAGCAGTGATATAACCAGGGACACTTCAGAGGAAGGGCAGCCCCTGGGAGGTCTGAACTTTCAATACATTTCTCTTTCTCCTTTCAGGAAAGAACTTAATGTTTCTGGTGTTGCGGGATGGTACAGGGTATCTTCAGTGTGTCTTGTCAGATGATTTGGTAAATATTTTCTCTTACTTGTGGTTAAAATTTCGATTTTTTTCAGTAGCTTCCTTTATTGTTAGTTTTTAAAATTTTAACTGTTATTATGGAAAACATTTATTTGTTGGGGAAAAACTGGTTGTTTGTCCTGTGGAATTTCTCTGGATTTGGTCAATTGCATACGCTGGATGTTAAGTCTAATCATATGTATCTATCTATATAATTTATATATATATATATATATGTGTTATTTATATAGATATATAGATATTTGGCACCACTATTTCATGGGCAAAGCTCTTCCAATTGCATATTGTGAAACACATAATGTCTGGTTGGTTTTTTGTTTTTATGTTTTTGTGTGTGTTTTTTTTTATGAATTGTGGGCTCAGGTGTTGGTAGCCTGGTCCCTCCCTCCATTACGAAGTTTCCCATCACTTTCTTCTAATGATTTTAACAAGTATTGGTGATCATAGCTCATATTGACTGTATTATTTTAACAGTCTGAATTTCAAATAAAAATGAATTTTTCAAATATTTTTAAGAGATGTGGGCTAATGTCATTTATGCCTATGTATGTATGTAAAGTATCTATTTACATAAATGTGTATATTTATATAGAGATAAATCTTTTATAAAAATAGCTATTCTGTATTAATATTAAAAATTGATGGCCATCTTATTTTACTAGTTTTGGACCAGATAATTTGTAAATAATCCCCTTTGTTTTCTATACGTTAGAATATTTTAATGTAAATGTGAATAACTAAGTTTGAACTTGATCTTTTTATAGTGTCAGTGTTACAATGGAGTAGTCTTGTCCACTGAGAGTAGTGTTGCAGTGTACGGAATGCTAAATCTTACCCCAAAGGGCAAACAGGTGAGTGGATTGACTTTCTCACTGGGTGAATAGCTGTTTGCTTGTATTCCAATTCGTACTTTTGGTATTTGGCATATAAACACACAAATATGATGCAGTTGCTAAATTTAGTATGCCTTTTCCTTTTCCTGTGAAATCCCACTGTACAGCTCAGAAGATGTAACAAACTCAGAGATATCCAACCTTGTAGAATTCCTGAATAATCCTCATGGACCATAATATAGCCACTTTGCTGTGGGTGTGTGAATAACTTTTCAGCTAGGTGGAAATAAAAACTTAATCCAAGAAATTTCAGGAAAGAGCAGTAATCTAAATCGAAAATTTTTGGATAGAATTTGAGAACCTCTTAGAAAAGTTAAATATAACTGATATGCAGAAAGATGTTTGTTCCCTAGCCAACAGGCACATAACCTGTACCAGTTACAGTTACTTGTTAGTAATTATTGCTCAAGTAACTATTACTGCGGTTATTTTCCTTGGCTGGGAAAGAAAACCAAGGTGACATACTAACCACCAGAGGGAGCCCCTAGATTCTACCTACTAGACTAGAAATACTGATTAAAGAGAGTCAGAGCTCATGTAAAAGAAGAACCTGTATTTAGAGTGAATATCTGATCCAAGTTCCCTGGATTTTCCTTGGAATTAATGTGATTGGGAAATGGAGTGATTGTTGTGATGCTACTTGCTGTCCAATGTTTGGCACGAAGAAAATTATGTATTCCTTAATCTGTGGCTTCTAAAATGAATTGTTTTTAATGGAATTATCAGGGAGAATTTGAACTTTTACAATATATATGTTCCAAGGAGAAACAGCTTGTAGTAAAATCTTTGCATTTAAAGAGCTTTTCAATGTGAGTATTGTGTTACTTTCAATTATTGGTAAAGGCTAGAAAGATATACCAAAATGTTAGTAGTAGTTAGTAGTTACTCCAAGTTGTGGGATTATAGTTTTATTTTTTACTTTGTGCTTTCTAATTTTTCAAAAACTTGTATGTGAATTAACTCCGAAAGGAATATTAAATATATCAATATAAAATTGAATTATTGGGTCTGTTAGAAGGGTAGGCTAATAATGATGAGATTTTTAGAAATAGCTTACCAAAAATTTTGTAATCAAGTAAAAACTCAAAGTGCTCGCTGCAGGACAACCAAGTAAGTCGAGTGACAAGGAATTGGGGTAAGGAAAGCAACTTTATTCGGAAGCCAGTAAGCAGAGGAGAAGGCAGACTAGCGTCCTCAAGAACCATCTTGAGAAAGTACAGAATTCAGTCATCTTATGTCAGGGGACAGGGGAAAACAGGAGGGGTTTAAAGTCAAGAGGTGGTTGATGACTGCAGACGCCTGGATGCCAAGAAGGGCCCAAGGGGGTGGTGAAAATTCTTTGCTTTTGTTCGGCAAACTTCAGTTATCTTGGTCCCACTCACAAGATTCCTGTCAATTTTTTTATAAACTTTTTTTTTTTTTTTTACATACCTTCCTTATCTCTTTGGGGAAGTTGTGGCAAGCAGGGAGGTTGTTTGAGTAATTTCTAGGCTACAGGTTAGATCCTTGAATGATTAGCATACCTGTGTGCAGGACTAAGCAGAAGATTCTAACCCACATGTCATGGGACCTGGCAGGTTCGAGCAATGTGGTGTCAGAAAGATCATTAGAATCTATTACATTTTGACATAAATTAAAATCTTTACTACTACTGTAAATTTTTTGTTTCATTCTCCTTTCCTTTCATTCCTCCCCTTCTTTTTTAAAAAAATGTAGGCTCCTGGGGGCCATGAGCTGAGTTGCGACTTCTGGGAACTGGTTGGCTTGGCCCCTGCTGGAGGAGCTGATAACTTGATCAACGAAGAGTCTGACGTTGACGTCCAGCTCAACAACAGACACATGATGATCCGAGGAGAAAACATGTCCAAAATCCTGAAAGCTCGCTCCATGGTCACCAGGTGCTTTAGAGATCACTTCTTTGATAGGGGGTACTGTGAAGTAAGTGTGCACTCATCTCTTGCAAATGATACCTTTGGCCATTCTTCAACTTGAATAGAGGTGCTCACAGTGGGCTTTCTTTACTCCTTTCCGTTTGAACAGGTTACTCCTCCAACCTTAGTGCAAACTCAAGTGGAAGGTGGTGCTACACTCTTCAAGCTTGACTATTTTGGAGAAGAGGCATTTTTGACTCAGTCCTCTCAGTTGTACCTGGAGACCTGCATTCCAGCTCTGGGGGATGTTTTTTGTATTGCACAGTCATACAGGGCAGAACAATCCAGAACAAGAAGGCACCTGGCTGAGTATGAATTGTCTTTTTATTTTAAAAATTTTAAAAATAATTGTTTAGGAAAGCAATTTTTATGTAGTCAAAGGATGCCTATGTAAATGTGTTGGTATGTTAAGAGGATATATGAAGAGCAGTTGAATAAATTAATTGAAACCATGTAAAAAGTTTTGCCTCTTAGGCCATAGCTAGCTAAGGCCTTCCTTTTACTTGGCCCTGATCCTTTATGTGTTAAGGAATAAACAAACATTAATTATTTAAAGGGGAAAGGTAGGTGTGTGCTAAAACTAATTTGCAGATTTAGCAAGGATGGAATTTTACTTTTCTGGACAGTTTCCCAATGTTAAAATCCTTGTATGAGAGAAACTTAGTAGAAACGAAGAACAGCTCTGAGCTAGTGTCTCGTTCTTCAGATACACTCACGTGGAGGCAGAGTGCCCTTTCCTGACCTTTGAGGAGCTCCTGAACCGGTTGGAGGACTTGGTTTGTGACGTGGTAGATAGAGTCTTGAAATCACCCGCAGCAAGCATAGTGTATGACCTCAATCCGGTAGGTCTAGAGTTTTATGGAAATACAAAATTATGATTTCTTTTCTGAAAGGCAATGTTGTTTTCACCCTCAGTATTTATAGGTTAAATGGGTTGGCGAGCTTTGAAGTAAATGGCTAATAGTTGCCATTTCTCCACACTACTTCAAAAGTAAGTAACCAAGAATGTGCAAACAGCTTCAAACATACAGGTACATACACAAAGAAGAGATAAGATCATCTGTGGCTTTTTTTTGTTAGGGACACATTAACTGGACTACGTAATAAGCAACATAGTTGGTGCTCAGTGACTGCTGCATTTCAATAAAAGTAGAATCACCTTTGGAAATAACAACAATATATAACTTCACACCAATGGTTTCAGGGAATAATGAGTTTGCTGGAGTTAGTTTATACTCTCATGTGTATTACCACAAAGATTCCAGTTATGTAATTACCAGTAGTCAGTTCCACTCATCTCCCCCTCAATCAGAGCCCTGCAGAACGTTTGAAACCTCTTTTATCTAATGCTTTTTTGACATCCCTTTCAGAGAGTACTTTAAAAGTGGAAGTATTTAAAATTAAAGTGTTTTTATATTCATGCATTAAAAAAATAATTGTCAATAATTTAATAACATTTTAACTTAGGAGGAAGTTCATATGTTTTTCTTTTTAGAAATGTCCACATTGATTTTTAGTCTGAAATAATATTTTACAATGATACTAAGTAGTTTTTCTTAAAATGGGAATTTTAGTGTTAATGGTTTCTTTCTATACACTGTATTTTTCCTTCTGTAGAACTTCAAGCCCCCCAAACGACCTTTCAAACGGATGAACTATTCAGATGCTATTGTGTGGCTCAAAGAACACAATATAAAGAAAGAAGATGGAACTTTCTATGAGTTTGGAGAGGTTTGTATTCCTTTCTAATCATTGTTTCAAAGGCGGCATTGTGCTTAAGTGGATTGCTACTTCTGCTTAATTAACCAGTGATGCCGGAGGCATCTGCTTGCCATCAAATCAATGGTAACTGAACCTTCTAGGATCGCTGATGATTCATTGACTTAATAGATGTAGAGTAAGCCTTAGAACAGTGCCTTTCTGTAGTGTTCAATAAATATTAGCAAGTTTTTAGCCTTCACACCTCATCCGTTGCCTCTCTTCTCTTCTTCCATGATCAGTCATGGGCTTGGTTGTAATTCTCTAGGTTGGCAGGATGCCTCAGAAAGTTGTAAACTGTAAATTTACTGCAAAATGTTAGCATCTATACTAATAATAGAGGAATATGCAAGTTGTCCAGGACGTCGTCACAGTAACGACTAAACAGCAGGCTGCATTGGGTGACCAGGCTAGCAGGAGGGTTAGTGAGGGATGACCAAATGACTGAACAGCAGGCTGTGTAGGGTGACCAGGCCTGCAGGGGGGTTAGTGAGGGACGACCAAACGACTGAACAGCAGGCTGCGTGGGGTGACCGGTACAGCAGCGGGGGCAGTTGGGGGCGACCAGGTCGGCAGGCGGGCAGTTGGGGGCAACCAGGCCGACGGGGGGGGGGGGGCAGTAAGGGGCTCACACGCCAGCAGGGGGAGGCAGTTGGGGGGCGACCAAGCCGGCGAGGGGGCAATTAGGGGCGATCAGGCAGGCAGAGGTGGTTAGGGGTGATCAGGCTTGCAGGGGGGGCAGTTAGAGGCGATCACGCCGGCAGGCAGGTAAGCAGTTAGGAGCCAGTGGTCCCCAGATTGTGAGAAGGATGTCCCTGGGATCGGGCCTAAACCGGCGGGGGGACACCCCTACCCCCCCTACCCCCTTGCATGAATTTTCGGGCACTGGGTCTCTAGTGTATATATATTTTGTTTTTGTCTGTCTGGAGAAAGTATTTGGCTTCGCAAAAAGGATCCCTTCCCCTCAAAACAGTAAATCAAACTCCTTCACGTAGAGGGGATTCAAAGAAGAAAATAGCCGCTGGTTAAATTGCAAAACCAAGAGAAGCCTTGATAAGGAAGTTGGCCTGAGGCCCAGGTAACTGACAGGTAAACTGAGTGGGTATCGGATATTTTGTTTGTTAAATTTTTTATTAAATTTTTTATTTATTGATTTGAGAGAGAGAGAGAGAGAGAGACATCAATTTGTTTTTCCACTTATTTATGAATTCATTGGTTGATTCTTGTATGTGCCCTGACTGGGGATTGAACCCACAACTTTGGCATATCAGGATAGTGCTCTAACCAACTGAGCTGCCAGGGTGAGGGTATAAATTGTTAACATGATTCTAAGTCCTCTTTCCTGTGCATTTAACCATTCCTTGCATAATATTTGCAAATCCAACTGTTCTACAGAGGAAATGTAACTACTGCTAGCTAGAGGTTTGTTTGTTTTTAGAAGGAATTTATAGAGAGGACAGACAGTAGACTTGACCTATGTAAATTACTCTTAATGTTTCATGAATTCAATTGATGGTGTATAATAGAATTTTGTACTGAAGACTTTAGAACTGTTAGCCAAGCGGTGTGACTGAGTGGAGAGAATACAAGTTTTGGAGTAAGAAGGCTTCCCAGGTGGGCTTAGCTCCCACCTATGTCCTCACTGCTGTATAACTGCAGGCCAGTGACCCTGCTCCCTGGCTCCTTACCTCTGATGTGGAGGTAACATCCACTTTGCAAAGTCGTGAAGATTTAGTGAGCAAAATGCCTAGAGCAGTGGTTCTCAACCTTCCTAATGCCTCGACCCTTTAATACAGTTACTCATGTTGTGGTGACCCCCGATTTCATTGTTACAAATTGAACATAATTAAAGCATAGTGATTAATCACAAAAACAACATGTAATTATATATGTGTTTTCCGATGGTCTTAGGCGACCCCTGTGAAAGGGTCATTTGACCCCCAAAGGGGTCGCGACCCACAGGTTGAGAACCGCTGGCCTAGAGGGTCCCTGGCACAGGAAGTGCTAAGGACATGCCAGTCCTTACTCTACACCCATACACATGAGGATGCTACAGTAGATAAACATTCTAAAGACTTTTGGAAAAGACTCCTCTTCCTTCAATTAAATCTTATGCAGAACTCTAGGGTGCAAAGTAGCTAAAAGCTGAGAAACCAGAGCTCTCCCACTCACCTCCCATCTCTCTGTACTTTAGAGGGCACAGGGCTCGAGGGACTAGAGCTTGGAAACAGGTGGGCCAGGTGATTGCTAAGCTCCACTTCAGTTCCTACACTAAACAAATCAGTGCATCTTGTCCAGTTCTTTCTTCAGTTTTTATTGGGACAGGAGTTTTCAGTGGTATTTATGTGTGGTTTACTGAAGGATGTTTGAGAGAGAAAGTGATTCATCATCATCTAACAAATCTTGCTAACTATTCCAGGTGTGGTTACACTTAAAATTTGACATTGGCTATTTGTCTTATGATGGTGTCTTACTATCATTGAAGGTACACAGATTTATTATTATAGGAAAGAAGTGCAGATACTAGGAGAGTTTAAAGATTATTATTGTTTTTGTTTGTTTGTTTTCATTGATTTCAGAGAGGAAGGGAGAGGGAGAGAGAGGATAAGAATATCAATGATGAGAGAGAATCATTGATTGGCTGCCTCCTGCACGCCCCACACTGGAGATCAAGCCCACAACCTGGGCAGGTGCCCTGACTGGGAATCGAATGTGACCTCCAGTTCATAGGTCAACGCTCAACCACTGAGCCTCTCCAGCCAGGCAAAAGATTGTTGTTATTAATAACATACACTGTGTGTATATCGGTGTATTCTGGAACATTCACTAATTATCATGTGTCTTATGGGATGAAATGGACCATGTCTGCTTCAGAGCTAGATAAAACTAGCCATTGACAAAATGAGCAATATCTAGTCACAGTGATAATGACTTGGGTGGGGGTTTTTGCTTGTTTTTGGGGGGGTTCATTCCTCAAGCAGCATGGCACATGAGCTGTGTTGTAGAAGGATGCAGATCATTTTATAGTTTATTTAATAACTGGGTTTTTAAAATATATTTATTTGTTTTTTAAAGAAATTGTCCCTTACCCTGTGTGTCTGGGTGATGGTGGGTATGTATTCTTCCTGTGTTGCATTAAGAAGAGGAAGGGTAGCTACTAGGTGAAAGAGCTGCTTCTGTCTTGTTGCATTTAGAGCTATAAATGTTAATAAAGTCTTGTTCAACCTCAGGATATCCCTGAAGCTCCTGAGAGACTGATGACGGACACCATTAATGAGCCCATCCTGCTGTGTCGATTTCCTGTGGAGATCAAGTCCTTCTATATGCAGCGCTGTCCTGAGGATTCCCGCCTCACTGAATCTGTCAGTTGTGATTCGAACAGTATTAATAATTTTGTTTTTTAAGGGGGTGGAGACTGTTATTGGGATAATATACAGCTCATGGCAAATACTTGATTATAAATCTAGAATGACATTTTTTTAAGAAGTTTTTTTTGTCCTCTAATAAATTTACTTTGTTAAATTACGGAATTTGAATATTTGCATTTTGCATGATCATAGTACTCCTTCAGCTATAGGACAGGGGTGGGCAACCCCTGGCACACGTGCCAAACATGGCACACCAGTAACTTTTGCTGCCACGCGAAACCCTCTCTTATAATCTTCCATTTATAATTTTTTTCTTAATATCGACTTTTTTATTTTTCAGATAAATTCAGTGTACGTGCATCTTAGATAAATAAATAATGTATACATGTTTACATAACATGTATACATTAAAAAATAAATGTATTTTTCATCATCACATACTGTGTTTTTGTCGCTCGAATGAATTTTATTATTTCTTCAAGGTTCTTCACATACATACACCTTAAGAGATATCAAGTAGGCGTAATATGTTCTCAAAAAATTAGGGTTGGCACGCAGAAGAATTTTGAGTCAGATTTTGCTGGTTTTGGCACGCACTCACAAAAAGGTTGCCCACCCCTGCTATAGGAGCTTAATTGTGATTTTCTTTTTCTTTTTTCTTAATATATTTTTATTGATAGAACATTGATAGAGAGAGATAGAAGATCAATGATGAGAGAGAATCATTGATCAGCTGTCTCCTGCACACCCTTTAATGGGGATCAAGCCCGCAACCGGGTATGTACCCTTGACCAGAATCGAACCTGGGACCCTTCAGTCCACAGGCCAACACTCCATTCACTGAGCCAAACCTGCTAGGGCTTAATTGTGATTTTCATTTAAACTGTAGAGCAGTGTCATGACTGATAGCCTGTCGTAACTGCATTTGATTTACTTGTTGTTAAAGGTCGACGTGTTGATGCCCAATGTTGGCGAGATTGTGGGAGGCTCCATGCGTATCTGGGATAGTGAAGAAATGCTGGCAGGTTATAAAAGGGAAGGAATTGACCCCACACCCTATTACTGGTACACAGATCAGGTAGAAACAATTTTCAAATACTCTTTACATTTTTTTATTGTAGTAGTTTTGTATAAATTGAAATTTAAAAGGTGATGATTCAGGATGGAACTTTAGGATTTAAAGAACTTTATTCAGTTTCATGATTATAACAATGTGTCATGTGAATATTGCTAGTTTTGGTTTTGGCTAATAATATGTTAACTTCATTTGAAACCCTATTTAACTGCTGGCCTTGCTCATCGCTACTGAGCTTTTAAACATTTGTCATTGGATCTGACCAATATCTAGTGCTATCTTTCATTTTCCTCTTATAACCAAAGACATTGACTTGGCTTTAAAGTTTGAAATCTCTTCTTTCCAAGGTAGCACTTAATCCCTGTTTTATTTTCCATACCAAATTATTTCTTCACATGTGTTCCATGAAGGTATTTAGATTAAGGGTTGAATTCTTAACCACAATAAGCTAACTCATTTCACAGTAGAAAATTTTAACTATTTTAGGAAAAACTGTAAATTAAGCATATTCCTCTCTCTTTTTTAAACAGAGAAAATATGGTACCTGCCCTCATGGAGGCTATGGCTTGGGCTTGGAACGATTCTTGACCTGGATTCTGAATAGGTATCACATCCGAGATGTATGCTTATACCCTCGCTTTGTCCAGCGCTGCAAGCCGTAACCGGTGCCTCCTGAAGCACGAAGGCCAGCACATGGTTCCTGAGAGCAACAGACTGCCTCGTCCAAAAGAACAAAAAGCCAAGATCTTCCCTTTTTTATTCTATGGGGATATGTCTGGTTCTGTTTTCCCCTTTTGTTATTTGTTTTCCTGCTACCACAGAAAGCAATCCAAAACACTGGAACATACAGTAAAGTGACATTGATGTTGCCATTTTAAGAAAAAATATCCATTACAAAATTGAGAAATACGTGGCATGTAAGTGCTATTATGAATATATTTCAGCATTTTATGTAATTATAGGTTATAATCTTTGCACCTATATACCATATATATAATTAAACAGTTTTTAATTATGGTCTAAGACATTCCAGTTACTTAAGATTTTTGTCCTTTTAATTATAACTGAAATTCTTTAATTTGTATCATTTTATTGTATCAATGGGTTAAACATCTTGGGAAGATTGACACTATGGTGTAAAAATTTGCTAGTATTAGAACAGAGTATAATTTAACAATAGATGCTGGAATCAAATGAATAGCCTCTTGCATCATTATTAATCTTTTCTAAATCCGTGTAGCTGCTTGTAATTCTGAGGCATACGGATTGATATGGAAGAACTTGTAAAAATGGAACTGTCTTAATTTGAAGAGCAAAATTTTTTTTCAATGCTTCAGTGAACAGCATCCTTTCTAGCATTAATTTAAATTAAGGGAGACTGGTCTTCCCTCTTTCCTGGTAGTTCCTAAATAACTAAGAATAAGTTCCCAAAGAATTTGCACATAGAATCTTACAACTGTTAAGTGACTGAGTCATCCCCATATCTCATCTGTACTCCCTTATTAACTCTCAGCAGGCTTTTTGAATGGCTTTGTTTCAGATTTGGTTAATTTCTCCCCCAAAATGCATGTCATGTATTCTCAGGTTGTATTCTCAGCAATCAATAAATGGATACACATAAAAACTCTTTGCTGGCTTAATTTTTTTAAAGCTGAACATTTCTGTCTCACATTAGTTCATGTGTTTGCATTTTTTTATCTTTTAGTAGAGGCCCAATGCATGAAAATTCGTGCACTCGAGGGGGTCCCTCAGCCCGGCCTGCACCCTCTCACAATCCAGGACCCCTCGGGTAGGGTCCCTAAGCCTGCTGAGATCAGGGCCTATTGGGGCTTTCCTTCCCCCGGCTGCAGGCAGCTGACCCCACCCCCACCACTGCCATTGCTTTCCTTCTGTGCAGCGCTGCTCCCCCCACTCCCCTGCCACTGGTGGCCTCCCTCTAGGCGACAGGCGTGGGGTGCAATGGCTTGGCAGGCCTGGACCTCCCTCTGTTGGGCGATCGCTGGCCAGCTGCACACCTGCCATAGAGTCACCGCCAGTGGCCTGGGCCTCCCTCTTTCTTTGCTGGGGGACGGGGCCAGCTCTGTGAGGGGCCATCTGCCTACCTGATCGCCCCTAACCGCTGGCCTGCCTGTCTGATCACCCCTAACCACTCTGCCTGCCTGCCTGATCGCCCCTAACTGCTTGCTGGGGGCAGGGCCAGCCCTGCAAGTGGCCGTCTGCTTACCTGATTGCCCCTAACTACTGGCCTGCCTACCTGATTGCCCCTAATCACTTGCCTGCCTACCTGATCACCCTTCACTGCTGGTCTGCCTACCTGATCACCCCTAACCACTTGCTTGGGGGTGGGGCCAGCCCAGTGAGGGGCCATGGTGGTTCTGGTCTCTGGTCATTCCGGTCATTATGCTTATGGTGGCTGGCCTTTTATTATATAGGATTTTTCGTGTGTGTATAATTTTATGATACCAAGTTAGATATTACTAAATTTAGTAGGTATTGCTAATATTTGCGGTAATGAATGATTTTTATTTATTTATTTTTAAATATATTTTATTATTTACAGAGAGAAAGGGAGAGGGATAGAGAGTTTGAAACATCGATGAGAGAGAAACATCGATCAGCTGCCTCCTGCACACGCCCTCCTGGGGATGTGCCTGCAACCATGGTACATGCTCTTGACAGGAATCGAACCTGGGACCCTTTAGTCCACAGGCCGACGCTCTGTCCACTGAGCCAAACCGGTTAGGGTGAAAAGGAATGATTTTTAAAAATTAGATGTAGGTCCTAGCTACATCTTTTTATAATTTTTTGTGTGCATTATTTTTGAACACATTAAATTGTATCCTGTTCTGCAGTAAGTGAAATGACAGAAGGAAATGTGGCATTTGCAGTGTATTTGGCCTATACCGTTAAATAAAAAATACTTGTAAGAATGTGAATGATTGGATTCAAGTAGGCAATTCATTTGATCACAATTTAGGTGGAGGGGTAAGATTCAATTGTCCTAAATTTTAATTGTGTAAATTAATTGAGAATTATAAGTACTGAGGGAGAGCTGTGGGGTTAGATGAGGTAGGAAGTCAAGGTCATGGCGACATCAGGCCAATGAATTGAGCCCAGTGAGCAGCAAACCTTACAGAGGTGGGCTTTCATTCCCTTCACTGTGTGGCTGTGGTCCAGGTGTCACAACTCCCACATCCCTGCCAAGTGTCCAGCACACAGACACCTTGGTTCTGAGCCCCTGCTCTCGTGGCACTCTCCTCTCACTGGGCTTTTATTTCTCAATTAGAGGCCCGGTGCACGAATTCATGCACGGGTGGGGCCCTTGGCCTGGCCAGGATTGGGGCCGATCGGGGTCGGTGGGGGTGAGGGGGAGGGACCGCGGGAGGTTGGCCAGCCATGGGAGGTTGGCTGTAGGAGTGCACTGACCACCAGGGGGCAGCTCCTGCATTGAACGTCTGCCCCCTGGTGGTCAGTGCGTATCATAGCGACAGGTCGTTCAGTTGCTTAGGCTTTAAAATATATATATTTCTTTATTGATTTCAGAGAGGAAGGGAGAGGGATAGATAGAAACATGAATGATAAGAGAGAATCATTGATTGGCTGCCTCCTGCACGCGCCCTGTGGGGATCGAGCACGCAACCCGGGCATGTGCCCTTGGCCGGAATTGAACCTGGGACTCCCCAGTCCACAGGCCGACGCTCTATTCACTGAGCCAAACTAGCTAGGGCTGCTTAGGCTTTTATATATATATATAGATTCTGCTCCCTGAAGCCTGATGTGGCCCTTTAAGTTGAGGTCACACAAAACCCTCTCTACCTTCGGTGCTGATGTAGCAGACCTGCTCCAAGATTCAGAGACAGACAGGAGGCTAATCTGTAGCAATTCAAGTGACAAGTATTCACTTTCCCTCTGCAGTGTCCTGCAGCCATGGCCACATCCCAGTGTCCTCCATGTTGTTTTTTTCTGTTTGGGTCTCTGTTCTGCTTGTTAGAGGATTTCTTCTGGTGTCAGGTGGTGCTTGGTTATCTGCTGAGAATGCCAAATAGGAGGTTAAAGTGCTCAAAGTGTGTGGGTAAGAGATGTGTACCTCTTTCCAGTGAGCTGCCCGGGCCGTTTCGTCAGAGAGGCCCCACCCGATATCAATGTCCTTGGGTCTCCTTGGGCTGGTCGGGTTCCAGACTCTTCCCAGTTCCTGTGGGGAAAAGGAGAAGAGGGCTGGGTCCCCGCACCTTCGTTCTTTTCAGTGGTTCTCTGCTGTGAACTGTGCCTGGTATCTTCAGTCCAGAGCCCTCTGTTTCCTCTCCAGGAAGCAAACCTCCAGGCTGCTGCTGGGTAGGTGGGGGCAGTCGCCCACTGCCGTGGGGAAACCTAGGCAATCTGACTACTTCTGTAACAGGCTTTCAATCCATCTCATTCTCGCATCTCCTCTCTCATCCTCACTTCCAGAGGTGCCTGGTGCTGCCAACCCCGAACCATGTACCAATCTATCATGTAAATCTGGATGGTTCTTGTCTTAGGATGGCCAGCTTAGCACTCAGTTTTCTTGTGTCTGCTAAATCATGAACTGTTTAACCAACTCGTTAAAAGCTTCCAAAATTATGTTGCTATGGTTCCCTTCCCCTCCCACCCCCGCCCCAATTCTTTTAAGTTTGGGGTTGAAAACACCACTGACAACAACAACATTTTTATATTTTTATATTTTTGTCGGGTCTGGGGGAGGGAGTGAAGTTATATTCATGTTTTGGAATCCCTGTCTTTACCCAAAGGTCTTTACTCTGTATTTGAAGACAATGCAAAAGGGAGTGGACAGAAGCAAAAAGGGGGAAAAGCGCAATTATTAGCAATTGGGAAGGACAAATTAGTGAGGGGAATGATGACTTCTCTGGAAATTGTTTTTGTATAGATGACCCCTCAAACTTCCTGTTGGATAGCTGTAGCTGTACCTCCTGCAACATAAAACACTCAGGTAAAGCTCTAGCTGGGTTGGCTCAGTGGATAGAGCATTGGCCTGTGGACTGAAGGGTCTCGGGTTCAAGTCCGATCAGGGGCACATGCCCAGGTTGCTGGCTTGATTCTGGTTTGGGGGCGTGCAGGAGGCAGCCAATCGATTACTCTCTCATCATATTTCTATCTCTTCCTCTCTGAAATCAAAAATATATTTAAAAATAAATAAATAAAAATAAAACACTCAGGTTAAAACAAAACAGTATAAAAAACAACAGATTTTAGAGGGGCATGGCCCTGTTGATACCTTGATTTCAGACTTCACAACTGGAAGACAATAATTTTTGTTGTTTTAAGCCCCCTGGTTTGTGGTACGTTGTTCCAGCAGCCCTAGGAAACTAATTCAAGTCTCAAATGCGTACCCACGCTTGGTGGTTCCTTTGCTTGCAGAGCCCTTCCACAGAGGGCCTCCCTCACTCCCCACCGGTCCTGCTCAAATCCCACCTTTGCAGAGGCCACGTCCTACTATGCCACCAAAACTAGCAGTTCCTGCCTCTCTCCACTCCTTGGCCTCATTTACTTTTATTTGTGGTTCCTTAGCCATACCTGATATTATATTGTGTAGCTTTTGTTTATTGTCTGCCTGACCTTCTAGGATGTAAGTGTCATGAAAGTCTAATTCAGCCCAGCCGGTGTTGCTCAGTGGTTGAGTGTTGACCTATGAACCAGGAGGTCACAGTTCAATTCCTGGTCAAGGGCACATGCCCGGGTTTCAGGCTGGATCTCCAGTGTAGGGTGTGCAGGAGGCAGCCAATCAGTGATTCTCTCTCATCATTGATGTTTTGATCTCCCTCTCCTTACTCTCTGAAATGAATTTTTTAAAAAAAGAAAGAAAGTCTAATTCATGGCTGTAGGCTCAGTGCCTACTATGTGCCTGATATAGGTAGGCTCTCCACACACACTGTATTTGTTTCATAAATGAATGAACTACTTGACAGTCTGGTTTATTTATTGCTTTTTTATAGCCTTGACTTTGCTTTGCTCATAGTAGACTCTCAGTAAATATGTGCAGATGCACCAAAAAGCCCATCACCATTAGCGGGCATAAGGCTCTGTAGGGTTAAGGGAGGAGTAAACATGTGTAACACATTGGCCTGGTCAGGTGGCCTCTTTGCTATAAAACAATTGTGGGGACAATCGATCAGATTTCTCCGAGTAATCATTTGTTTGCCTCACACAGCCACTGTTTCTCTTGCATTGAACATCACCCCCACTTGCTCTATTTTTCTGATTAAGGAAACAGAATTGAGTAATCTAAATTTAGTTTGTGTAGCTCAGAGGTGCCAATCACGGCACATAATGAATTAGGCGATTCCTCTCACCCCCCTTCCCTGAAGCATTGAGCTGAAACCAACAAGTTCATTTCATTGAGGACCACGGGCTGAACTGGGAGCGCTGTCTGTGACAGGACAGTGCTTTCCTCACTAATTAAGTCACCAGCTCAGGCAACCTCCACAAGGTGGGGGTGCCGCTTATCTGAGTTGGTCCAGAGACTGCTTTGGCCCTCTGTTTGCGAAGGGAAGTGGTGTATAATTTTGTTACAAATATGTAAGCCAGAAAAAAATGCACTTATGTAACATAAATATGTAAATAAAATGTACGCACACACACACACAAACATATATATAAATCTCATATAATTTTGTAAATGTCTTTCGTCTTTCAAGGGCCTTCCTTTCTAGTTTTCTTAGTAAACCCATATTTAGAATTCACAATTTCTGGGTAAAGGGCTGTTTTCTAATCAGTTTTGAAAAGAGCCGATATAAAGCACATTTTATGTGCTTTCATTTCATAAAAAGATAAAAAAGTACTCGTTGGAAAGCTGTTATATTTGATATTTGTAAGAAATAAATCATAGGTTAGAAATACCGATTGCTATGGTACTCTCTGTAGGGGAAAAATAATGAAGTTCTGTTTCCATTTATAACCTCTGAGTCTTTATATGCACACCAGGTTTTATTTATTTATTTGGAATTTCTCAATATGTACTCATTTGTGTAGAACTTCTCTCCCTGCATAATGATTCATCCACATTTTGCTTGTATCAGTACTTCATTAAAATCACTTATTTCCAATTACAGTTTACATTCAATATCATTTGTATTGGTTTCAGGTGTACAGCATAGTGGTCAGGTTAGACAATCATATACTTTATAAAGTGTTCCCACCAATATTTCCAGTACCCACTTGGTACCCTGCATAGTTATTACAATATTATTATTTATATATATTTAATATATTTTATTGACTTCAGAGAGGAAGGGAGAGGGAGAGAGAGATAGAAACATCAATGATGAGAGGGAATCATTAATTGGCTGCCTCATGCATGCCCTGCACTGGGAATCGAGCTCACAACCCAGCATGTGCCCTGACCAGGAATCAAACTGTGACGTCCGGGTTCATAGGTCGACTCTCAACCACTGGGCCACACCGGCTGGGTTATTACAATATTATTGATTATATTTCCTATGTTGTACTTTACATGGCCATCAACCAGGAGGTTTTACACATGAGGAATTTTGACTGGGCTTTTTAAGTCAGTAAAAATGAAAATGCAAGATGTGAGTAAAATGTATGAAATGGTGCAAATTCACTTTTTAAAATGTTATTATGTCGATATATTTAATAAAGTATGTTTTGTGAGCTTCTTTCTCCTTTCTGGTCAGATACAAAGTTAGCCCCTCCCAACTGTTGAAGATGTGAGATGTGGCACCTTCATGCCTTGTCACTAATCACCAGCATTGGCCTGGGAGGGGCCAGAAGGCCCTGGTTATCTGCACCTGGCAGGAGGGGCACAGCTTCCCCATGGAGGGGTGGCTTGTCCAGGCTCCCTGAGGTGGTTGAGAAGAGCCCATGTAGCTCAGACATCTGAAACCCGTGGCCTTTTCTAGTTCTCTGGTGTTGTCTACAGTTTTATCCAGCACAGCATTTCAAAATGTAGAGTCTTTCTGTGTAGTTTATTGAAAAGAAATAGATTTAGGCTTTAGGTAGAGAAGTATATTATCTATAATTATCACCTCTGTAAAGGGCAAATTAAACTAATGCTTGTTATGAGAGTAGAGCTAGCAAAATGTATATATAGGAAAGCTGTTGATACTTGGAGCAAGTTTCACTGTCTGCTTTTCAAGAAACATCTCTTGCTTGGATTTGAAGGTCATGTAGGTAATAGGAAAGGCAATCTCTGTAATGAGACATTTTACACTGGGCTCATCCATAAGGAGGGCTAACTTCAATAATAAACTAAACCAATCAAGAGCACTCGTTTTAACTACAGGAAATTGGTTTCAACCCAATCTAGACTTCATCTTGTGGAATGTTCCACCTGGCTTGCGGCCTTACTTTGCCCACATGTTATAGAGGACTTTTCTGGCCTATTTCAAATTACATTAGTCTTCTGTCCCCCATCTCCCTATGTCGCTTACTTTTTCTTTCTAATGCTCATCATCACCCAAAATAGTACATATTATTATTATTTTGTCTCTCCCCTAAATCCCATGTAAAGCCCTTGTCTGTTCTGTTCACTGCTGTTTTCTCAGTGCACATAGTAAGTGCTCAATAATGAAGTGCTCGTTCAATGAATGAATGGAACGAATGATACCCGAGAGCTTTCTATTATAAGGGTTGTTGGTCTCGTTTTACACGATGCGCTGAACATCTGGGCACGGTTTGGAGGGGGGGGGGGGGGGTCGGAGGTGTGGGAATGGCTAGAAATGAGGGAGGTTCCTGTGCTCCCTGCGCAAACCATACCTCTAAGAACTGCATTTGCCTTACTGGCTTTCACTTTTCGTAATGTTCTCATGTTAGCAGTATAATCTTGAAACTGAATAATCATGACATGAGTCTCTAGTATAAAAGAATTCCTTTGCCTATTTTGAAAACAAAGCAAAACAAAACAAAGTTGGCAAAACAAGGTCGGCACAGTTGTGCTGTAACCGGGCAAGCAAACTGGAGAACTGAGTCGAAGCATCCTAATACCTATGTAACAGTAATGGAAATATCTAGAAAGTCCTTAGCTGTGGCTATGGCTCCTGCCTTAGTGAGGTTGGCACGTGCCTGCAACCAGGGCATTCGTCCAGGACGACCCGGAGTCTAGCGGGACTTTAGGGCACGGACTTGCGGTGGAGGCGGGGGTGGGCTGGGGCCACGAGCGCAGCCCTGAGCCTGGGGGCGGGGCTGGACCGGG
>NW_005871084.1:2097133-2223464 GCF_000147115.1 Myotis lucifugus | reverse complement strand
GGGGCGCCGGGGAGACGCGAGCGAGATCAGGTGCGGGCGGCGGAGGGGCGCCCTGGGCTCGGTGCGGGGGCCCCGCTGAGCGCGCCGCCGCGGCAGGGATCCAGGGCCGGCGGAGGCCGCCCCGGGCATGCTCTCGCTCCGCCTCAACATGGCTGCGGCCTTGCGAACCGCGGGCGCTCTGCTCCGCGATCGAAGTAAGTGGGGCTGTCTTGCCAGCAGCCGACGCCGGGGTCCCTGCGACGGCGGGACGGCGGGTAACTCCCCTCTCCCGTCTCCCGGCCTGGGGGCTTCCGGGAGCGGCGTGCACTGCGCAGGAAGCTGCACGGGTCGGGCGAGGGGCGGAGAAGGGGCTGGAAGGGACCCTCCCCTGGCAGGGTCCAGAAGGGTGCCTGGGTCACCTGGGGGCTCTGGGAGGCTGTGGGGAGGGAGCATGGGGTCCCACCGGTCAGCTGGGTGACTGTCAGTAATGGCAGACCCTTGGAACATTCAACAGCTATTTATTTATTTATTTATTTATTAATTATTTAATTTCTTTTTAAAAATCCTCACCGACGATATTTTTCCCCCCATTGAACTTAAGAGAGAGTGGAGAGAAACATGACATGATCTTAGAGAGAAACATGACAGATTGCCTCCTGATATGCACCCCCCCGGGATTGAACCTGCAACCAGGGCATGTGCCCTGACCCGGAATCCAGCTGGTGACCTTTCAGTGATCGGAGGATTCTCCACCAACTGAGCCACACTGGCCAGGCCCATAGTCTTCGTTCTTATCTGTAGAGTCAGAATAACCACAGTCACAGGAGGGTTGTGAGGATTACTGTGGGACATATGTTAAGGGCCTGCCATAGGGAGGACTCCTGAAGGCATCGTCCATCCAGCTCAAGAGACTCGGAGTCTAGAAATAAATGACACAGTTTTACTTAAGGAGCTTAGGGTTTGCAAAGAGGAAGCACAGTTAGGCAATACCCAGAGTGCTCCGAAGGAGAAAGAAAAGTTTGAGAGTTTTATAGTAAGAAGTACATGTTTGAAAAAAATTCAGCCCTAGCTGGTTTGGCTCAGTATATAGAGCATCAGCCTGTGGACTGAAGGGTCCTGGGTTCGATTCCAGAAAGGGCACATGCCCGGATTGCAGGCTCCGTCCCCAGTAGGGGGTGTGCAGGAGGCAGATGATCCATGATTCTCTCTCATCATTGATGTTTCTATCTCTCTGAAATAAAAAATACGTTAAAAAAAATTCAGTCCTGCATTCTTAGCCATTGGGTTGGCTCAAGATGGTAATCTCCAGATGTCCAGTGCTGTGAATAATGGAGCATTTCCTTCTTGAGGTCATTACGATGGTTCACTGAAGGTTTGATGTATGTCCAGACTGATGCATAAAGGACTAATGTGCATCCAGGTATTGATGAAGGATTGGAAAGGTAAGAAATTTAAGTTCCCAGGCTAGTTAAGGCAAGAATAGAATTGTTTCCTTATGCCTCAGCTTACTTTCTTTCAATAATTTGTCAGCTTGACCATAGTGACTCCATTTTATTTCTTCATTCTATTCTTCAACATCATCATCATCATGGGCGTCTACTCTTGGCTTCTCTCCCTGGTGATGGAAGGAAAATGTGCCCGCTGCTTCGCTGCACTAGCCCCTGGCATCATCCGGTGCTCACTTGTCCTTGGCAGCAGGACCCACTAGCTTGGGCTAGTGTTTCCTAGAGATATTTGGAAAACAAATACGACCCATTGACAACTCCACACATTTCTGATGCAAACCCTTTGAATGTAGGTTGTGTCTACAGCATGAACTGATGGGACTCTGGGACACAAGCTCTGCACCATTCTTAACTGTGACTCCTTGAGCAAGACACTGAGCCTGGCATGAGCCTGGCATGAGCTTTAGTAAATGTAAAAGGAGTAGGCTTGCCATGAAGATTAGCTGGGTACACACTATCCTAGCACGCAACACATACATGGAGACCCTCAAAATGTTCATTATTGTGTAAAAGTCTGCCACATACTAAGATGCTAAATTAATGCATTTGAACCGTGACTGGACACAGCTGACTTATTTTTCTAAGAAATTTCCTAATTGGTCAGCCTGGCATCTACTGAGAGGGAATGGAGAGAATCCACTCTGAACCTCCATATCTTATTACAGGTGTCTTTGTTAAGAAAATAGTAAGAACCCAGAAGTACAGTGAGGATTGGGTCCCTAAGGGCACTGGGTGACAAAAGGCATGATCTTTTAAGAAGAGGAAGCACAGTGGCAGTAATGGGGCTGAAAGAAGTATTGGGGCGGAAAGATTTGACATCTAAGTTGTATTACAGACTCTGATGTTAAGATGTAGTTATAATACTTGTTTGATATGAAGGGAATAACATTATCTGGATAGAAAAAATTGAGTAGTATTTCTGAAAATGAATTCTGAAAGTAAGGGTGGAAAAGCAAAGTTTTACATTCTGTTTTTAGCATATGGCTCCCTGGTTTCATTATATGTTGTTTCTCTTAGAGTCGTAGGACCTAATGATGTTGTTAAGTGAGGATTTACTGTATTCTTACCTCTTGCTTAACCACATGCAGCGTGCCTGGTACTGTTCTTGGGGCTGGACGGAGAATGCTTTGTTCCCCTAATCTTCATAACAGCTCTGCGCGATTGACCTTATCACCATTTTACAGACAAGAAAAGGGAGGCGTGGAGTAACTCACTGAGTTGCCCAAGCACTGCCCTGCAGCTTGTTGGTCTTATCAGGGGTTTTTGCTCAGGTCTCTCTGGCTCCAGAATACATACTCTCTATACACACAGTGCTGCCTGTGCCTATGGATTGCTCTTGTGGGAGCTGTGTATATTCAGGGGCCTCAGTTGGCCCTTCGAATGATCACTTTAAACTCCTTTAGCTAGATGAACACTAATCTTTTAGTAGGAGACACTGTTTCTCTAGAACCTTCAGATCATTAGGGGAGAGGTGTGTTTTAGAGAAGTCTTTGAGAGGTGGGTATAGGAACTCTTAAGTCCTGAGCAGACAGGATCCATGATTAGTAACACTCTCCTCTTCTGAGAATTTGTTCAACCATAGAGAAGAGAATTTGGTAAACAGAGGGCATTACAATAGCCTGGCAGCTCATATAGCTCCCAGCTCCTAAATTGTTCTAGGTACTAGTTAGAGGCTCTTGTCTCACCCTACCCCTTTTTAAGGTTCACAGGAGGAAGTTTTATTTTATTACCAGCAGTCATATTATGGGATGCCAAAGTTCTGTTCTCATACTCCATGGAATCTGATATCATCTCATTCATATGAGGAATTGCAGACATTGTGGCATGATGGAGAACCTGGTTAAATCTCATCATGCAGTTCAGAATTTAGCGCGTCTAAAATAAGGAGATGTGGGTTGATTTGAGACTTCATTTGAGCAGCATTGAACTGCTTTGTGTCAGTTGTTGCACTTCCACTTTGAGTTAGTAAGGATTATTCAGCACAACTCACGTAATTGGCTCTGCCGGAATGGTCACAATCTGGGTAGCTGGAACTCTCAGGAGCCTGGAGATACCATTCTCTGTATTTTATAGACATTCTAGGTGATAAAAATCAGCAGGTGTGGTCCCTATGCGCTAGACGCTTACAGATGAAACTAACGCCAGCATTAATCACATGTAGCAGACCCCTTGCAGAATGCTTCACTGAACTTAATCTGCTATAATCCTCACAAGGATCCCCATAGCAACGTCAGCATTTTACGCCCAGGGAAAGTAAGGCTCGGAAACGTAATCCGGCCCTGGTCACATGACTAAAAAGAGGCAGAACTGGATTCAGAGTCAGATCTGCTGGTCTCCAGCCCAAGTTCCTTACCAGGACACCTATGACTCATAAGTAGGAGGAGGAAGGAGACTGGTCTCAAGCTGGTTTCAAATTTGTTGGTTTAAGGATATGAAAGGGAGGTCATGTGTCCAGTGTGGGACTACAGCCGAGTATGGCCCGTGGACTCCTCAATTCAGGTGGGTTCTCCAAGCCCACCCCTAACTCCTGTGGGGCCCAGGGAAGGAGTACAAATGGAGAGCTGTATATGTGGGACAGCAAGCTAACAAACTGCCATATATTCTGTTTTTCTACACTGATAAATGGACCTTCATAACAACCTGGAAGGGTGAACTCCCGAACTCTTCTGAGTTCCTGCAGAAATGTGGAGGCTTTGGGAGACATGCCACTGGCCTGCAGGCTCCCTGCTCCTCCCACTGCTGGCTCTGTGCGTACACATGTGTGGACTTTCCAGTTTGTATGTTCAAGCTCCCTTCTTGCCCCTGCAAACAGCCACTCCTTGGGTCCCCTTCAAGGCGACATCACGCTTACATTGATGGCATGATCAGCTCTCCGGAGGATGGGCCTAGGAAAGGGACCTGTGCAGACCCTGGAAGTGGGTGTGGGACGTTGGCGGTATGGAATTCCGGGGCTGTGGGGATGTGGGGTTTGGACTCAGTTAATCATTGGCATGCAGACTACATACCCCATGGAGTGGGGTGCAGCAGGGAGAGTGCCAGAATGGGGCCTCTAAAGTGAGGTCCCCCTTGTCAGGGTCCACGGGCAGTGCTGGGGCCCCCAGCACTGGTGCTTTATTGGAGAAGGCTGTGGGCAAATATGAGATCTGTGCAAATGGTGGAAAACTGGCCCAGCTTCCACTTCTTAAGTCAGTGGCTCTTACCCTCTTGTGCAGGCTTCTCAGCTTTCATAGGAGCAGCATGCTGCCATCAGTAACTTTTAGAAGGTGCAGTAATTCTCATGAAGGATCCTATCAAATCTTCAGCCAAGGCAGGGAGGGGAGGTGTGTGGTTTCTAAAAAGGCTCCCTGCAGGTCCTGATAAGCCATCCTAGGGGGCGCCACCATGTCCCCTTGGAGACGCCTTAAGTGCCTTCACCCTCCTGCAGAGAAATAAGGGGAGGGGGGGGTTCAACTCTGCTATTACATCTCTTTAAATTTTAAATCTAGGAATTATGCTCTGAGGACCACTTCAAAAGAAATTACTTTCCAGCTAGATTTCATGCTTCCACTTTAATTTTGTCACAGTGGTGCCTGGCAGCTCAAGGGCCCGACAGCCATGGAGGTGCCAATCAGATGCAGCAGCCGCAGCAGTAGCCACCACAGAAACAGCCCAAAGTGCCAGAAGCCCAAAACCTCAAGTTCAACCGGGGAAGAGGTATGAGTCTAATTTTAGGTACCAATAAGGATTTCTCTTTACTGATGCAAAGACCAGTAGATATAAGCTCCCCAGGAAAAAAGGTGCTGGGAAAACCCAGTATATAAGGAGCAGGATGTTATATTCTTGGCTTCCTTTCAATAGCTGTCAAATTATTAAACAGATTTCACACCCCCTCCCCTTAAGTCTTTAAAATAAAAAAATTTTTTTTACAGATTTTTTAATCATTAATTAATTAACTAATTAATTTTTTAGCTTTGTTGAGATAATGTTCCCACAGGGCTTTTGTTAAAGGACACAGAGTTGAGTACAAGCAGTCTACAAATCATGTAGGAATTTTGTTCTGGAATATGTAACATAACACAAATTATATGTATGCTGGAAATGTATTTATGAACCTAACATAATTATACCTATGAAATGTATGTCCTGTTCAGGATAAAGAATAACTAGTCTACCAAGAATTAGTTATTCGCTGGGTATCCTCTTTCATAACAGAAACCACAGCTGTTCTCAAGTTTTATTTTGGTACAGACTATAAAGACAATTATTTAAATGAGTACATAGATAGAATATGCACTTGAACACTAAGCACAGTAAAAGAAAGTAGTGTGAACTATTTAACCCCTTGATCTTTCTGGTAGACCTGATATTCTATGAAAGTTATGCAACTATGAAAATATAATAGTCTTTTTTGTGTGTTTTTGTTATTTTTCTTTTTCTTTTTAGATTGTTAAAATTGATTTTTTAAGGAGAGGGAGAGAGCGAGACAATGTGAGAGAGCTAAATATCAATAGGCTGCCTCCTGTATGCCCCCTACTGGGGATTGAGCGTGCAAGCCAGGCATGTGCCCTGACCAGGAATTGAACCAGCAACCTTTTGGTGCACTGGATGATGTTCAACCAACTGAACCACACCAGGCAGGGCGTGTTTGTTGTTTTTCTTTGTGTGACCAGAGGTACATTGAGTGCTAAGTAACAGATGTGTAGGGGATAGGGCATTAGGCGTGAGGCCCCAAATCATCTCCTTTCAACTCTCTGGTTTCCTAAAAGTTTGAGTCTGGTGAGGAAGCACACCTACTCCCCGTTCTGGCGTGCTGAGCAGGGTACCATTCTGCCTGGCCACCCATGGTCCTTCTTCTCACCTCAGCCATAGTACAAAGTGCTTTAAGTCCTTAGGGTACTTGGTGTAACCCAAAGAACTGATTTGATGTGGAACCCTGGAAAGAAATTATTTCATTATTGTATTATTTCAGTGGCAAAAGTCAATAATGTAACTGGCCTTAATATGAATTTATTAACATTTAAAAAATATTAACAAATAGAAATTCTATTAAATAATTTGATATCTCATTTATGCTAAAGAAATGGGTTCATTTTAGGAACTACAGACAGGCAAAAAAAAAAAAAAGATAAAAAACAGCGGTAATCTCACCATCAGTATGTTGTCTCTATATCTGTGTCTATTAATATTCACTCAGTATATATTTACAAAAATGGACAATACTGTACATACTTTTATAACTTCTTTTTATTTAACAATATGTCACCATGTAAATATAAACATCCTACATTATTTTAATAATATAGGGTATTAAATAATAATTTATATATCTGGTCCCATATTATGGGGCATGTAGATTATTTCTAGTTTTTAGATATTGGAAATGGTGAAGTAATGAATGTCTTTCTGATGCCAGACATTGTGAAGGCATTGTGCTGCTTAGTGCTTAGACTAGACTAGGCTAGACAATCTTAGACTAACACTGTACTAGACCAGGAGTCAGCAACCCTACCTGTAAGGGGCTAGATAGTAAATGTTTTAGGCTTTGTGGGCCATTTGGTCTCTTTTGCTGCTATTCAACTCTCTTGTTGTCATGTGAGAGCAGTCATAGATAACATGTAAATAAATGAGCTGCATTCCAATAAAACTTTATTTAAAAAACAAGTGTGGGGGGGGCGCCCTGACTAGTTTGGCTCAGTGGATAGAGCGTCGGCCTGCGGACTCAAGGGTCCCAGGTTTGATTCCGGTCAAGGGCATGTACCTTGGTTGCGGGCACATACCCAGTAGGGAGTGTGAAGAGGCAGCTGATGGATGTTTCTCTCTCATCGATGTTTCTAACTCTCTATCCCTCTCCCTTCCTCTCTGGAAAAAATCAATAAAATATATATTAAAAAAAAAACAAGCAGGGGGTGGGGTGTGTGTGTGCAGGTTGCAGATTTGGTGCATGGATTTTAGTTTGCCACACCCTGTCCTAGAGGCAGCATGGACCTTCAGGACAGTTACATCTTGTGCGTTGACTACATACAGTAGAGTAGAATTCTGTTTGTTAATTGATGAGCTAAGTTTCTGTGATGTACCATTAATAGTTCAAAGGAAAAAGCTCATATTTTGAGAGTCTCAGAATATGAAAATGGCAAAATGTTGATACCTTTTCAAGTGAGAAGTTTTAAATATATTTTGCTCCATACATTTTTACATTCAAACAAAGGGAACCTGGCTATTCAGATCTTGGTCTCAAATGTGCTCTGTCTGGAGGGGCAAAGAGACAGAGGCCCTTGACTAAAGCTTCGTACTTCACATTCTGGAAAAGGGGTGTGGGGCCAGGGCTTACTAATGCACCATTCATTATGCACAACACAGTTTTGAATTAAGTGCATGTGTATTAGGTATTTTCAAATCATGTGCATCTCTTTCATGTACAAGATCAACATGCTTTACAAAACCTGGGTTTGCAGGGCAGGGTAACGGCCCATTTACAGCCACTCTCGTTCTGAGCTCAGGTGTAGATGAAAAACAGTTTTAAATCCCCTTTGTACATTGACACCCTCCGCGGCTTAGGTAAGTCGCTTAGCCTGGGGTCTCTTAACCACTAATCTGTTAACTGGCAGCAGTCCACGGAAAAATGCACTTAATTTATTATGAGTCACAGGTTTTGAAAGTGAAAGACAGAATCCCAGAGGACACTGGTGGTCTAAGTAGAAAGATTAGGGGAATATTACAATTTCACAATATAATGAAGCGGGAATTTTCAGGTATCAAGAAATGAAAACTAAGCACGTTGGTTAATTCGGTGAGAGGACTCCTGATCAGAGGGGGTGGAAAAGTTATAGAATAATGACGTCTTCAGTGTAGTTGTACGGTTTAATAAGAAGGAGATTAAACCCCCTCCCTCTAATACAGTGGTCTCAAGCAAGGGTTGAGGTATACTTGGTTGTCACAACTGGGACAGGGTAGTGCTGTTGCCATCTACTAAGCAGAGGCCAGGGATGCTGCTACACTTCTACAATGCACAAAATGGCCCTCCACAACCAAGTGTTATCTGTTGGGGTCCAGCCCCAGCAGGTCCAGGGGTTCCCAAAGGTGTGGACGGAGTCGGCGAAGAATGAAGGACACGGAGGCAGCGTTCAGTTGATCAGCATAGCGAGGTTCTCTCTTTTATTCTCCAGTTACATCTGTATTTATACCATTTGATCCTATAAGCATGCCTCTATAATCACATCATGGTATGTTTTGGGTAACCTTCTACAGTTCCTTGTTTCATTTCCATAGTTTCTTATCTGACCTTTGCCAAAAATCCTGTCTCTATCTAGTTCTGTTGATTTTAATCTTGTCTAGGTTAATCTCTCTGTTCCATTATAAGGGCTATTCCAAGGTCACTATTCTACTGCTCTACTGATAAGCTACAAGGTAGTGACTGAAGGAGATTATCCTACCCAGTAAAGGTTATGTCCTCCCAGCCTCGCTGCTTGCCTTCCCTGGGACTGCCCTGTGTCGGTGGGTCTCCAGGGGTATAGGCTTTGGTGCTTTCCCTGGTGGGCAGACCCCTGGGGATGTGGGCCCAACAAGTCCCAAATTTATTGCCAACAGTCTTAGTCCAAGTTCTTCATAAGTAGTACATGGTATTTCTGCAACACTAGGGGGATTTACTGATTTATTCTCTACCTTAGTCCTGTTAATCCCTAACCTGGGGAAACAACCTTTCTCGGGGAGGTGGTCCTGTTTAAAACACATAGCGCTAAGAGGGGGAGCAAACAAACATATGCCATATACGCCAGGTCCCTTGAAATATAAGCTGTGCAGATGTTTCTTCCCTGCAGCGACTGTGTCAAGCAGTAAGGGTGGACCGGCTTCCGGCAGTTATCCAGCCCGAAATGTCAGCAGTGCTGAGGCTGAGAGAAGACAAGGAGGTGAAAAGTGAATTCAGAGAATCTTTATAATGGGGTCTAAATAGGCAAATCCCTGACTCCATTATGATGCAACATTTTCCTTTTCCCAGGAATTGGTTCTGATTTTGAAAATTTACTGTGAATTTAGATTTCTACCTCATTCACCTATGGCAGTGGTTCTGAACCTTCCTAATGCCACGACCCTTTAATACAGTTCCTCATGTTGTGGTGACCCCCAATTTCATTGTTACAAATTGAACATAATTAAAGCATAGTGATTAATCACAAAAACAATATGTAATTATATATGTGTTTTCCAATGGTCTTAGGCGACCCCTGTGAAAGGGTCGTTTGACCCCCAAAGGGGTCGTGACCCACAGGTTGACAACCACTGTTCTAAGGCCTTCAGTATTGGATTAGGGCCCACCTTAATCCAGTATGACTCATTGTAACTTGATTATATCTGCAAAGACCCTATTTTCAAATGAGGTGACAGGCACAGGTATCAGGGGTAGGACTTGAGTTTAACTTTTGGGGCACACAGTTCAGCCCACAATGGTATCTGTTACTCTTTCTCACATAGCAGCCTCCATCTCCCCTTAAACAGAAAGTGTTCCTTCCCCTCCTGCTTTGCCGCCCATGTTGACATCTCCCTTTGTTCTGTTTTCTAAGAGGCTCTAGGGGTCAAGGATATCGCGGGGCCCATTTGGTCACAGTTGGATTTGCCAGAGACTTCTGGATGAAATGTCTGCATCTTGATACCATCTCTGATTTAGGCTTCCAAGGAGTCATTTTGAGGCCTGATTAGAATTAGAAGCTTAAAGGAAATCTCAGTATCTTCCTTAGGGATAAATGACGTCTCTGTGTCACTGTTGGCTATAGGACTTACTGCTTTCGCAGATGTTTTGGGTAAACCCAGGACTAGTTATTTCTCAGCTGCTTTATCAAGAGTGATTGGAGAGTGCATCTCCACAATGGAATATTAGTCAGCCATGAAAAGGAAGGAAGTACTGGTGGATGCTACAACATAGATGAATCTTGAAAATTTTATGCAAAGTGAAAGAAGCCAGACACAAAAGGCCACATATTATATGATTCTGTTCCTATGAAATATCCTAAATAGGCAAACCCATAGATCCAGGAAGTAGATTAGTGGGAGTGGCTCCAATGGGTACAAGGATTTTTGAGGGGTGATGAAATGTTCAGGACTTGTGATAGTCACATAGTCACATAACTTCGTGAATATATTAAAAGCCACCGAATTGTACCAGTTTAAAATGGTAAATTTTATAAAATGTAAATTATATCTAAGTTTTTTAAATGAGAAAAAAGGAATGGAAGATACACTCCTGTGTTTCCTTTAGTTTACCCACTTGCAGACTCTCTTACTGTCATCACATAGCTCCCTGTTCCTGGGGACACACAGGCCTCCAGGTCATGGTCCTGCCTTAGGCCCTGACCTCATAGTTCCCAGTCTCTGTCGTGGTCTCTGGAGGCTTCCAGAAGCCTTCTGGACGCACTGGGCTCTGTTCTGGCTCCACCTTGCCCCTGGCAGGTTTCTGGCCTGGCTCACATCAGCCTGTGTAGGCTCCAGGCTTGCTCTGGATTTTAGAAGTTTGCATTTTGCATAGGTCTTTTGTGGTTTTGATTTCTCCGATGCTGCTTGACTTAAAACTTTTAAAAAATATGTTCTTATTGATTTCAGAGAGAGGAAGGGAGAGGGAGAAGGCGAGAAACATCAATGATGAGAGAGAATCATCAATCGGCTGCCTCTTGCACACCCCCTTCTGGGGATCGAGCCCACAACCCGGGCCTGTGCTCTGATAGGGAATTGAATCTTGACCTGGTTCATGGGTTGATGCTCAACTACTGAGCAACGTCGGCTGGATTTGACTTAAAGCTTTTATGACAGAGTTTTGTCTTCTTTTTGCTTCTCCTTGCTCATTCAGTGCTTCATTCTTTAGGCTGGAACTGATTTGAATAAATTAGACAGTTTTTTCAAGGAATTACTTAAAGCAGTAAAGGTAGGTGCTGGAGAAGGAAGGAGGGTAGCAAGAAATAATTTAGGTCAGTAATCATTTCATTTAATAATGGATAAAGAGAAGTTCACTATATTTTATGCAAGAGCATACAGTTGTAGGGGAACCCCAGGCTTCTCTGTGTCCACTAGAACTTTCTGTGTGCACCAATCATGCTAAGTGACTAAGCACATTCTCCATTTAGTTCTCAAAATATCCGTTTGAGGCAGGTGGTAGTCTGTCTGTTTACAGACGGGGAACCTGAAGTTTGGAGAGATCAGGTAACCTGTGTGTTCATAAGGCATTCACTTGAACAGGTGCTTCTGCTCAGGACAATTTTAGATCACACCTTGACTCAGCCCCCAAAGCATGGGATCTTCGTTCAGGGCTGACAGTTCAACAGAGAAACATGTTGAGCCTGGCGAAGACCAGTGCCATGGATGGAGCTCCGAGATGAAGGTCAGAGTCTGAGCGGGGACCGCACGGACCTGGAGGCCCCGTGCGCTCCCGGACAGGTAGCCGTGGGATGGCAGCGCACAGGTCTGCAGCGTTTTACCTCTGCATTGAACAGATCAGATGAGAGTTTGCTAGCTGAGCCAAGATTCCTCCCTGGAGGGAAATAAGAAATGTTACAAATCAACCACTGCATTTTCTCTTACGCAGGAAGCCGAAGACTGGGATACTGATGCTAAACATGGGGGGCCCTGAAACCCTCGGAGACGTTCACGATTTCCTCCTGAGGCTCTTCTTGGACCGAGACCTAATGACACTTCCTATTCAAAAGTAAGCTCCCCGTGAACACCTGTGCTTATTCATAACTTGTCCCGTGCGTTTCACCTTATGTGCATCGCAGCTCTATAGTCTCAAAAAGTAAGCGTTTTTAATGCATGTCTGGTAGTGGCTAGAGCAGCAGCACGATTTTCTATTAGACATGAGAAGGCTGTGATATTGCAGGAGAGAGAGCAGGTCAGTGAGTGTTCTTGAGCCTGGCCCGCCCAGAGCCCTAGAGAGCAGTTGTCTGACACAGCCGAGGCCCCGGTAAAGATCTGTAGAGATGGGTTTGTTCCTGGTACTGAGCAGCTGGTTATTCATTTGTGCTGCGGGTGTAAAATTTATACATGTGTACAATAAAAATGCCAATAGTGTAAGGATGCTTACAGTAAAAGGCAGGTGTTCCTTTTACCTTGAACTCCAGCCTCCCAGTGAGCCACCCTGGAGGTGAGCGCTGTTACATCCAGAAATAGTCCATGTATATCCAAGCACATGTGTGTATACACATGTATATCCCCCCTTTTCTTTACACAGATGTGAATGTAATTATGTTTATTATTAGGTACGGGACTATTTTTCCCTTCGAATTTAATGTGTCTTGGAGATTGTTCCCTAACAGCTTATATAGACCTGGCTCATTTTTTTCATGATGTAAGGAATTGGTTGGGCCTTAATTCATTTAGCCAGTGCCTCATGGATGGACATTTAGGTTATTTACACTGTTATAATGAACATTCTTTTGCATACACCTTTGCTCACATATGCAAGTATATCTATAGGATTAATATGCATTTTCTTACATTGAGAGGAATATGTAAGAAAATGCATATTAATTCTGTCCTATACATCGCAGTCCCTGCTAGGTGCAGGATCGGGAGGTGTGAAGATCGTAGCTAGCGCACATCCAGGGTCTCTGCCCACTTGTGTGGGGTCTGACTGTTCAGGGTGCTAGAACAGCTGCGGGGCAGAGGCGGCTGCTCCTCCGAGAGTGCCCAGTTTTCTCTGTAATCGAGGCCGAGAGAGCTGGCCCTTGTCAGTGACTTCCAGCTCCTGTTTCCAAAGGCTTGGCCTTCTTAGACTCTTTTTAAAATTCTGCTTATCTTTTTCTTATTGAGTAGAAAATGATTCTGAGTTGCTAAGGAGGAATAGAATTCACGTACCCTCATGTTAAATGATTTAGTAGGCTGGCACCGATCATCGCCAAACGTCGAACCCCCAAAATCCAGGAGCAGTACCGCAGGATTGGCGGCGGATCCCCCATCAAGATGTGGACTTCCAAGCAAGGAGAAGGCATGGTGAAGCTGCTGGACAAGATGTCCCCACACACAGGTGCGTGCTTCTTAACGAACATCTCATTAGTAGTTATGAAACTCAGAACACCGCCGCATGCCAAGTGCAGTCTGTCCCGGCCCCTCGCGCTTTGTGGGGGTTCCTGTGTGATGCACCGTCACTTAGTTCTCGAGGTCTTTTCCCTTGTCCTCGTAGACCCTTTTCTGTTACTTCCTTATGTGACAGATTAAAAAGGTAAAGATTTGGAACATCAGTTTCAAAAGGTAGTGTGAGGTGCGCATGAAGTTGGGCTAGATGATAAGCAAGAGGCGACATACACTACTCAGCCAAAGTCCCGTTAAAGATCTGTAGAGATGGGTTTGAGTAAAAGACGCACATGTCGTTGCTCCGGAAAGAAAGCTTTGGGAATGGATTGAGGCTGCTGTGATTGCCTTTTCTTCCTGTATGGAGAGCTAATTATCAGATCATCATGTAGAGCCAAATTAGCTCGCTGTCGCGGCAGCCATGAGACTCAGCAGCTTTCAGCAGCTGCTTTCAGCTCTCGGCAGTACCACCATCTTGAGGCCTCTGTGCACCTCGTCAGACGTGGCACTAACAAGAGGACGGTGCCCGGCTGGGTGGCGCAGTTGGTTGGAGCATCGTCCCCATGCACTGGAAGGTGGCAGGTACGATTTCGGGTCAGTGCACATACCCAGGTTGTAGGTTCCATCCTTGGTTGGGACATGTACAGGAGGCAACCGGTCAATGTTTCTCTCTCACATCAATGTTTCTCTCTCTCCCTCCCTCACTCCCTTCCTCTTTCTAAAATCAATTAAAAATAAATAAATAAAAATAAAAGGAGGACCACACACCTCTGGCAACTGTCCTCTGAAACCCTCTACTGGAATAATAATGTACAGCATGAAACACTGCTCAAATGAACTATAAGTACCATATTTAATCTCACTTAAGACGCCGTTGACTGTAGGATATACCGTTGTTTTTATGTAATACTGAGACACACAAAACAACTCTGCCAGCTCCAGGAGTAGGGAGGGGGAGGAGCCTTATCTGTTCTTTCCAGGGTATTGCACTCTCTCTCACTTTAAAATGCAGCCCCCACCCTGCCTTTATCTGTGAGGGCAGCCTCTCCCCGTCCCTTAGTCTGCAGTATTGAGGAACTCCACACCCTAGGCATGTAGGCTACGTTTCAGCGGTGGACAGGAAACCTGAGAAGCTGGTGGACCTGCAGCACCGGGATCTTACTATGCCAATCTGATGGTAGTATGTCTCCACATAGGTTAGAAAGCCAGGGCCACTTCCACCGCACCTCAGGTCGCCAGGCGTGCCTTAGACATGGACTTGATGATTCTGTGGAGGTTGGCAGTTTTCGGATGAGCCACATAACCTTTGACCAATCAGTCATTTGGAGTTTGCTTACAGGGTCTTGTCCTCTGGTGTGTTTTTAGTCACAGTTCACCATGTTTTATGCAAGAGGACATAAGATTGGTGGCTTAGAAGGACAGACAGCTGAACTCGGTTTCGTTTATACATTTTCCTTCCTCTTTCTGTGGCCCCCAACCAGCGAATATTGGGTCAGACCTTCCTTCCCACGCAGACATGCTTCTCCGTTTTTTTGCTATTCTGCGCCTGTTCTTGGTAACATGGTTCCTTGGATCACGTTATTGAGGAGTATTTGTAATGTGTTTATCTTCTCCTTCAATGTAACCTAAATGTTTCCTATGTGGCAATTTAGTGTCATTCTTTTTTTAAATCCTCACCCAAGGATATCTTTCCTTTGATTTTTAGAGAGAGTGGAAGAGAGAGGGAGAGACAGAGAGAGAAATATTGATATCAGTGTGAGAGAAATACACTGATTGGTTGCCTCCCCTCCTGCCCAGACCAGGGCCAGGAACCTCCAACTAAGGTATGTGCCCCTGACCAGAATCGAACTTGGGACCCTTCGGTCGCTGATGGATGCTCTATCCACTGAGCCAAACGGGTTAGTGCTAGTGTCATATTCTTAGTTTTAGCCCCTGCTATTGGTTGGATAGTAACATTATCTTGGGTTTATTTATTATTACTTAATGTTTATGTGGTGTATTCTCATATTATCCCTGAGCATAAGTTAGGTGTAATCATATGAAAAGACAGGGAAATAAGTTAGGAAATTCTGAATTTCATGATTTATAAATGCCTAAGAATTGTGCGGTTGTCGATGCTTTTAAAATGCAGGAAAAAAGATTTAGGAGGACAAGGGAAGATTTAGAAGAGGGAACTGGTAAAGCTATGGAGAAAGGAACAAAGACATGGCTGATGTGGGCCCTTAGGTGCTTAGGTGCCAAGAACAATGATTTGAAATCTCATTTAGTACCTCCAATTTACGAATTGCGGTTGGGTGTTTTTCCTGTATGAATACAGAAAAATCATTTCAGTCATTTGTTATCAGTGAACTTGTATTGAGTATCCCAAAGCGTTTCTATAAACTTGGTGACCTTGTGCCTGAGGGCACAGGAGGAGGGAGTTGGGTGGTGGAAGTGGGTGGGGGCAGAGAAGGAAGGAACATGGCTCTGGGATGGGCAGAGACGGTAAAATTTCAGCTTGAGCATCTGCTGGGTGTGACTTTGGGCAGGTTCATTGACCTTGGAGAGTCTCCGTTTCCCTACCTGAAAGGGGGTTCAAACCAGATGGAAGGAAAAAGCAAACCATCTGGTACTTGAGAGGAGATTCCTGTTCTTTTCTCTTTTCTCTTGAGTCTCTCATCTCAGTAAGGAGAAGAGAACTAGGCACAGGTTTTTTGTAATCCTCACCAGGTCATGCTTAGAGATGGAGAGAGGGAGGGAGGAGGAGGAGAGAGAGAAAGAAAAACAGAGAAACATTGATGTGAGAGAGAAACATTGATTGGTTGCCTTCCCCTGACTGGGAGTCGAACTGGCAACTTTCGATACTCAACCAACTGAGCCACTCCAGTGGGCAAAGCTTGAGTTTTAAAAACCATTGTGCTAAGAAAAGATGTGTGTATATGAGGGGAGAGGTTGGTCCCATGCAGTAGTGATTAAAAGTCCATGTCCTAGCTGAGGACTGGATAAGATCCAAGGAATATTCTAAACTTCCCTCCGTTTATCAGCACCATAGGAAATTAGTGCAACTATTCTTTGTTCTGGACATTGCATTATGTTTGGTGACTCGAAGGAATCTATATAAAGATTAATATTTTCTCCTTTCCACACATGCTTCCTAATAGCCCCTCACAAATACTATATTGGATTCCGGTACGTCCACCCTTTAACAGAAGAAGCAATTGAAGAGATGGAGAGAGATGGGCTTGAAAGGGCTATTGCTTTCACGCAGTACCCACAGTACAGCTGCTCTACCACAGGTAAGGGCTTCTGACAGTGGGAGGGTGGACAGGGCCCTGGCAGAAGTAGCCAGGAAACTGAGTGCGGCAGGAAAGGATAAATCCTTTGTGATTTGAATGGCAAATCCAGCCTGTCTGCTTTAAACTCGAGAGTTCAGGTCAGTCCATTGGAAATCTCATGGTTCGCCTGTCCCTTGAGTTATTGGCCAGTCGGCTCAGAATTACAAATGGTGGTGGAAGGCGGTGGCTGCTAGTGTTCAATGCTTTAATGCAGCGATTTCAACCAGGGTGCCGCAAGGATTTTTAAAGCATGCAGCATCTGACTATTTAGTCAAGGGCACTGACCTCTTTTCCCTTAGATTGTAAAACAAACAAACAAACAAACAAAAACCAACAAAAGACAACAGCCAACACAACTGTAGCAGCAGTAGCAGTCTGGTATGAATGAATCAAAATTATACCTTTTTCTTGTCAGATTGGCAAAATATATATTTTTTTGGTGTGCTGCAGAATTTTAGTAATTAGTTTATATGTGCCATGAGATGAAAAAAGTTGAAAATCACTGGTGTAATGGATCAGGATTAAGTACTTTCTATATTTGTATAATAAACTGATTGTTATGGATACCCTAATATTCTTATTAATGTAGCAAAGGTGATCACTGTTTACATTTAAAAAAATATATTTTATTGATTTTTTACAGAGAGGAAGGGAGTGGGATAGAAAGTTAGAAACATTGATGAGAGAGAAACATCGATCAGCTGCCTCTGCACACCCTTCAGTCCGCAGACTGAACCAAGGTACATGCCCCTGACCAGAATCGAACCTGGGACCCTTCAGTTCGCAGGCTGACGCTCTATCCACTGAGCCAAACCAGTTAGGGCCACTGTTTACATTTTAAAAGCCCATAGAATATTGAGAATAGTGTTATTTTTTTTTTTATTATGCTTCAGTTATGGGTTGGTTACTGATTAAATCACAACCCAATTTGAGATTTCCTCTGCAAATTTAGAATTCTAGATTCATGTTATTTCCTATATTTAACAGGAGCAGGAAAGTAATCTGCATTTGCCAATCCCTGTCTCATCAGTTGTGGGTGAAGCTTCTACTGTCACCTACACATACATTTGCTTGTATTCTGTTTCAAGGATTGGGGTCAGCACACTTTTACTCCCAAACCGCTTTTGGATATCAGTGTATATTACTGTATAACTCTAAGGAGAGACGGAAGGCCACTGGAAGACCTGCTGTGTGTAGGGCGCCTATGAAAACGCCTGAGCTCTCAGACATCAACAGTTGGCACTGTGATTTCCTTTGGAAATGTACCTCTCCAACTTCAAAATGTCTGGTGATATGCTATTGGAGAAGGAATCAGATTTTATAAATACCTAAGCTATACTTAAAAAATATATATATATCTCAACATGTAAATGCGGTCAAAATTAGACAACTTAAGAAGATCGTTACTTATATGACGAAGGATTGACTGTGGGTTTCATTACACAGCTGGCTCTATTCGTGTGCTTAAAACATCCATGTCTGTGCAGTTTTTCTCCAGTATATCTCATGTGTAAGGGCACACACCTCTTCACTTCAGAGATATGAAAGCCTTCGGGAACCACATTCATTCTTTGAAGCCACTAGAGTGTCGTTTTTCTATTGCATCTTGTAGACACACGTTGTGGCAGAGCCGGTATATTCTGTATATCAATCACAAGTGATTTTTTTAGTTATACTTTCCTCTTAATTACTACTTCTGGTAGTTAATGGATGGTTCTGAGTGACGTAGGGCAACTTATGTGGCTTCCAGAACCTGGAATAGACTCAGTTTGGATTCTCCTGGTTCATTGTATTCTACTCACTAAAGTGAACTCATTTGTCTTTTTAAAGTTGAGTCTTAGCCTAAGAATATTCCTTTGATTTAAATATGGCTCTGTCCCGACTAGCATTATAAGTTGGAAACCTAACTGATGAGTAGTCTCATAGTTAGAAACCAGTGGATTGGTGTTGGGAAGCATGAAATGTTTTGGAACTTCTACTCTACATTAAGATTGAGGAAGAGTCCTTGTGTTAGGATCAGTTTCATAGGATTAAGGCTTGGCCCCAGTTCCAGCTCCCCTAGGCCAGGATAAAATTGTATTGGGTTGGTACCATTTACCTCCTGTTAGGCTTTAAATTTTCATGATTTCCATCTCTTCCTTAGAAATACACGTTTTGTTAGATTACCTGTAAGGTTTTGATACTCATTTAACTTATTCTAGGGGATGATGATAATGTTGTAAAAGCAGATAAAAAGAGAGTGCTCATAGAAACCTCAATAAGCTGCTGTTTTTATCAACAAGCCATTAAAAAGGATGGTTATAAAGCTTTTATTATAATGTGGGAAATACTCTTCTCATAGTATTAACTAAAAATGCCCAAAATACTCAGGATGCACAGTTGCATACATATTAAAATTACAACTTTGTAAAACAAGATAGCTAAAAGGAAATATAACTGGAAAGAACTATGCTAGCATAAAACAATGATGTACTAGTAAAATGGGAATAATGGCTGGCTTCTTTCCTTCTCCCCCACCCCCTACATTTGCTGCAATGGGGTTGATTACCTTCATAGTGGGAAAATAATTTCAACATGCTGTTAATTGTAAGACTTGGTCGCTGCAAATAACGACCACTAATATTTCATAAATCCACTGCCATCGTGTTTCTCACTAGAAATGACCTCAATAATCTTTGAAAGGCCGTTGAAATGGATTCCTTTTTAGTGATCTTCATTTGCAGGGCAGTGAAGTCTGTATGCATTTTAGAGCATTGGGATGATTGTAGTTAGACTGACTCAGTATAGAAGCAGTTGCCTATGTTGAACTTATAATTACTGCCTTTACTAGTCCTGTTTTCTTATTTTCACTGTAGTCAGTAGGCATCTACTAAGTGGCCCCTGCCTATTTCAGGTAGCAGCTTAAACGCCATTTACAGATACTATAATAAAGTGGGAAAGAAGCCCATGATGAAGTGGAGCACAATTGACAGGTGGCCCACGCATCCCCTCCTCATTCAGGTAAGCCGGAACCTACCCGCAGCCCATCACAGTTCATTTACAGGTGTCCCTCTGAGCCTCACGGTTCTCTGGCTTAAATTGCATGCTGGGGATTAAAAAAAGGATTATTGTGACAAGAGAAAATACATTTAAAGATTAAAGTTTAGACTCTTTTGTTTCTTCAGGTTAATACTGTTAGTCACAAATCATAGCAGAATTACATTTTGAGTTTTGGGTTTCCCAATGACCAGAAGAACGTTAAAGATTACGCAAGGTGTTTCTGCTAACGTACATTCATAGACTGAATGGCGGACAAATAAACCCTCTGTGTTCTAAATCCTTTAAGATATCAAAAATTTTAAAACTTAAAGGTATTATATCTACATGTTCTCAGACATGAAAAGAAATTTAACATTTCAATCGAAGAAAGTTTTATATATTAGAAGAAATTTCAAAATTCTATGCAATTTATATTTATAATATTTATATTAATAGGTGACATTAGGAGAACAGTGAAAAGTATAATTCTAAAGCCAGTGGCTTTTTGTTTTTAATTTTATTTTTCAGTTACAGTTTACATTCAATATTATTTTATTTTAGTTTCACGTGTGCAGCATAGAGATTAGATAATCATATACTTTACAAAGTGGTCCCCCAATATTTCCAATACCCACCTGGCACCGTACATAATTATTATACTAGCATTGACTATATTCCCTATACCAGCGGTTGCTAACCTTTCGGACCTCATGGACCACCAGTTGGCGACAGCTGCCCTATACTGCACTTTATACCCCTCAGATTATTTTGTGACTGACAATTTGTACTTCTTAATCCCTTCACCTTTTTCAGCCAGATCCTCAACCCTCCTCTTCTCTGGCAACCATCAGTCTGCTCTCTGTATCTATGAGTCTGTATCTGTTTTGTTTATTTGCTTATTTTGTTCTTTAGATTCCACATATAAGTGAAATCATACAGTATTTCTTTTTCTCTGTCTGACTTATTTCACTTAACATAGTACTCTCAA
The DNA here is from genome assembly GCF_000147115.1 of Myotis lucifugus. Classification (NCBI taxonomy): domain Eukaryota; kingdom Metazoa; phylum Chordata; class Mammalia; order Chiroptera; family Vespertilionidae; genus Myotis; species Myotis lucifugus. The sequence continues at coordinate 2,202,636 of NW_005871084.1, read as the reverse complement.
AGTCCATCCATGCTGTCGCAAATGGTAAAATAGCTCTAACTAGCTTTCATTCATTCATTCATTCATTCATTCATTTTAATATCCTTTTTTGCCCTCTGAATACAAGAGCGTTGCTACAAATGCCTTATATCATGCAGATAGAGTTTTGTTCTGCCAGTGGAAGTTTCTGCCTTGGAGTTGATTGAGGTAGGAGAAATATTAAGTGATTCAGATTTCACCCAGTTTATGTTTCATTCCTTGGACATTCTCTGACTGGCAAAATACCAACTTACTAGTAACATCTTTTTTTAAAAGCCTGGAATCATTTAAAATCTGTAACCGCTAGATGGTGCTAGACATCATTAAAAGCAGCCAGCTCTCCCATGAGCAGACTACGTTCCTTAGGCTTGTAGAAGTCAAGGGTTAACCCTTAGGTTCAAATTCGGTTTTAAGTCAAAAGTGACAAGAAGGCACCTTCCTAGGGATGGGTGTGGTTTTGCTTCGGTGTCCCCCACTCGTCTGCTGGTCCAGTCAGTACCACCGGAGCCCCAGTGAGCTGCGACTCTTGCTCTTGGAGGCCTGGACTGGAAGCGAGGGGTGTTCCAGGTCAGCACTGACATGTGGTAGAGAACTGCGGGGTCTGCACAGCATCTGCCTGCCCTGATCCAGTGAGTAATTAGATTTGCATTAAAATTCAGCCATTTGAAAAGGGGGGAAGCAGAAAGATGGAAAGGTCTCTTAACTGAGGAAGTCTCCGTTCACAAAATGAAAGGGAATCTCAGAGGCATTTATCTGCCCCCTGGATGCTGTGATTGAAGGCTCTGAGAGCCGCCTGCCTCTTTCATTCTGCTGAGGGAGTGCATGGAGAAAATACCACAGATGGATTCTAGATGATTTAAGTAGCACTTGGGCTTGCCCACGGCTCCTCAGTTTTGACAATGGCTTAGGGTCTGTTGTAAGCCGTAACAAATTGTGTTTGTACTTGCAGGTTTGCAAGAAGAGAAAAGGAAAAATATTAAACTTCTTTGGGAACAAAAAAATTGATACATAGATTTTATTCTTAATATCATGTAGATTACATGAGAAGGAGATTGGCTATCTAGCAGAAATAGAAAAAACACACAAACCCAAACCTAGACCCTAAATTAAAACTATAAAAATATAGTTAAAAACTAAAACTAAAAAATTTAAATCAACATTCCCACTTATTATAGGCAGCAATTATGTAAAACGGTCATTTTACTGCTGTTACCCAGCTGTTGGAATAATTGGAGTAAGTGGATGTTCCGGGCTCCTACGTGCACTTCGCAGCGGGCCTCCTCATCTAGGCTTTTGTCCAGAAATAATCTTTTGTGAGCATCTTTAGTTTCCAAACACTGCAAAGACTACCAGAAAATCCTGTTTTTGTTTGCATCTACTCCTGTCACAACCTATAAGTCAATAATAAAGTTTGTTAAGGGAACTAACTCTCTAGGTGCCATTTTGTGCTCTGGGGCATTTATTTACCAATTTTTGAGGGTTCTGTAAAGATTAGTAATATGTCAGTATTTATTGAGGAATAATTTGCTCATCCTAAATTGTTATATATCCACATACCAACAAGTATAAATTTACATGGTTCTGGTAAATTGTCCTTTATAATGTTTTAAAAACCTTTTTATTTGGTGGGCTAGAAGGGGTCAATGGGAGGAAAAAAGGGGCATATGTAATACTGTCAACAATAAAGATTTAAAACAACAATAAAAAAACACTTTTTATTTGGAAATAATTTCAAACATGCAGAAAAGTCTACTCTTTACCTAGATTCACATATTATTAATATTAACATTTATCTCTGTGTATGTATATATCTATACATCATTTTTTTCCTGAACCTTTTGAGAATAAGTTTTAAACACATACAGTCATATATAAAATCACTCTTTATACCTAAATAGCAGGAAGATTTTCTCCCATAACCATGATACAATATTCAACTTCAGTCAATTTAACATTGATTAATTTATCTAATCCATGTTTATATTGGAATTTTGTCAATTGGCCCGTTAATGTCCTTTGTAGCATTTGCTTTATAAGTGAAATGACAAAGAATGATTAAAGTGTAAGATGAAAGAAAGCCTCCTCAGATCTGGTATTTCAGCACCTATTGATGTGAGTCGGAAAGTGCCAACTAGACGAAGGGAATTAACTGGTCTGGTCGACAGAGGTTTGGGGGAGGAGGTGGGCCTGTGTTCTAGCCCAAGTTCCGCAGATGTGACTGAACGGGCTCCCGAGCCGGCGCATCTTTCCGCCCTCTGTGAATTTAATGGGACTTTTACAACCTCTCATCTGTTGTTGTGAAGGTTGTTATGAAGATTGACTCAGTGAGGATATTGGGCTCAGAAGGAAAAGGTCATAAAAATAGATGATATTTTCTTATTCCTCTACTATTTCTGTCTAATGCATTTTAATGCAATATGCCTGAAAGCCAAACTAAGGAGATTTAGAAAGACCCTGTAAGCTGTTTTCCTGCTAACCGAGCAAATGAGAGGTCTTAAAACAACTTCTCCTTCCCATCTGTGTTTCCTTTCCATCTGGAAGTGTGCCCCGCTCCTCCCGGGGGACAGCAGATCCAGAGCGTTCATTTTCAGTGAGCCATTAGCGAGCGTTAGAAGTTTCCCATCAAATTCCCCAGGCCCCTGAAACCGTTAGGAGCCATTTTGATGATGAACCAAAGCAAGCGAGACCGTACTGTTTGCAGTTTTTTAAAAAGAGAGTTCCGAGTTTTGAGGGTTGCTCCGGCATTTCTGGTGTGGCTCTCATTTTAAAAACACTGTCTTTCCCTCCACCTCTTCCTTCCACTTGCTCCTGATCCTCCTTTCTCCGCATTCCTGCAGTGCTTCGCAGACCACATTCGGAAAGAGCTGGACTGTTTTCCACCGGAGAAGAGGAGCGAGGTGGTCATTCTTTTTTCTGCCCACTCACTGCCAATGTCTGTAAGTAAGAACATTTTGTCGGATGACCTCATGGTAGAGGATTTCTCAATGTGTAACATGGACCCAGTTTCTACAATGTCCTGAATTCTAAAATCTCAGACTTAATGTGGTGCTCATTTAACTTAATTCACTTCTTGAGACCTAATAATGATTCATTCTGATTATAATATTTACAATTTATAATACTGTGTAGAAATCATAACAACCTGAAGATATAGTCACATATAAGGATTTCTAATAAGTGGCACAGTAGACTGCTCTGACCTGTCTGATGTTTTGGCGGCTTGACCGTAGGCCCTTCATTCAGACGGAGGGCTCTCAATCTCACTCTTTTGTCCTCAAGACTTGACAGGGGTTTTCTGAATTCCAGGAAGCGAGTACAGGTTGTTGTTTTATAATCCTCACCCGAGGATATGTTTTTGTTTTTAAGATTGATTTTAGAAAGAGAGGAAGGGGGAGAGGGAGAGAGAGAGAGAGAGAGAGAGAGAGAGAGAGAGAGAAAGAAACATCCATTGGTTGCCTCCCATATGTGCCCCCACCGGGAACTGAAGTGGAAACTTTGGTGTAAGGGACGACACTCCAACTAAATGAGCCACCCTGCAGGGCACCACTAGGGTTTTTAACTTGCTAAGACTAAGGACCACGCTTGGGCAAGCGAATACGAGTGTATAGGAACAAGGATGATCCAGCAGGTATGCCAGCGTGATACATGGAAGTGCTTGGAATAAGCAGCCAGTTTCATCAGCTCAGAACTAGCATCCTGTCCTACAGACATTGCTTTCAAAGCTGGAGAGGTGGAGAATTTCATCTTCTTGGGTGTTATCAAGGTTTTAATTCCAGGGCTAATGGAGTTAATGAGAGTCGGGCCACTCTTCTAATTGGTCTTTACTGCCACCTTGTGGTCACCAGGGTCGAGCCCTTTGCAGCTTTTCCCACTCCTACATCTCAGCTAAGCAGTTGCCCTTTCAGCAGTATGTGGCCCTGGAGATCAATTTCTCTCCTCTGGAAGCCTGCCTGTTTCATTTGAACAGGTTCCTAGTCTCTTTTTCTGGCATTATGCAAATCCTCTTCACATGTCCATCTTCCTTCTCCATCCTCATCCTATTTATAACTGTCCTGGTGTGTTGAGGCCACGTCTGAAGTGCCAGAAGGGAGGCGCTTGAATTGGGAAAGGAAGAAACACATTTTTACACATGAACGTTTCCAGGTGCTGCCTTCTGTTCTTTCACCCTCGGCCCCACTTCTCCCTCCACCCCCCCCCCCCGCCCCCCAGGTCTGAGCATGCTGCTCCCAGGTTTTTTTTTGCTGCCCAGGGTTCTGTGTGGGACTGAGGAATGCCATGAAGTTATGACGATAAGAAAGGGGTGGGTGGAGCGTGGGATTGCCGAGGAAGAAAATGGATGTAGCAGCTATTCTTACCCCTACACTCCCCTCCCCCACTTCATGGCTTTTTAAAAAACGTACTATTTGAAAACATTTAGACTACAGATATTGCAAAATAGTGCCACATCCCCTCCACGTGGCTATGCCTGAGGTTGACGCCTCACATACCCATAGTGCAGTGGTCAGAACAAGACCTGAACCATGGGCAGTACTGCTAACCGAAGGCCAGGCTCTCCTCGGGGTTCACCACTTCTTCCACCAGGTCCTTTCTCTGTTCCCGACCCAACCCAGGACCCCTCCTCACATTCAGTTGTCCTGTCTCCTTGTGTCCTCCCATCTGTCTTTGTCTTTCATGACCTTGATAGTTGTGAAGAGTGATTCTGTAGAGCGTCAGCTGTGATGTAGCATGCTCTCCTGTTTGGACGTGTCTGGTGTTTCCTCATGATTACACCGAGGTTGTGCCTTGGAGGGAAGGATACCCCAGGGGTGACCTGTCCTCCTCAGAGCATCATCTCGGGTACGTGATGACAGGTGTGCCTTCCTGCTGGTGTTATGATCGTTGGTCATTTGTCAAAGGTGGTGTCTACTGGATTGTCCATGGCGCAGTCATTCTTTTCCTTTTTGTAATTAAAAAATATCTTAGGGGAGAGTCTTTGAGACTACCCAAGTGTCTTATTTCACATATTTTTGCCCTGCAATTTTAGCATCCATCGCTGGATCTTGCCTGTAGCAATTATTTCTGTGTTGCTCTGATGGTGATTTTATATTTCCCTCATTCCTTCTACATTTATCTTTCTAATGGCTTTTTAACTAATTTTTAGTAGATCATAAAATAGTTCATCAGTATTTCATGTCAGCAGTATTTATTGAGCACCTGCTATATTTCAGACACTGTTCTATCCACTGTTCTATCCGGTTCATTCACAGGATCTGGGAATGAACAAAATAGATATAAATCTTTGCCCCCAGCGAGTGGGGGAAACAGATAATAAACATAATACATAAGAAAATATTGTGGTATTTTAGGCGGTAATAAGTGTTACATTGAGGAGAAATACAGCAGGGTAAGAGTGTTAGGGAGTCAGCATGAAACTAAATATTAAAGCAGTAAAAATACAATTTTATTAAACACTTTCAAGGTATTAAGCTGTTCTGTCAGAAGTGTTTATCAGACATTCGCTGTACACAAAGCATTAGTCTGTAGTCCATTGTTGTAGGAAGAGGAATTGGAAGGCATAGGTAAAAAAAAAAAAGAAGGCACCGGTCATATCCTTCAGGACCTTGGAATCTGAGCCCATGTGCTGCTTCTCTCGTCTCCCTTATTCCACTGGCGTTTACCCTTTTCTTTCCCTGAACCCCATAAGCTCAGTTCTATACACAGTCTTCTTTCAGTTCCTTTCCAAAGTCAGCCACTCCAGTGACTACCAAGGTAGAAGTCTCATCCCATATTGACTCCTGTCCAGCTCTGTGTCATTCATTCCCCTGTTTCAGATGGGGGCACGTAGAGACCCATCCTCCATCGTTACACATTGTCAGTTTCCCACAGATAACATGGGGCATAGAATTTGACCTTTTCTTAGGGTCCTTAGAGAAGATTGACCCTTGGCCAATGAAGAAGTGGATCCAAGGAAGTTTGGCGATTGAGCTCAGATTGTGTTGTCTTTAGTGCAGAAGACAGAAGGGGAGGACTCCGGTCCAGGGCTTACCTCCTTCAACTGTGCGTCTCAGGCTCTTGGAACCCTTCACAAGGTTGTGACCGAACACCCATGTGTCTCTGCTGCAGGTGGTCAACAGAGGGGACCCCTACCCTCAGGAGGTGGGCGCCACTGTCCAGAAAGTCATGGAGAAGCTGGGTTACTCCAACCCCTACCGGCTGGTTTGGCAGTCCAAGGTGGGTGGCTTCCGCACGTCGCGGGCAGTCGGCTCTTTCGAGGACACCTATTTTAGGACTTAGTTATGAAACGGTGAGATTTGGCTCTTTCATACACACAGACTGTGTGTAACCTGATGGCTTACCATGGGCAGAAAGAACTCTGCCCGCCAGTCTGACGGGAGGGGAAATCGAGTGACTAGCTGAGTTCCAGTGACTCACTGTATGATTTCCAGTTGTAGTGACAGAACTGGTATTTATAGCCTGCCAATTTCTAGAAGGATTCCAGCTTCAATGTGGAAATACCAAAACCCATTAAAGCAGGTGGAAAGCACGGCCCTTGCTCTCAAGGAAGGTGTGTGTGCCTGGGCAGTGCGGGGCCCGACAGCGGGAGAAGTGGGGCCATTGGGCACGCATCCTCCTTTCTCCTAGGTTGGTCCGATGCCCTGGCTGGGTCCTCAGACAGACGAGACCATCAGAGGGCTTTGCGAGCGGGGGTGGAAGAATATCCTCCTGGTCCCCATTGCGTTCACCAGCGACCACATTGAAACACTGTATGAACTGGACATCGAGTACTCTCAAGTTCTAGCTAACGAGGTAACGCTGCCGTCTGCCTTATTAATCCCACTGCGATTGGTTTTAAAGGGAAACTGTCTGTCGGGATCTAATTGTGTCATTCAGAAATACTGCGTGGTATATGTGTGTGCAGGTACTCTGTCCTCCTTGCTCCGAATAATACTTAATCTGATCAAGAAATCTGACCACATTCAGTCAGTCCCACTTCCGCGGCGGGGAAGCACTTTTGTGCCGTGCTGAGACTGGGCCCATTGCGGGCAGCGTCACTGTGTTTAATTTGGGTATCGTACCACTTGAAAGTAATAAACACTACATTTCCTTAAGAAAAAATAATTGCACTTCTCACCAATCTGGAGGAAGAAGATTTTATTGTTATGTAATTCCTTTTCTTCACTTAATAGTGTGCCTTGGGTTTCGGAGGCATAGAAGAGTCATCGTCATTTAGGAAAAGAGCATGTCATTTTCTCGACCCCCTTTTTTTATGCACTTAATTAGCTGTTTACTCCTGTGTTGTTATCAATCTGATTATTGAAATAACAAATACTATGCTTAGTGTCTTGTACTGTAAGATGGATGTGAATTGTTGTTCAGAGTGGAGAAAAACTATGGCTCACCATCTCACGGCTCCTGAGGGTCGGCCTGAAACCTGAGTCCAATTTATAGCATTGTTTCTGTGGGAATTGTGGAGGCGCTGGGACCAGGAAGCCCTCCCCCCATCTTCTGCCAGAACTCCTGTCCCTGGTCATCCAGTGTGATTGATGGAGGCCTGGCCTCGAAGGATCCTTCACCCTCTCTGGGACGGGGTGGCAGGTGCAGGGCCGGGTGGAGAGTGGGTTGGAGGCGAGCTTCAGCCAGTACCCAACCCCACAGGTTTTTGTGTACATGCAGGCCATCAATCAAGTGCTGATGAAGTTAGAGGGTGCCTAAATTACGTGTCAGTAGTTCTGATAAAGAATTTATGGGGACGTTGTAATTGGCTAAAATGAGGTTTCAGGGCTGTCCATGGATTTCATTTAATGATGCCTTCTGTATGCCACCATGACCTAGGCTAACTGTGAGCTTGCTGAAAAGACTTAAGTGCAGCGTGTACTTTTTTGTTTGTATTGAATGGTAATTCACATTCATTCATTTTACTAAACTGAGGTCATTCCTTAGTAAACACATCTTAGTAATCCATGGATTATTAGTGACCAATAAATTAGTCCATAGAGAATAAAGACAACCATCTAGCTACAATTTATTTTATTATTTTGATGGGAGAATATACTGTTGAAAACAACTAACTTTTCTTTGAAAAGTAGTTTGAATGTTTTCCTCAAATAGAAATAACTTTACTGCTTTTTGATAATAAAAATAATAGAGCTCAGACAGTTGAGAGAAGTATAACATTGAGAGTAGAACTCACTCAGAATCCTACCCTTCAAGCATAATATGTTAATTCTTTGGTAAAAATAAGACCTCTTTTTCCTCTATATGTGTGTGTGTATATTTTAATTAAAATGTTATTCTTCTACATGTTTAACAAAATGGCATTTTATTCCTAATATTTTGTAGCCTTTTTTCTTAAAAATATATTATGGACCCATATCAATAAATAATGATATCTAAGTAATCATTTTTAACAAATTCTTAATTAGTATACATTAAAGATGTTTCTAATTTTTTACCGTCATATACTGCTCTGTGATAAACATTTCCTTTTTTATTTTTCCCATTATTTTCTGAGGATACATTCCTAGAAATGGAATGTAAATGTTGACATATTTCACCTCATTTCCCTACAGAAATGTGTCCTTTAATGCTCCCATCAGCAATGTCTGAGACACTTGGCCACCTCTGGTTACCTTGCTGGTACTGGCTTCTCCATGAAGTTTTAGACTACAGTCTCTTGTGTTTGCTGAACCTCAGCATTTCCCCATACCAGTCTTCTGATGTTAATGCTGACTTAAAAGATAAAGCCATCAACATTTTGGAAAGGGAAAGAGAAGATCCTAACTACCTGAATAAATAATAATGAGATATTTCTCACTTATTTGGGGGATAATTAACTAGATATTTTTGGAGAGGAGAGCAGGGATGATACTGAAACAATGCTCAGATTTTTATTTTAGATTTTTAAAATGTAAGGGTATAAAATCCCAACTCTAAATTGGGTCCCATCTAGGTTCAATTTCATTAAATTAATTTACCTCTTTTGACACTTGGAATCAAAACAGGTATAAAAATACACTTATGTCAACATTCTCCTTCGGTAGAGTCTATAAAGGTGTGCATTAGAAAGATACAATAAAAAAAGAGTGGTAAGCAGACTAAAATTACTTGGGAATTCTATCAAATACACCCTCAAAAATGGTTTGGAAACAAAGCACCTATGGTAAGGTGCTGGGTAGGGGGAGGAATAGAAATTGAAGAGCCATTTTATGATAATGGTTGGAAATCAGCATATGGCGTGGTCCTGTGAATGTTTCATTTCTGAGCAATGTTAGAATTCTTTTGAAGTAAGACTTTGAATTGTGTGTGTGTGCGTGCGTGTGTTCCGTAGCAGTCAGTTTCTTTAAAAAAACCCACAAGGAAAATAAAACGTGTATGTGTTTTTCCTCCCTTTTCTCATTTGATTCAGTGTGGAGTTGAAAACATCAGAAGATCCGAGTCTCTTAATGGAAATCCATTGTTCTCTGAGGTATCTCTGGAGTTACAAACCTTTTAGTAGAACATATCAGAGAGTAATCCTCTGAGAAACTCGCTCAGAATATTGGTTTTTCTCACATATTAGAACATTTTGAGGTCCAATTAATTACAAAAATAAAATCGAAATCCTTATCCTCTCACTCCTTTTTCCTTTAGATAGCCCCCATTTTTTCACTTCTATCCACCTACCACTGTCTGATTTAAAATCTGCCTTTCAGAGACCAACGAGGTTTAGCGGGCGGGGGAAGAGGATTTCACTCTCTAAAGTCTCTATTTTAAGTTTTCTCCAAGCTGAGGGTGCTTGGGAGAGAAAGATATTATAGAATGTGGTTCAAAGGGTTCATAATTCAGATTAAAAGAAACCCCAAGCCATAGTGATTATCAGGACAGATGGGAGAGGAAATGCATGGATGGGGGAGACAGCAGACTTTTTGTTCTGATGAATCTTTGCCTCTTGTCACCCGCCTTGCAGGCCCTGGCCGATTTGGTGCACTCACACATCCAATCAAACGAGCTGTGCTCCAAGCAGCTGGTTCTGAGCTGCCCGCTCTGCGTAAATCCTGTCTGCAGGGAGACTAAATCCTTCTTCACCAACCAGCAGCTGTGACACCCGCCAGAGGACCCCGTGGGATTAGGCAGATGCCAACCTGCAGATACCTCCGACTCGGAGGACGCATTTAGAGCCTGAGGAAGGAGGTCACATTAGAGCACGTGCAGCCTTGGGGCACACGTCGTGTGATTTCTTGAGGAACGACTCTGAAATCCTGATTGAGGGCTTTCTACTTTATATGCCAATGTAGTAAACACATATTAGTAAACAAAAGTTTCTCATTTGGAATGGCCACTATGCTATTTAAACACTGAATTTTAAAAATGTATCTTATGAGAGGCACACATATTTTAAATATAGATTTTGGTTTTATTGCCCAAAAAAAACCTGCAAGGGGACGGAGAGTCCCGGCTGTGGGCTGTCAGTGTGAATGAGGTCTGCTTACAGGTCTCATGCATATAGTTGTTTTTTTTGTTTTGTTTTTAAGTGAACATAGTTGAGCAAATGCAATATAATTTGAAAAAGAAATGTTACCTAATCTTTCCTAGGCCCATGGGTTACAGAATGCTGGTGAGGCTGGTAAGGGCCGCTTTTGCCAGTGCTGTGACCTTCCATGGTCATTTGGTTCTAGTGTGTGAACCTCTCTTTCCTCACCATCAAACCAAATCAAGGCAGACTCCAAAAGTGCTCTGAGATTCCGAGGCACACAAGACTAATAAGCGTGTGAAAATCGAGCCTCTGTCATCGGTGGCTGGAGGGAATTGTGCCATGGGAACGGGGCTCCCGCTGCCTCTTGTCTCCGAGGACTCGATGCCGGGGAACGCTGGTGATGCCATTCACTGTTCAAGCTCCTCCCAGGACCCGTGGACCTTTCCCTCAACCATCTTCTTTATCTTGGTTGACTGTCTCCTTTCTGCACATTGTTTGAAGAATTATTTTTATAAAGTTAACTGTGTTTTGTAACCTTGAATTTTCTTAATTTACGATTTTAATTACAAAATTATATTACATGCAATAGGAAATTTGAAAAGTAGAGAAAAGAAAAATAACCACTCTAATGCAACAGCTAGTACATCATATTATCATTCATGTCATTCTTTTCCTGTGGGTGTTTTTAAGGCCATTGTAACCTTGAATTTGAGTGAAAAGTTCTAAAAATGTAGAAATAATATAGGATCAGAGTCTGATCTTCTGTACTTGGATTTGAGTGGATTAAAAAAGTCTCTGATAGATCCATAATGAATTTGTAATGATTACTTTGTCTTTCCTCATTGTCCTAAAACTTTGTTCTTCAAAAGAGCATTGCTTTGATTTTGTAAAAATCCTGTTCATGAAGTGGAAGTATTAATGGAATCATAGATCTTCTATATTCAGGATTTACTATATTAATCAATATTATGACATTATTAAGGTTTTAACCAGTTTGATTCATGCTCTCTGTTAAATCAAAACTAATCCAAATTAGTTAACAATCAAAATTATTGAATAGGGACTTAAATGCTTGTCCACTCTAGTTCATAGTTTGCTCACACTGATAATGGCTCTGAAATTTAAGTAGCATCTATATTTTTTTCAAATTGGTTTTGCTATTCGTAGATTGCGTTTCTAGAGAAAGTACAAGGTAGTTCTTTAGAATTTTCCTCATCTGTTTCCATCAGCTTTTTGGGGAGTAGGTTCAAAGCAGACTTTGAGTGACCGTCCCACAAGAATTGAATTCTCTGGGTTAGTGGCCTGGTGCTGAGAGGAGGTTATACTTGTGACCATTCTCCCCCCTTCAGGACATTTCCTGAGGGCTTACCTCACTTGGACTGCTTTAGAGTCAAATATATTATCATAGAGATGTTATAGAAAACTCCAAGAGCTCTTGAGAGGGTACCTGAGTCCCCTCATTTGCTAAGGAAGCTTCCAAATTACCCTTGAGCTATCTGTAGTAATATCATTGATTCTGAGTTGGGACCTGACTGGCCTTTGTAGCAAGAGGCTAAGGGGGATTTATTGGGATAACTGTCCAGGCATTAGTTCTAAGAAGTGTTACCTTTCACTTATTGACCAAAGATGGGTAAGGGTCATACGTGAGGGTAGCATTTGGTAGGACAAACTCAGCAATTGTTCTTTTTAAAATATATATATTTTTATTGATTTCAGAGAGGAAGGAAGAAGGAGAGAGAGAGATAGAAATGGAAACATCAATGTTGAGAGAGAATCATTGATTGGCTGCCTCCTGCACGCCCCACACTGGGGATTGAGCCTGCAACCCGGGCATATGCCCTTGACTGGAATCAGACCCAGGGACCCTTCAGTCTGCAGGCCAACACTCTATCCACTGACCCAAACTGGCTAGGGCAGCAACTGTTCTTTTTAGAGCTAATAGGCTTTGAGAATTGTTATCCTGTTTGTCAACTTTGAAATAAAAATGTTTGTCCTGGTAATTAGCGATGCACTGTTGGCAGTTTCTTCAAGCTGCACTTAGGTGGAGACCTGGCTTTAATTGATGGACCAACTTGTACAGAAAACCTGCAGGAGCTGCGATGATGAGGCAGTTTAGCTTGCCAGGGTTACGGAAGGCCCAGCCATGTGTACAGCACAGAAAGAAGGAATCTTCTGAAGAATATGCAGTCTGGAACTACTTACCTTTTTAAAATTAAAAGAAATGTCAACACTCAAAATTTCCTTCATATCGGGAGAAATGAAACTTGTTAAAAAGCCCTTTAAAGGTGTATCGGTGACATGTTATGCTGACTGAATAGTCAAAATCCAGGACTTTTCCTTGGAGTACACATCCTTGCTCAAGTAATCCCATGCACAGAGTATAACCTTCCTTTAGGATTCTGACATCTTTCCTTCTGGCTGAAATTATTCAGACAATGATGGCTACGTAGGTATGCAGAGAAAGTGGGCTTTCTGACATTTACCTGTTTAGCTGCTCTGTAAAAATAGATATTTTTTCCTTGAGGAAAATACACTGACTTGATGTGTCTCAGAATGAAGTAATTGCATCCCACCACCCTCAGCTAATCTATTCTCATCAATTGGGTATTTTATTCAAGAAACCCTAACTTAAGGTATGCAAGAGAGTGTTTGCTCAATTTGATGCTGCTGTTTATCCAAAACATACTATTACACCAGGAGAGTGAGCCCACACCACTGAGTAGGGCAGCAGGAAGACCACACCCTCTTGAGCCTAGGTAAGCGCGTGGGTCTGCAGACCTTGGAAATCTTCTGTGTTTGCTTGTCCATGGGGATGGGGTAGGGGTAAGGGGACAACTTGTGTAGCTGTAGCTGGAGGGAAGAATTTAGAGCTGACAACCTTAAGGAAAAACATCTGTGTGCATGCACACGCATGTGCGCGTCTGTGTGTGTGTGCATGTGTGAGCACACAGTGTGTGAGCCTAGCCTGTGACCACGTCTCTGAGCTCTTCGCCTTGCCTGAAAGACCCCTCTGTCAGAATCCTGATGGTGGCATTAGAAACAGGTTTCCCAACATTAGGTGGACATGGGAAATCCATTGAGGTGGCACAAGCTGAAAAAGAAAATTCTGAGTCGGCCCTAAAATTAGTGCCCTACATTAAAATCATTCAGGGTCTCAGTCTGACCAGCAATGTGGGCAATCCTCAGAGGAGGGCAAATGCTAATCATTTCTTTGATGATTCATAACAATTATAAAATTAAAACATTTTGTCAAGGTCATGCCCTAGAAAGGCTTTGCAAATATTATTCCAAGGAATTCCATTCTTAGTGCCCACTAATTGAGATCCCTATGGTACCGAGCTTGTGGTGGGTACCAGTGGGCGCTTGAGAAATGAGTTGATGCTGCCAGTATTTGCTGAATGGCACTGAGAGGTAATGAGAGATACCAGGTGGGACCGACCCTCGGTGGGATTCCCCCCCCCCCCCCCCCCCCCCGTGAGATGATTGGCCATGCTCTGGGAAGTGGGTGCCCTCTAGAAAACACAGCCGTAATGTTGTAGGGCCCAGGAGAGGAAGAACTGCTGTTGCTTTCACTGTGGGAATTGGATTAAGCCTTTCTACAGGGAAAAGGAAGTGGAAAACAAATGCACCCTGTGATAATCAGTTTCTTACAATAAATATGCTTTGATAGTGCTGGCTTAGTTGTTTTTAGCTGAAATCATTAGCTTCTATTTTTAGTATAACAACTACTGGCTAAATTAGTCTACAGTAAGCCATTAAGATGGATGTTGGAATTAAAAACATTTTTGGAAAAAAGCCTGGTTTGGGCCTTTGTTAGGAGCCCTTGGGCAGGAACTGGGTCCTGTGTGGGGCCGCTTGAATGCTGTCTCTGACCTTCAGGCATTTGGTCTTAGCAACCCGCCTCTGAAATGGGAGCCCACAGGCCAACTTTTCTCCTTCCAGTCCACCCGATGGGTTGAAGTTATACTTTCCTAACATGTTAAGAATGAATATCCCTAGCTGGTTTGGCTCGGAGGTAACCAATTGATGTGTCTCTCTCACATTGATGTTTATCTCTCTCTGTCTCTCCCTCTCCCTTCCACTCTCTCTAAAAGTCAATGGGAACATATCCTCGAGTGAGGGTTAACAACAACAACTAAAAAACCACACACACACACACACACACACACACACACACAAAACAAAACAAAATAAATTAGTTTTAAAAATAAATTATAGATTTTACCCTGAGAATTCATAAAGTGTTCTGTATTTCTATCTTTTCCTCATTTAAAAAATTATATATATATAGGACAGAATAGGCTGCACAAACCTACAAGCAGGGATGTGCTGGATCATGAGAGTCAATTGTTAAATTTTCTGGTGTGAAACAGCATTCATTAAAAACTCTATAACTTACAATTAAATTGTATTAAAAACAAAGGTAACATAAATTTCACCACTTTCCAATTACTTTACTATACTTTATCATCTTTGCTGTAGAGGTTACATATGTCTATTGGACCTACATGGTAGAAATCTATATATATGAAAGGCTAATATGCAAAGTGTTCCCTCAGGAGTTCGATTAGGAGACCAGGAGTTCAATCGCTCCCTATGACATTCACTGACCACCAGGGGGTGGCACGGAAAGAAGCAAGGCCCCAGCCGGCAGCTGAGAGGCCCCGATTGGCCCCGATCACTGGCCAAGCCTAGGGACCCTACCTGTGCACGAATTTCATGCACCAGGCCTCTAGGACTATATAATGACCAGCTTCTGTGCCTCTTTCCAACTTTAGTGACATCCCATTGGTGGCTTGGAATTGGCTGTTATATTGTGGAATTCAGCAAATACTACAAATGAGTACTTGATTTGTTGCTTATCTAGACTTAAGAAAGTGATGGAAAATGTTAATAATGCAGATTAAATGTTGTGTCTGTAGACATTACATTGTGAATTGCACTAAAACTAGAACCTTCCATTATTTGAAAACTATTATCTGACTTATCCAACTGAAGTTTCCACATACAAAGATGCTGTTTCACATTTGCATTATCATTAATGTAAACATTGATATTAATGTAAACATTCATGTCAGTACTACATGGTTGATCGGTTACAACATAGGCTGGCTACAGATTTGTTGGCTGTAAAAATCAACAAATCATTCTTTGAGAATCCAGTGACTACATGGAATTCATAGTAAAGAGCATTGTGCTTTATTATTATTTGTGAATTGCGTTTCCTACCTCTTTTATACGTAAAATTTATAGCAAACATACACCCACACATACATGCATTGGTGGTTTTCTCAGAGAGCCGGTTGGTGACCATTTCCAAGCACACCACTGCCTTACAGGGACCTTTTCTGGGATGATGGAAATGATATATGTGGACCGCACACTTGTATTGTTCTCCAGATTCATTATAGAGAGAGGGGCAGCTCTCTCTATACATCACTGTCTATTTAGAGTGGAAGCTACCCCACGGTGACTAGATATTTTAATCTTTTTAGTAAGATTCCAATTGTCTCCAACAAAACCCCATGGGCCTGCTGCACTAACAGAATCCCTGAGAAGAACCCTCAGATGGCGAAGGTCTGAAGAGCAGGTTTCCTCCCATTTCTCATCTCACGGGGCCCTGGAGCCTGTCAGCGAGGGCCCAGGCTCACGGGGACACGAGTCTCCCTCCCATGATCAGCTGTGGTTCTCTGGTCTCGCCGGGGTGGTTTCTTCCATTCGTGCCTCCTGTGGGCCAGACCTTAGGACACCCGTGACAGCCAGAGACTGAGGTGGAGCGACCCAGCATCGGGGTGTCCTCACTGAACCCCGGGGCCCTCTCAGGCCTGCGTGGGCATCATACTCTCCCCACCGCTCCGGTTTCAGGGGTTTCAGGGCTCCTACTGTTCCTGAAGCAGAGCGATCTTTTCCCTGGGCTGCGCTCTGCAGACGAGCAGTTTTCCATTGGTGTCTTTCTCATGTCAAGTCCTTGGCGGAAAGAAAACACACACAACCCAAAACTGTGTCAAACAGTGAATCCCAACCTCTTCCTCTGCCTCAGAACGTGACCAGAACAGAGGCGGCTCCTCTCTGCCGCCACTTCCTCGCTCAGACCCACCTGCGCCCCAGCTTGGCTGCCTCTCCGTGCTTCTGCGCTGCTTTCTTCCGATTGCAGACCCAGGTTATCCTTTGCCTCAATCCTTTGATCCCCAGGAGCTAGGGAAATCTTCAGGGCTTTATGCTGATCCCTCCGTATCCCCCAGGGCCAGGTACCCAGCAGAGCCGGCCTCACCTGCCTAAGAACGGCATGTCTCGCCCTGCCTTTGACTGCGGCTGAGCGAGCGAGGTAGCATTTCCAGGGTGTGTGGCAGCGCGGGTTACCAGTGCTTCTCAAAATAACTGAGCTGGACTTCCCCAGACCAAGGAGACAGGCTGCCCCTGCTTCTGCCTGTTATTTCCGTCCGTTAGCACCATCTGTGCCAGATTATCTCCTGATCAGGTTTCACTCTCAGCTGAGTCATCCACGAGCCAGTGCAGGAGGAGCAGAGGGGGTTCAGGGAGCCTCTGGAGGTGAGGGGGTTCAGGGAGCCTCTGGAGGGTTCAGGGAGCCTCTGGAGGTGGCCCACGGGGGCGGGAGCCAGAGAAGCGGCAAACTAGCCGCCTCCCCCAGGGGTCAATCTCAGGGCCAAGGCCAGGGGTGGGCAAACTTTTTGACTCGAGGGCCACAATGGGTTCTTAAACTGGACCGGAGGGCCGGAACAAAAGCATGGATGGAGTGTTTGTGTGAACTAATATAAATTCAAAGTAAACATCATTACATAAAAGGGTACGGTCTTTTTTTTTTTTTTAGTTTTATTCATTTCAAACGGGCTGGGTCCGGCCCGCGGGCTGTAGTTTGCCCACGGCTGGCCAAGGCCCTGGAGTTGTCTGACACGGACATGGCACCTACTTGGCGCCGAGCAGGGCATTCTTGTTCTAATCCTGGTTTGGGCCCATCAAGTTTAGAAAACAAAGCACTAGGATCTAATGACTAGATGGTCTTTCTTTGGCTCTGAAGAGAACACAGCAAGAAGAAACATTTAAGTGGCCACAAGGAGGGTGAAGAGTAGGCAAATTGTCAAGGTGTGTAAATATTGAAACAGTTTTCTGCGTAATATGTTATCATTTTCAAACAACATTCACATCCTGCCTTAGTCTATGCAGGCATAGCCCTGCTTAAAGCTGGGGTCTGGAAAGATTGACCCTCATTTCAATATATGGATTTCTATTTCTGAGAGTATGCGGTGGTGTGCTGGTAACTGTTTAACAACTGGCTCTCTGGGGGAAAGGACCCTGATTTATAGCTTGCCGATTTCCATGGTATAAAGACTCTCACCACGGCAGATTCCAGGCTACCATGGTGGTGTCACTGATGGCAGAGCTGGGAAGAGACGCCAATAGATGGCTTTCTGGAGCCAGTACAAGCAGCTTCATCACACTCCTGGCTCTTATGTCAGAGACTTTGCTTACCATGTATTCTCGAATGTTCTCTCCCCCAGTTCCTGTCCCGAGCAGAGCAGAATCCTGGAGAACCTAAGCACTCATGGGGGTGGGGAGAGCCAAAGAAAGGGCGAGGCCGATTGTTTTCAGAGCCTCGGGTGCAGCAATGGGAGCTGCAATCAGTGGACAGAGAGCGAGCGAGCTGGGAGCCAGCGCCTGTGAACGCCGCCAGGGCCAGCCCTTCTGCAGAGAGGCCTGCGTGCTGCCTGCTCCAGGGGAGGGGGGCTCTGGGTTCTTTGTAACATCCTCTCTAATTATTTTTGTATATTTGAAGATCTCCAGGATTCTAAAACCTCTGCTCTGTCCACTTGTAAAGGTTGCTGCGGGGATCAGCTAAGACAGTGCATAAAACCATGTTTTAGACAGAAAGGGCTTTGTATCTGTGATGGGCTGTTATTAAGTTAATTAACATCTAGGACTATTTGGACATCGTACCTAGGTCAAAATTTTAAAAAATATTTGTCTTATAACAAATTACAAAAAATTAGAAAGTGAGACAAATGAATATAAGAGAAAAATCACCCATAATCTTATGATGCCCATAATCACTCATAATCTTATAATCGTGATGATGCTTGTCTCACACATTTTATGCATGTGCATAACATACTCTGAATTTATAAAAATATCCATATCGTTCCTATTCTTAATACTCTAAATTGCTTGCTGAATATCTCGTGGGCATATTTTATTTGTCAATATATATTCTTTTACAGCATAGTTTTAAATGGCTGCACAATATTATATTTTATGGAGCTGTTGTAATTTGTTTACTCCTTTTGATTATTGGAACTTTCTATCATTTTCATTTTTTGCTTGTATTCGATAAACATCCTGTAGACAAAAAAAAAAAAAATCTTTGAATGGCCCAGCTGGTGTGGCTCAGTGGTTAACTGTCGACCCATAAACCAGGAGATCACAGTTTGATTCTTGGTCAGGGTACATGCCCGGGTTGTGGTATCGATCCCCAGTAGGGTGCATGCAGGAGGTAGCCGATCAATCATTCTTTCTCATTCTCTCCCATCATTAATGTTTCTCTCTCTCTCTCTCCTTCTCCCTTCCTCTCTCTGAAATCAATAAAAAATATATTTTAAAAAATCCTTGAACTTATCTTCCATCATTTCCATAGGAAACATTTTTAGAAGTGGATTTTCTGGATCAAAGGATATTTTTGCAGATTTTAAAAATAAGGATTATATGAGATCACATGCATAATTCATGTAGTACAGTGCTTCTGTGTGTGTGTGTGTGTGTGTGTGTGTGTGTTAAAGGTGCCGTATTACTTGTGTTATTCACTGGTTAGCAGACTATTGCTATACTCTTCTCAGCGGTGACTTTATTGGAGGTGCTGGAACTTTATGTGTTGTTTTTTCGGGGAGTATTATGAAGCAAGTGCGGTGGCAGAATGGATGTGATAGTAGAAGTTCAGAGCTCTCACAGAGCCTCTAGGAACCAGGGATCAATTCTCCGGTCCTGCCTTTTATGTTCCTTGTTGCTGTTTACTTTTGGTCACTTGCCCTGAGTGGGTCATGGGTAGAGGGAGGAGAGCCAGACTATAAAGTTGTCAATCCTGATTCATCAATAACTTTGCAGAGTTTGAATGTTGGGAGAAAGTTGAGTTTCAGGTGAAAACAGCCGGGGGGATTATGTGTGGATTTCACTTACTCTTTATGGGTCTGCAGGTACCTGAGCACTTACTTGCCTGTGTGTCCCCCATGTTCCCCTGTCCCTGCGTGGCTCTGAGCCGGCTCCCAGAGGGCAGAGCTGTCCATCAGAGCTAGGCAGGCCTCCAGCTCAGGTGACCACTGCATTTGCACAATTGTCCCTTTAAGAAAGGTCAGCGGGGAATGTGTTTCTTCCTGCTTCTACGCTCCTGAAGGTTTTCATGTCCACAGTAATCCACTGCAGGCCTGGGCTAAGGCCAAGTTGCCCATCAATATTTTAAAGTAGTGGTGTTATAAAATTTATGGAAGACGCACAAAGGACAATTCCCTGAAGTGACAAGCCTGCTGAGAAGGGATATTGGCTAAAAGAAGATTTCCCACTTTGAAACAGTGTGAGATCAAGTGCCAAGCTGGGGAGACCCTTTATGTGCATGGGCTCGGAGCTCAGTGGAGAGGCCATCCAACCTGGTTTCAAATCCCACCTACAATTGTTAATTTATTTGGTTATCTATTAACAGTCTCCTGGCAGCTTACTTTTATGTTTAAAATTAAGTGCTTGATTGATTATTTTCTAGGACAGTGATGGGATGTTGTTCTATACTTAAGCCAATCCATTAGTGGGCTCTCATTACTTCCTTTCTTGGTTCATTGTGTGTGTGCTCGCCTGTGGGCACCCACATGTGTGCCCCTGAAGGTGGGGGCAGTTGGAGGCTGGAGGAAAGGAGCCTTTATTCTGAAAGTGGAGGAAAGTTGGGCTTTTATATACATAGTCCTGAAACTACATTTCCGCAAGGATTTCCCATCGTGTCCAAGGAGAGGTGGCTAATTCTCAGCACCATCCAAGCAGAGTCCCAGAGAATTTTCATTATGGTGATTTCATTTTGTCAAAAATCTTAGTATAAGCTTTTGTTTTTAAAAACCTCTACTCTCCTCTTATCTGCTTTGGAGGTATCTTTAAATATTTTTATTATTTCCAAGATTTGCTTCTGAGGATTGAGAGTCAATTTAAAAAATGACTGGGCTTATTAAATATTGAATGGATACAAAAAATAACATATATAAGGCAGAGAGAGCCTCCTGACTCTTGGGCTTGGGCAGGTTTTCATTGTGCTGGTTGCTTATTTGTGGGTTGTCTAGGTGTGGCCTGAGGTGGCCTGACATCCCGGGAAGTTCACATCTGGCCACCCGGAGCAGGGCTCCTCGGAGCAGCATAAACAAAGCAGGATCTGACCTGTGTTCTACCTGGAAAAGGTTGGGAAAGCCTGGGACACAGAGTCTAGGATGACAATCAAAAGAACATCTGTGTCCACAGCACACAGCTTAAGAAGCAGACTGTCATTCCTTGTTAACCTGCCTTCACCTGGGGTAGGTGGCCTTCCAATTTATAGACGAGAAGAGTAGGTACAGGGAAGGATGGTTCAGTCCATCAGCAGTGAAGTGAGGAGGAGCATTCAGTCATGTCATTGGTGTGAGCTGTCCCAGAGCCGTCTTGTAAGGAAGGCCAGCTCCTCTGTCCTTCGTCTCATAACCCAAGAATTCAACAGGCAATGTGTACCATGGACCATGCTTCATGTAAGAGGCATGTTTCTAAACATTTCCATGGAAACAGAAGTTTTGTAAGTCTAATGACATTTAACACACATTTGGGAGGGATGGGGACCTAAAGGAAACCTTCACTGAAGGTAAGAGCCCTTCTCCCACACACTCCGCCCCGCTCATTTGTCAGGCCTGGTTTTTGACTTCAGGCCAGAACACGTCTGGTTTCATTTACCAAGTCTTACTAAGAGAAAGAAATGGGATCCCTTAGGCAAAAGGCAGATGGGATAGCAGTCCAGAACAAATCCCTGGAAGCTTGATTACGATGGTAAAAGAGCATGAAGATGGCGGGTTGAGGTCTGGGCTCGGGGTTGGTGCTAACTTTGCAGGTGGCCTTTATGCTGTCATCCTTTCCAGAAGCGTGGAGGTTTCAGTTTCACAGAACCTACCGCTTCGGCCTCAGGCAAAAGGGTAGGTGAGGTAGCAGACAGATGGGCCGGCTCCCTCTGGACCCACACCATCCCAAAGGAACATGACTCCTCATTCCACCAGGTTTTGGTTTCTTAGGGCTGCTGGGGCAAATCGCCACCCACTGGGTGGCTTAGAAATAAAGGAAATGTATCCTTTCACAATTCTGGAGGCCAGAAGTCCAACGTCAAGGTGTTGGCAGGGCCATGTTCCCTCTGAAGGTTCTGGGGGTGGATCTTCCCTACCACTTCCAGCTTCCGGTGGCTCCAGGTTCCATGGCTTGTGGCAGCATCACTCCCATCTCTCCTTCATTACGTGGGCTTTTCTGCATCTGTGTCTTCTCCTCTTCTATCTCTTATTAGGACACTTGCCATTGGATTTAGGGCCCACCCAGAAAATCTAGGATGATGTCACCTTGAGATTCTTCATTATATCTACAAAGACCCTTTTCCCAAAATTGGTCACATCCCCAGGTCCTGGGGGTTAGGGTGTGGACATATTTGGGGGCAGGGTGCACCATCCAACCCCTACACAACCCTTTTTTCCTTTCCTAGAAACCACTCCACACACTCCTCAGGGTCTGGTAGGCTCGCATCTCTCACTTATGAGGCAGCATTATGTGATCAGAGCATAGACATGGGTCTCAGGGCTGAGGTGGTGGTTCTAAGCACTGGCCTGGAATCCGACAGAACCTGGAAACAATCCTGGTTCCCAGTGTACCACCTGTGACATTAGGAGGGTGGCGTCTACCCACAACTTATTGTAAAGATGAACCGACATGACAGGTGAAAAGCAAATGCTCAGGACCAGAGCAGTCGCTGAGTGTGTAGCCATTATTATGGCTGGGAATGGAGAAACCTGGGCCTCTGTCCTGACCAGTCCCAACCAGCCATGTGACCTCTGGCAGTGCCACCGCTCTGAGCATCTCTGGATGTATAAAGAGGCACTGATCTCACAAACTGACGCCCAGCCTTTTCAGCCACAGTGGCCTTGTACCCTCAACCCGTGGAAACTATGAGGACACTCGGAGGCTGTGCCAATTCTCACTTTGTTTTTTAAAATCCTCACCTGAGGATATGTTTTTATTGATTTGAAAGAGGGAGAAAGGGAGAGGGAGCGAGAAACATCGATGTGAGAGAAAAACACTGATTGGCTGACTCCTGCATGCCCTTTACTGGGGATGGAGCCAGCAACCCTGGCAAGTGCCTTGACCCGGAATTGAGCTGGTGACCTTTTGGTGCATGGGAGCTACACCAGCCAACTGAGCCACACTGGCCAGGGCACTTACACATGTGTTTGTGTGTGTGTGTTTTAAAGAAATATTACTTAAAAATAAAAAGAAATTAAAAAAAGAATTAAAACTTCAACAGTCATGAAAAATGAGAGCATCTCTTACCCAGCTCCCTAACAATTTGAATAGTATTTCTAATTAAATCAGAAATTAGCCTGTCCTCTGGCCGGGGGCATGTGTGCCAGGTATTAAGGACGGTTGAGGGGCAATCTGTGCAGTAGGGGAGGTGACATCTGTTCTGCAGGATGTGACCTGCTTTGTGGGGCCAACCTTTCACCTATTTGACAAGTCCTCATCTTTTTTCTCAGCTGCCTGCTCCCCGGACTTTCAGCCTGCCTCTGAGGATGGTTCTAGTGACCACAGGGAAAGCACTAGGCCTTTGACAGGCCTCACGTACCTGTCCGTGGTAGCCTCAGCCACTGGGCAAACCTTTGGAGGGGAAAATGCTTGATTTTCAAATGATGGCGTGGTATTGACCAGTGTGTGTGTGAGTGTGTGTGCTTGTGTGTGGACAGGGGCTGGGGGGAGGAGGGGAGGAAACCAATGTATAAATCACATCTTGCAAATCCTTCCATTCTGAGCCGATTGTAAACTCATCGCTGTGCTTTCCTCGAGCTCTGATTTATGTATTGGGATCGTGGGGTTTGTGTCCCTTCTTCTGGCTGTAAGTTTGGATTTAGCAGGGCGCTCCATAAAAATGTTTGATGATTTGCATGCTCCGGGCTGATTGAGTTGCATTCTTTATATGACCATTTTTAGATGGATTGTCGCTGTGGGCCTCTGTCCTTTTGTTTTCTGAGGTTCAGAGGTTACATCAAAAACCTCCCTGCCTGCTGCCTGCTGTGACCTTTGAACTCCAAAGGGCACAAGATCATGAGGCCATAAAATCAGGCACAAACACTAAAGGTGTCATTCTGATTGTCCTCTGTGGACAGGAGTTTAGGGCTTGATCACATGATTCAGGGGAGAGGACATCCCGAGAGAGCAAAAAGCAGGGGACACCATGCATCTGAATCTCCATCCGTAGCCAGAAGAATATTAAAAAGCCTGGGGGTGGGGCGGGCATCCCCATTCTGCAAATTGCTAAAAATGTCAGCTGTATTTTTCTGCAGCCATTTCTGGTAGTACGGGCCTGGGAATGTCAAACATGCTGCATCTGGAGACCGATTAGGTGGAAGATGCTGTTTTTTATTGTGTCACCCTAATCAGGTTCATTTTGCCGTGTTCTGCCCACCCTGGCCGGCAGGGAGGCAGCAGGAAGTTGTTGGGAATAGGTCTAGCTGCTGGCACACGCTGTTCAAACTCTCAGGAAGGACAGCGGCCGAGATGAAATGTGAGAGCCGGGGCTGGCACAGCTTGGAAGGAAGAGCTCTAGATTAGCTGTTGTTTTTTTAAAAGGGGAAGAAGCCCTGGCTCAGTGTCAAACCTCCCAAGAGTATGTGATCAGAAAAGGGAAAAATCTATTTGGAATAATGATCAAGGTCTCCTTGGTGGCCGGCTAGCATTTCAGGGCAAACCAAAACAAACATGCAGGGGACACGCAGCCGAGCCCTGCAGGGCCCAGGTTGAAAAGTGAAGGCGCAGGCTCCCGATCCTTGACACCAAATAAACTATCCAGAATATTCAAAAATCAGAAATGAGCTTCCCCTGATTCATGCAGAGGTTCCCAAGGTCTTTCAAAAATGCATGTGAGGAGCATTTGCATCCCCAGAGGCAGGGAAATTGCTCCACAGCAGCAGAAAGGAGTGGAGCCGAGCGGAAAGCCTACGGCTGCAAATAAGCTGCCATCGTGGAAAAAAGCCCATGAACGGATCAGGAGGAGGGGGAGGGGTCGCCCTTGGAGAGAGGTCAGGATTGCGTCGAGAGGGAACCCAGCCCCATGAAGAAGGGGACCCAGAGACGTCTGTCCCCAGATGTTATCTTATGCCTCAACCTATTGGAGGCAAGGAATGTTTTTAAAGAAGTGGGTGTGTAGAAATCTGAGCTCCCCCCTCAAGGTCAAGGAAAGGGGACACTCCTGACCCGAAAGTCCCGCTGGAGGCGATGGGTTTGAAGGCTGTAAAGGGCCAGGCAGGTATTTGAGAATTTTAGGCTAAAAACTCGGGAGTTGACTGTAGCTAAGGAATGAGAGGCCCAGGTAGAGATGGAGAGAGGGAGAATGAGGGGTTGGGGGCAGCCAGAGGGAAGTAGCTCTCACAAGGATGATTGGTTCTTCTCAAGCCGGGGAGGGATGAGATAGATCGGAGGAAGGACGCTTTCTCTGGAATGACTAGGTTTTATACTTACTCCGGGGCCTGGACATTTAGGGATTTGTTCCCCAGAAATGCTGAGCAACTGAAGCAAAAATCTTGTCTGTCTCTACCTGTTAGAGCAGCTATTTTGAAGGGAAAGCAGGGTTCAACTGTGAATTGACTGGGGAGTTCAAGTGCTTGACCAACCAGGGTCTTTGAAAGGTGGCATCTGCCCAGGAGAGCGCCCAGGTCTTCTGTCTTCTCTGATCAGCCGCCTTGTCTCCTGACACCTGCTCTAGGAGAGGTCGGAGGGTCTGCCTGGGTCCTTGCGCTTTCTTGGATTTGGATCAGGGACAATTTAAGCCCATGAGTTTCTCTGGTTCTCTCGATGGGAAAGAAGTCACCCTGTGGGGGAAGGAGACAAATCCCAAGGCTGGAGGACAGTAATGAACAGAGGACAATGTAGATTGAGGAGGGCTGCTGAGAGTAGGTTGGGGAGAGCCCTGAGAACACCTGGTGGGGCTGGTTTGGCTCAGTGGGAAGGGGAAGATGCTCCTTCAAGCCCCCACACTGCTCGTAACCCTGGTCTGTGGGCCTGCGGTGGGCTGCCTGCCCTTTCCACCTGTTTGAAGCCCACCTTTCCTCAAAAGACTAAGTTAAACCCCCCACCTCCAGGAAGTCTTCCTGGTCCAGATCTTTCCTTTGTGGTCACGTGGTGTACCATTTGTTCAGCACGTATTATACTTGGTTTTCTATTGTCAATCAAACATCCTGCTCATGTGTATATGTATTTATATATATACTAGAGGCCTGATGCATGAAATTTGTGCAAGAGTAGGCCTTCCTTCTGGCACCTGGGACTCTCTGGCACCCGGGACCCGGGCTTCCCTTGGGCCACTTGCAGGCACCCGGGACCCGGGCTTCCCATGCAGCCCCGGATTCATCTGGAAAGTCGTCCGGAAGGATGTCTGGAAGGACGTCTGGTCTAATTAGCATAATATGCTTTTATATATATATGTACATCAACGTCTGAACCCTTCCACAGCTTGACTTGAGACTCCTCCAGAGCAGAAACTTCATCTTTCCTCTCCTTCATCCCCCTCTAAAAGTACTATGTCTCGGTTAATTGATGTATTGAGTTCTTGGGCCCAGCACACACCTTCCCTTGATGGCCATTCATTTTATTAGAAGCTCAGTGGGAGAGCGATGATTAAAAATCCTCCCAGTTCCCAACTGCAATGCTCCATGAGTCCATGGTATGTAGAATAGCCACATGAATGACAGCAGAGTCCTATGTTACTTCCACACAGTGGCGCTCTCAGAGGGCTATGGACAAGAGTTCAGTTCTGATGGGTGTTGGGTGAGCCTGGTGGGGAACACAGGCTCTGACACCTGAACCCCACCCTGAGAGATTCTGGTGTAAGTGGTCCAAGCTGTGACCCTGGCATAAGTATTCCTTACAAGCTCCCCAGATGGCTCTATTGTGTAGCCAGGGTTTGAGATCACTGGTCTACATGATGAAGTAAGACTGTCTCCTGACTCCTGGGTTTACCTGTTACACTTGCACAGATCAGCAGTCTCTGAATCTCAATTCCAATTAGTGGGAGAGGACATTTGATTGGCTAAGCTTGGGACCAGGTGTCCTCTTTGGTCCAATTAGCTATGACTGGGGGGTAGGGGCTAGCAATGTCATGAACTACAAACCTGGCTATTGCTACTCCTTTCAATTTGGGGTATAATTCCCAAGAGTGGGAGGCTGTGAGCTGGGCAGACATCCCCAAAGGTGACTGGTACAACTCCTTGTGCCATTATGGTATCAAACTCTACTGCAATGGTTTGTTTTGAGGTCTGTGAGCTCTTTAAGGGCAGAGACTGTCATTTTGCGAGACCCCCTGTATTAATCATATTTTAAATTTCTATATTTTATGATGCTAGCATCTTGGGGCTTTGCAGACCTAGGGAGGGACTGCCCCTCCCAGGGTTAGCTGATTCCTGGAGACAATAAACAACTTGTTTGCAAGCCTGATTTTGATATGCAAACTAATCAATCCTGTATCCACACAACCCATCCCTCTTCTTTCATCAGGCTCCGGCAGTCCAGGACATTTTCCTCCTGCCCCTAACCCCCCGAGGGCCTGGTACTGGGCAACTGGATACCAGTCCTAGAGCCCAGAGCCTGCTGAAGTGCTTCCAACGATCCAATCCCAGGCTGCTTACCCCACCTCTCCCATTCCTTCCTGTGAAATCAGCAATGCAGACTTTGTCCACACGTTCCCCGCGTTCCTTCTACCTCCTGACTGAGCCTAGTGCTTTCCCGTGTGGCCCCGCGAGGTGTGGAATGATGTGTCCCTCCTCTTAGAAACTGTATGTAACAAACTTTCTTTTCTTATAACAACCATGCAGAACACTTTAGATATCATTTTTAGCCCCAGAAATTTCCCTTGTACCCCTTCTAAGTCAGAGATAACCACTATTCTGACTTCTATAAGTTTTAGATGTTCTTGAACTTCATATAAATGGGACTTTTTATTTTTTTATTTTTTATTTTTATATGGGACTTTTTAAATATCTGGCTTCTTACACTCCTCATTATGTCTCTGAGATTTGTCCATGTTGCTGCATGTATCTGTAGCTTGTTCTTTTTTATTGCTGTGTAGTATTCCATCACATCAAGACGAACCCTCTAGGACCTGCTGATGGGGTGCAGCAAACTGTCTTTTCAGTGCCATTCATCTCCTGATCTGTTTGTTGGCCTCACCATACTAGAATCAAAACAACATCTCTTATGCATTTTATTTTTTTAAATATATTTTTTATTGATTTCAGAGAGGAAGGGAGAGGGAGGGAGAGAGAGAAAGATCAATGATGAGAGAGAATCATTGATTGGTTGCCTCCTGCATGCCCCCCACTGGGGATCGAGCCCACAATCCAGGCATGTGCCCTTGACCGGAATCGAACCCCAGACCCTTCAGTCCACAGGCCGATGCTCTATCCACTGAGCCAAACCAGCTAGGGCCTCTTATGCATTTTATTTTTTTATATATATTTTATTGATTTTTTACAGAGAGGAAGGGAGAGGGATAGAGAGTTAGAAACATTGATGAGAGAGAAACACCGATCAGCTGCCTCCTACATACCTCCTACTGGGGATGTGCCCGCAACCAAGGTACATGCCCTTGACCGGAATCGAACCTGGGACCCTTTAGTCCGCAGGCTGATGCTCCATCCACTGAGCCAAACTGGTTAGGGCCTCTTATGCATTTTAAAGCACCCCAGCACCTGGCACAGTGCCAGTAGCATAGAAGGCAAATGATAAATATTTGCTGAATAAATTGAATAAATGGATGGATGGATGGATGGATGGATGGATGGATGGATGGATGAGAAGACCCTTGAGCATGTAATGGGGGCCTGGGTGTGACGTTATATGCCTGATCTGGCCCTGGCTGATGGATGCCTGGGCCACTTCTCCCAAGTTCCTTCCTCTTGTCATAAGAAGAACCACAGGCAATTACAGTGGAATGACAGAATGGAGGGGCCAGATGACTCCCTGAAAAATAGCAATGAGACTGAAGTCCCAGGGCAGAAGGAAAGGAATGGTAGTGTCTGTAGGTGGAAATGATGCATTAGTGTGCTGTGACATTTAGGTCACTGAGCCAGGCCTTTCTCTCCCCTTCTCCTCACATTCTCTTTCTGGGGCAAAATGTGCCTGGCACCAAGGAACTGTTGTCCCTTCTAGTCAAAACTGGGGGAAACTGACAAACTCCATCCTGGTTCATTAGACCCCTCAATGAATGATGGGAAATGGAGGGAAATCGTGGAGCACACTTAATGAACCCAGGAACTCCAGTGATGGATGGATGGAAGTGAACATTAATCTATTCTTACTCACGGCAATGATGCCATTTTTAACCAACCGTGAACATCACCCAGAAGCCAACCTGGAGACAGAGCCGTGATAATGGGGGCGAGGCTGCCGAGGGACTAATGTTAACCAGATTTCAGAGTCCTGACAGTCAGTCCTGCTATGAGTTCATTTAAATGCTCCGTTTAGCTCTTGAATTAAAACAAGACAGGGCTAAAACTGTAATCAATCCAGTTCAGCCACCACACTCAGGTACGAGCAGAGAATAAAGTGAAGGTCACAGGAGAAGTCCAGCTCAGGGAAGCTGACAGTCTGTGCAGATGAATGGGGTTATGCCAAATGGCCTTTGAGATGAAAAGGAGGCCGAGGCCGGCAGTTTATTTAGAACCGGAGTGGCAATCTGTCGCTAGCTGGTACCAGATTCCTGATTCCCGTTTTTCTAGAGCATAGAGGTGTGTGTGTGTGTGTGTGTTCACCTACCCACATGGAAAAATAGGTAAGACGCTTCTGGAAAAAAACTCCTGTTCTATGTCTAGTTAATTACAGACTTACTTATGTTAAGCTAGCAACTCATTTCCATGGAAACTTAATTCATATTTTGATGTACATGGTATTTCTTGACATAATCAGATTGCTTTAGTCTGAATTCCTGAGCTCAAGGAAAGGGCGGGGGGTTTGAAACTGGCACATATACCTGGTGGGCCAGGCCTAAGGCAGCCTGAGTGTAAGCAGCTAATGAGGGAAAAGCAGGGGAGAAGGGGATGCCAGGGTCCAAAGACCTGCTAGTCCTCTGGACTTTGCTTAGCACCTGCAAGTACCTCCCACAAGATACAGGAGAGGCCAACTGTCTGCTGTGTGCTTATGAGAGGCCCTGGGGAGGGAGAGGACAGTGTGCAAAGAGGCCTGGCGGTGGGAGGCCAGGAGGATGCTATGGAGACTTTGGGGACCATCAGTCACATCTGATGTGACTGCAGCCCAGACAGTCCTCCCCTGTGACACCCCACCCTCATTGCTTTGGCCCGTCCTACCCTGGGAAAGGAGAAGAGAGGCCCTAGTGAAGTAAGAGGCCCTGCCTCTGTCCTGGCTGCCCAGGTAGCTCGATCGTGCTACCTCCCACTTCACCTCTCCCACCATCTCTCTCTCTCTTCTCCCTCTCTTACTCCCTCTGCTCTCACCACCCTGGCCTCCTTGCAGATCTGTATATGCCAAGACACACTCTGTCTCAGGACCTTTGCACTTGCTGTTCTCACTTCCTAGAATGCTCTAAGCCCGAATATGCTCATGGTTCCCTTTCCACTTCATTGTTTAAATGTCATATTTTCAGAGAGGGCTCCCCTGATACCTTATCCTTAAAAAATCACCATCCAGCCCTAGCTGGTTTGGCTCAGTGAATAGAGCATTGGCCTGTGGACTGAAGGGTCCTGGGTTCAATTCTGGTCAAGGGCACATGCCTGGGTTGCAGGCTCGATTCCCAATAGGGGGTGTGCAGGAAGCAGCCAATCAATGATTCTCTCTCATCACTGATGTTTCTATCTCTCTCTCCCTCTCCCTTCCTCTCTGAAATCAATAAAAATATATTAAAAATAAATAAATAATTAATAATAAAATCATCATCCATTACTCTCTGTCCTGTTTTGTCTTCAGAACATTTATGTGACATTACATATGTGTGTATATGTGTGTGTGTGTATATATATATATATATATGTATATATATGCCTCCCACATCTGCATAATATATATTTGTTTATTTTTTCATTTATTGTCTATTTCCCCAGATTAGGATGTCAGCCCCTGAGAGCAAGGAATTGGTCGATTTGTATTCCCGGTGCTCAGAACAGAGCCCTTGAGTGACACTTCCTGAAGGAGTGGGCGAATCCACACTGCCCTCTGCGCCCTGCTGCTCAGGCACCTGTGCAGCCCCGGGGACTTTGCTTCGATCTGCCCCCCAGGGCTTCTGTGACACACCTCTGCCTGCGGAACATGCCATTTAAGCCCTCTGTTCCTTCTCCACTTCTTCGCCCCCTCAGCCCAGAGAAACTTTATCTAGCCTGGGGCAGAGCTGTCTGGCTCTGACTGATCACGTATTCTTCCAAATCTATTATTTATGCCTCCACCGTATGCCCTGAGTCCTTCAGGCCTGCGGCTTCTTACGCTCAGAAGTCAGGCTTTGAAACACAGAAAGCTTTCTTCGCCCTTAAAACTATAGTCTCGACTGTGAGTTTCCAAAAGCCTATTTTGTAACATAGATGTGAAAGCTTGATTCCTGTTACTGCAGTTTGCTGTGTCCTCATTTCCCTCACGCAGGACGTGTGGCCATCCCTGTGGCTGCCTGGCTCCGAGGGCAGGCCAAAGGGTCAAGACGGAGGGAGGTTGGCAGAGCAAGATATTCTCTGCCACATGCTCTATAGTAGAGGCACTCCCACTAGTTGTCAGTATAAATGACCTCAGCAAAACCCTTTTAAAAGCGCCTTCTAATTGGCACCAAGTAATGAACAAACATAACAAAAAATAATAAAACCCAGTGTTGCTGGGGTGTGGATAAGCATGATGCATTGTGGATGCTGCTCTCATCTGTTCCAATATTTCTAGAGAGAACAGTCTGGCAACAATATAATAAGAGCCATGCAATAGTTAATCCTCTGGTAATGCATTGGTAATGCCCCTGGTAATCCCCTCTGGGGAATATATTCAATGTGTGTAAGCCAGAAGGAGCAAATGAAAAACCATAATTTGTTCAAAGATAATCATAGTGTTATTTAGCAACAGTGATAATACCCAAGACAGGAAAGTGGTTAAGAAGAGTGTAATCTGTTAAGACGATGGGACAGGGTAAGTCTTTGGGGTTCAGGGGAAGATAATGGCTTTATAAAACACCACCAAGCCTGAGTGACTTATCAGAGTAAAAATTCATTTCTTGCCCACATCACAATCTAATGTGAGTCCACTGGGGAAAAGGTTTCTCTACTCCTTACAGTCATTCAGGGATCCAGGCTCCTGCCATTTAGTGGCTCTACCATTTTTTCTCTGAATCTGATAGGTGGGCGAGGAAACAGAGGGATAACAGAATACTGCAAGGGAGAGTTCATGAACCAGATCTTGAGGTCTGGAGGCAACATTACATCTACCCACAATATAGTGGCCAGGAATTAGTCATCTGGGCACATTGAACTACAAGGGAGCCTGGGAAATCTAGTCTCACTATGTGCCAGAGTGAAAGGGCAACAGGGTCTGGTGAACACACAGCAGTCAATGACTGCCACATCATTAAAGTGACATGCATGCTGACACATGGGAATTTAAATATTCAATAATGTTAAACAGAAAAAGCAGAACAAAAGTCTAATGAGGACTAATCACTAATAACTATGTAATTATAATTATATATATTCACCAACTTAGAACGGATGTTAGAGTACTGTGGGCTTTGTCGACTTGCGTGGGGTCTTTTTTCCTCCTGTGACATGAAAAAGTGTGATAAGGTGGAAAGAAAAGGGGATATGGAATCATGTGACCAGAAGTTGAGTGTCATTATGATGTCTACCTTTATGAGACTTTTTCATGAAAAACACATAGGCTTTTCTCAATTATTTTTTTTCTGGTTCTAAAATAAATCTCATTCATTGTAGACAATTAGAAATATATTTTTAAAGTGTGCAATCATTTTTCAACTCACTGGTAACCACTTTGACATTGCTTTCCAGTCTTTTTTCTAAGCCTGTAATTATATATTTGAGATCACACAGTATATACCATTTTGCAGTATACTTAACACTATCTCATAAATATTTCCCCTCACCACTAAAATTATTCAAACATGTTCATATTTTTATAATATTCCAATTTATAGATTTGCCATTACTTAATCCACTCTCCTATTGTGGGACATTGTCTCCATATTTTACTGGTGTAAATTACTCTCTAAGGAATGTGTTTTCTATACATTTAAGCCCACATTTCTGATTACTTTTTAGGATAGAATCCTTTAAGTGGAATTACCAGGTCAGAAAACATAACTATTTTCAAGGTTCTTGATACACATTGCCAAAATGCCTTCCAGAAAGGTCATATAATTTATATTCCTCTCTCACTTCACCTCTGTAACATCTGGAACTATCAGTCTTTCCAATTATTACCAATCTGATAAGCAAGAAGCTATATCTGGTGACTTTGTTTTTAATTTCTTTGATTATTTTTTTGTGGCTGAATAGCTTTTCTTGTATGTAGTGGTCAAGCACTTATATTTTCTCTTTTGTAAATTGTCTCTTCATAACCTTTACCCATTTTTCTATTTCTTTTTCTTATTGATTTCTATGGATGCCTGATATAGTAAGAATATTAACCTTTTTCCTGTCATGTATGTGGCTAATATTTTCCCAGTTTATTGTTTGCTTTTATTTCTTTTATCTAGACATTTAAAATATTTGTGTGATATAATCTATTAGTCTTTGTGTGTGTGACTTTCTGCAGTTTTATCTATTGTGGGGATGAGAAAAATAAATATTTACTGATATTTTCTTATAATTAAAAAATAATTTTAGGGTATTATAATTTTATTTTTAATTAATTAATTAATTAATTAATTTTTAGAGAGAGAGGAGGGAGATGGGGAGAGGGAAACATCAACCTACTGGTTGCCTCCTGTATATACCTTGGCCGGAGACTGAACCTGAAACCTGGTTCAGTCCCTGACTGGGTATGTGCCCTGACTGGGAATCAGACCAGCGACCTTTGGGTGCATGGGACAATGCTCAACCCACTGGGCTACACCAACCAGGGTGAGGGTATTATAATTTTAACATGTCTGGCATTTGTTTTATGATGTGAAGTGAGGATTGAGATGTTTTCCACCACCCAGAGAGCCAATTTTTTAAAAACTACATTTGAATAATTGTTCCTCACTGACTTGTAGTACCTCCTTTATTAGCTACAAAGCTCTTAGAAAAGTGCAGGTTTGAGAACCTGTAAAGTGGAAATAATAATCTGTAACTCAGCACCCAGAGTTGTCATGAAAATCGAGTGAGATAGTCTATGTGAATGGTTTCTCGAATTCTAAATTATTCTACAAATGCTTTGGTGGCTAATAAAACTTAGAAAGAAAAAATAGGCACCAAAACACTTACCATTTTCCTAAAGAAAATGTACATGATGACGAACACTCAACTATTGATTCCCTTGGGTTGAGCCACCCCGAAGGTTCTATATCCCCTTTTCCTAACGTTGTCTCCCTTTGCCAAAGCTGAGGAGGAGAAAAGACAGACTTTGTTTTACACATGTTTTATAAAGATGAGGAGGGAATTTTTTTTGTGGGGGATGGGGAGTGGGAGGTTACAGTACAAGACAATTAAAACAAAACTACATTCAGGCACTACCTAAAGATTTCAGTTCTCTTTCATTTCCTGTCCCCCATGTCTCAGAAGAGAGCTATCTGAATCCAACAGTTCAGTTGACTGAGCAAGGATTTATTGAGGTTCTGCCATGAGCATTTCACTAGGTCTTGGTGA
This sequence comes from Myotis lucifugus, assembly GCF_000147115.1. Lineage (NCBI taxonomy): Eukaryota > Metazoa > Chordata > Mammalia > Chiroptera > Vespertilionidae > Myotis > Myotis lucifugus. Next base: position 2,168,109 of record NW_005871084.1, on the reverse strand, counting down.
GAAAGACACTGAAACGAAACAGACAGTTTCATGTTCAAGGGGAAAAGACTGTACCCCACAAAAAAGCCGAGTGGATGGAGGTCACAGAAGAGCCGATGGGAGTTATAAGTGCTCCTGGTGATGGGAAATAGGCAACCAAAGACCAATAAATCTACACCCCCTTTTTGGGGTGTGTGACAAGTTTAGAAAAGAAGATGAAAAATGACAGCAGTCGGCAGGTTCAGAATGAAGAGAAAGATGACCTGAAGCCAAGTTTAGGTCTATTCTCATTTCTGGAGGGAGAATAGGCACATGGGAGGGGAGGCAGTGGCAAGCCAGGCACCAATGCTGGCCTGGAGGGCGTGGAAATGGGTAGATTTGTTTGTCAGTCCTAGAAAGCTATTTCCCATGAGCAGAACCTTAGGGATGGGGATGGGTTTGTGGGGAGAAGGCTGGAAGAAAAGGAGTAATGGAGTTGTGGCTGGACATTTTGGTGGCATTTGATTTCATCATAGAAACTTTTAGATGAGAGTGGTTTTCAAAAGATTGCATGCTCCCAATGTTTAATCAGCTCTGGGCTGGTATACTCCTAAGGAGCTTGATCTGTGATTTCCTGGAATTTTTGACAGCGCCTCATGAATGGAAAATGACTCACCCTCTTCCTTTCATATGGATTTGACCATGTCTGTTCCTGTAGCATCAACCTTGGATGAGTGCTCCCAGCCTTCCTGCTTTCCTGATGCTCCTCCTTTCATTTCAAAACCAAACAAAGTCATAGCCCTCGGTATTCAGAAAGCTGTGAGTCTAGACAGGAGATTATTAAGTGGGATTTTTTTTTTTTCTCATGGAGGACAATGGTGAGAGAGCTAATATCCACTCCACATGGCCCTGGGTAATTTTTTTCTGTCATCTTTAAGGATGATGAACAATGTGTGAATTTGGCCCACAATTGAGGCCTAATTACGGCTCTCCAGTGAGGTGCTGCATTTTGGAGGAAGTCTTAAAAGAGCACTTAAGCAGCAGTGCTTCTGAGCACAGGAGCCACCGAGGGTTTGGAGGGAGCTCTGACTCCGGCCAGGAGCAGCTCCTCCCACGCTGCTCCCACAAGCACTTTTATCACCAAGTTATTAGACCATTATGGTCTACGATGGTCTTTTACCGCCTTTGATTTTTTTTTCTGTTGTCAGACGGGAGGAAAATGATGTGTAATCTGATCCAAAATGCTCTTGTTTGTTTTCATCTGCTGTTTTAAGATATGATGGCTTCCTGCCATTACCCTTCTCTGGCAGGGGCCTAGGGCTCCTCGGAGACAGGGGGAGCCTGGACTGTGCCAGGCACTTTGGGGCTTTGGTGCAAACTGTGGGCATGTGTCTCTCTACCAGGTGGGGACTCAGAGCTGGAGTGGACCCCGGAGGTCACCGGAAAGAGGCTCGAACAAAACTCAGAGGAAGAGACGGTGGGAAATGTTATAAGATAAATTCCTCCTCTATCAAAGAGAATGGAAATGACTTGAGAGCTAAGCATATTGTTTACAGTTATGGTAGTAACTGATCTGAAGAATAAAAACAAAAGGTTAAAAAGGGTTTCCTCTGAAGTGGGGGAGGTAGTCTACAGGGTGTCCCCAAAAATGTACTATACACATTTTGAATGATTATAAAGTCAGTGTTTATTAACATGTAGTTTATTTTCAAAATTTAAAAGAGTCTACAGAGATGAATGTGCATACATTGTTGGGGGATACCCTGTTTAAATTTTTTAACTATATGCTGACCAGGGATCTAACCCGCAGCCTTTTGATGTATAAGATGACACTCCAACCAACTGGGCCACCCAGCCACGGCTATTATATAATATTTTGAAAATGTCTTTATAAAAAATTGGTGTTAATGATAGTGTAAAGAAAACCCTAATTAAAGAATTGTTTTCCCTGCTGGTGACATTTGCTAGCTTGGGTCTTTAGCTAATGCTGTATTACTTGTCCTTTGGGGGTCCCTACTCTGTGTCTGAGTTCCCGTTCTTTACGTTGACACTCTCCATCATTCTAAATCAACATGTGCACTTAACAGTGCTATTTAAGCCTTAATAAATATTGTATCAACATTAGTGGGGGGTGGTATGGAGAGAAATGGGAGCTCATGATGGAGGAACTTATCTTGTCAGGGCCATTGTGTATATATTTGTCAAAGAGGTGGACACACAGAGGAAGCAAATTTTCACTGAGCCTTTGGAAAACTTGATGGAGAAACACAGCATCCTTATACATTTCCCCGGGAATGGGAAAAAATGTCAATGGCTCGCTGGGATGCCCGGGGCTTATGGTCCTGGCCCCAAATAAATCTGCCTTAATCTGTCTCCTCCATTTGGCTTGTAGCCCCTGGATGTCCCCAGCAGCATGGTCATTTAGAGGCCACCATGTCTGAGCAGGTCTCACAGGAAGTAAAGTCCCTGCCTTTCTGCTCTACCAGAAGCTAGCTCTCCCTGACTCCAACCTGAGGCTCAGGGCTCCACTTCCCAGTGCAACAGTGTTCACACCAGCTTTCTGCTTCCATCAGTCCTCAGGAAGAATGTGCTGCTAACACTTGGCTGGTTCCTCACTCCACTTCTCTTGCTTTGTTGTGGGGCTTCTGGCTTTCCTTTCTCCTGAGCCTGAGCCTTCTCATTCTCATTGATTCCATTTGCCTCTAAATCTCATGTCCCATCATGTGCAAGATAAGATGCTGGTGACACAAAAATGAATAAAATTCAGCCCTTGTTTCCAAGGAGCTCCCAGGGCAGTGAGGAAGGTGGAAAGTTGTGGGGTAGGTCTCAGGCCAGTAGGAACACAAGGCAGTACACAGCTGAGACCACCCAATCCAGACATGTGTCTTAAAAGGTAAGTGGGAGTTCATCAGTCAAAGAAAGGCATTTGAGAAAGAAAGCAGAGTTTCCATGAAGGGCTGAGGGCAAAAAATATGTGGAGAGAGCCTTTAGGTCCCTGTGAGTAGCTTTCTAAGATTAGGCTCTAGAGTGAGAGGCTAGATCAGGGGTGGGCAAACTTTTTGATTCGAGGGCCACAATGGGTTCTTAAACTGGACCGGAGGGCCGGAACAAAAGCATGGATGGAGTGTTTGTGTGAACTAATATAAATTCAAAGTAAACATCATTACATAAAAGGGTACGGTCTTTTTTTTTTTAAGTTTTATTCATTTCAAATGGGCCGGATCCGGCCCGCGGGCCGTAGTTTGCCCACGGCTTGGCTAGATGGTAAGAGGTGAGGCTGAGTCCACACCTTGAATGTATCCCTTATGTTTGGGTGGTGCTTCAACATGTCCTGAAGCTGTCCACTGGGTGAGCTGGCTCTAGGGCCTTTTGGGAGGTACGGGCCAAGATTTAGCTATAGCCTATGTTCTACTTGGGGCCACCTGGCATGAGCTACAAAATGATCTGCAGATAGGTGCTACTAGTGCTGGGCTTGGAGGTGCCCTGGTGAAACCAAGATGTGGAACCACAGCTGGCTGCCACTAGTGCTGGACCTAGGGCCACTTGGTGAGAGATACGTGGCACACTAAGGCTAGATGCTGCTTGTTTGAGAGATTTAGGAAAGTCTGAAGAATAATCCAAGACAGGCCATTCCTATGGAAAAGCCACTGGAAACAGCTTGGGTGGGCCTGCAAGTTACATGGGATGGGGTCTCAGGGAGTCAACAGGGCGGGAGAACAGTGATAGCCAGATTGATAGAGATTCAGATATGGCACCAGAAAAAGAGCAATGGCCTCTGCCAGCCCTTTGGTCTGAGAGAAAGCTGCCCCTCCAGGTCTCGTCCTGATGACAGACAATTCAGTTTCTCCTCATATGTCCCTGGTACCCATTGAGATGCTGCTCAGTGAAGGAGCTCAGAAGGAGTGAGTTGTATGGGCCCTTTAAGAAGAACTGTCTGGCCCAGCTTGAGTGGCTCGGTTGGCTGAGCATCATTGTCCTGTGCACTGAAAGGTTGTCGATTCAATTCCCGGTCAGGGCACATACTAGGGTTACAGGTTTGATCCCTTGGTCAGGGCACATGTGGAAGTCAACTGATCAATGTTTCTCTCTCTCTGTCTTTCCCTCTCTCTAAGCATGTCTTCGGGTGAGGATTAATAAAACAAAACAAAACAAAGAAATAACAATAAAAAATGAATAGCTGGGACTCTAGCAGCCCTTTATCTTACTCAGCCTTAACCCCTGATGGTTTTTACAGCCAGAAGTTATGTGGCTTCTCTTCCTAGCACTGGAACCCGAGGCTGGGGGACCTGGTGTGGGGTTGCCTCTCAGGAGGGATCTCTGCAGCTGAGATATCCCTCCCTATTTTTATCTGTTCTTTATCTCCACCCCTCCTACCAGCCTCATGGGGCTCCTTTTTTAAATCCTTAGTTGTAGGACTTTCATTTAGCTAAATTTCAGGCAGTTCTGTATGATGGTTGTTCTGTAGTTTAGTTGTAATTTTGATATGAGAATAGATACCGTTTTTTATTGTAGTTTGAAGTCATTCTTAGTTGAATCTGCTGAACGTGGTGAGTGATGAAATAGGAAGCTGAAAGAGTGAAAACAACCACCACAACTAAGTTCTAATGTTGAAGTAGAGAAATTCGTTTTCTTTTGTGGTAGTTAAAACCAGCCCTGGAATGAGCCCTACAAAAGATCCAAAGACCTTGGCTGTAGCGTTGGAACGAGTGTTTTTGTCTCTCAAGTTGATCACTTTGGATATGTGCATGTGATATTGCGATTCATGACAAGAAGTACTAGTATGTACAGTGTTTGGTCTTCTTCCCCTATGACAGAGCTCCATGGAATTTTCTACGTGATGAGAGCTTCCTGAGGTGACTGTGTTACTGAGGTGACTTTTGGAAAGCACCTAAGAATGGGGTTAGTTGTCAGGAGAACCAACCAGGTGATCAGAAGGTTAGAACTTTCCTTTCCATCCCCTGGGAGGACAGAGGGGTAGAGTCCAATCACCGGCGGTTAGTGATTTAATCAATCGCACCTGTGTGAAGAAGCCTTCGGGGAAACTCACAAGGAGAAGCTCTGGGAGCTTCTGGGTGGTGAACTCATGGAGTTTAGGGGGAGCAGCAACCTTGGAGAGGGCGCGGAAGCTCTGCACCCCTACGCACCCCTTGCCTCTGCGTCCTTTCCACCTGACTGTTCCCGAGCCCAGTAAGTAAAGTGTTTCTCTAAATTCGGTGAGCCGCTGTAGCAAATTAATCAAACCCAAGGAGGAGGCTGAGACCCTCCAATCTATAGCTGGTCAGTCAGAAGTGGGGTGAGGGGCAGTCTTGTAGACAGAAAGGACTGAACCCTTAACCTGTGGAATCTGATATCTTGAGTTCAATTGTAGGACACCTCGCTGGTGTCTGAGAATTGTTTGTTTGTCGTTGGATGTGTGGCGAAACCACCCCCACAACCCCCCCCAACACACACACACATTGGAATTTGGGTGTAGAATCCCATTAGTATGCCTTAGAGCAGTGATGGCGAACCTATGACACGTGTGTCAGAGGTGACACGCGAACTCATTTTTTTGGTTGATTTTTCTTTGTTAAATGGCATTTAAATATATAAAATAAATATCAAAAATGTAAGTCTTTGTTTTACTATGGTTGCAAATATCAAAAAATTTCTATATGTGACACGGCACCAGAGTTAAGTTAGGGTTTTTCAAAATGCTGACACGCCAAGCTCAAAAGGTTCGCCATCACTGCCTTAGAGTATTTATTTAAAACACAGTCACATTACTTGATAATGTTATTTAATCGTATTATGTATGGGCTTTGACTCTCAATTGGGCTTCTGAAGAAAGTGGCTTGTCTTACCAACAGGAAAGTTCTAGGAGTGGGAATGTTTTATGAATTGTGAATCATTGAACGTAGTCATTGAGATTCAACTGCAGTGTGCCAGCTCGTTCCAAAGTGGTCTGCTAAAAATGCAAACTGTGTGCTGTCTCCAATGACTTCAGCTGAGTAAAAATAAGCCTAGAGGGGAAAATAAACTTATTTTTTCCTAAAACTTCTCACAGGGAGTAAGCAAAGCTTCCCACATTTCTGGGTAATGACTAGCATTTCCAAAACGGAGTTTGATTCAGAATGTGAGAAGCCAAAGGTGCCTGTGAAAGTAATGGGACAACTGGGAAGCACAGGGAAAGGCTAGAGCAGTGGTTCTCAACCTTGGCTACACATTAGAATCACCTGGGAATCTTTTTAAAATCCTGATTTCTGGGCCTCATCGGGATTTTAAAAAGATTCCCAGGTGATTCTAATGTACAGCCAAGGTTGAGAACCACTGGGCTAGAGGTACAAATCAATTCATATAGAAGCTGTTGTTATAAGTTGGCTGAACAGAAACACTAGGGGCAGAATCCATTTCACTTTCTATAGGTTGAAAGCACAGAGGTAGTTAACTTTCAAAGTTCTCAGGAAATGACCAGTAAATGGATTTAAAAAATCATTGTTTTTGCCAACCCACCCTCCCTGACTTCTTTCCTGCCCTGAAGGGTGTTTGGTGTCTCCATCCCATCCTTCCTATACCCTGGGTACAGTTTTGCAAGCCCAGCTACCCATTAGCTTGTGATGCTATCCTGGCTTGGGAGGGCAGGCCAGGATGGGGCTGAGCATGAGGGCCTGGGGGACCTGTGGGGAGAACCCGAAAACATAAGGAAAGGCCATCAAAGATGAATTTCATCTGCCTCAGGATTTTGCTGAGGGCATGCTCTGCACACACGTGTGTGAATGAGAATGTGTGCATATATGCGTGTTATTGAATGGATGACTATTTTTTTTGGTTTGATTTTTTTTCTGTGTTGGGGATTAAAGCATATTTAGGGGGTGCTGTATTGCTGTATTAAACTGCTGTGTGGTGTGGGGAGTCCCAAATAATTGGCTGGCAGCTCCATGAAGTTCCATGCCCATGACCTGGGTAGAGTTCCCCAAGAGTGAAATGAAGGTTTGGAAATGTGAACAAGCTCTGAGTAGCCCTAAACCGCAGTATCATAACTGTAAACCCATTTTGTGGAGATGTTGGAACTGTCTACCTTAACCCCCTCCCCCTCTCTGCTTAGGAATCAGGACTTCCTGTTGAAAGAATACAAGCTCTGCCATTAACTGAAGGGAACTACACAAATGAATCAGGTTGCCTAGTGTGGGACCTGTAGCAAGTTACTTGACTTCTCTAAACCCCAGTTCCTTTCTTTGTAATTATAAAACTTGCTTCAAAAGGTAGTTGGGAGAACAAGATGATATAAACCATGTAAAGTGTTTAGCATAATGTCTAGAGCATAGTATATATTCATATAGAAGCTGTTGTTATGAAATGGGCATGAAAAAGATGATTTAAAGTCTTAGCCCTTACTTATTCAATGGGAATAAGAATAATACCTGCACAACAGAGGAAACTGAGATGAAAAAAATGAATGAATAGAAAAGTATTTTTAAAAATACAAAGTATTGTTATTTATTTAAAAATTAAGATGCTCTCCAATCTTCTCTGACATGGGATATAGATAAAACATGAACTTTTTTCTCTTCCACTATTTTTTTTATTGATTTCAGAGAGAAAGGGAGAGGGAAAAAGATATAGAAACATCAATGAGGAGAGAGAATCATTGATCAGCTGCCTCCTCCAAGCCCCTCCCACCCCCCGGCCTATTGTGGTTTTCTTTGGTCAATGGGATATGGCAGAAGGGACTGTACCAGTTCCATGCCTAGGCCTGAAGGGCTGTCTAAACAAAAGCCATCTGAGACTGGTCAGTCCCCAGGCATCTGGGGAGCTCACTGCAGATGTACCAGTGAGCCCAGCCAAGACCAGAAGAACCACCCAGTTAAGACTAGCCCACACTGACAACCAAGAGGATTGTAAGCTATACCCATGGTATTTCTTTTAAGTCACTATGGTTTAGAGTGGCATTATATAGCAAAAGCTAACTAATACACAAGTGTTTGAGGTCAAATCTGATTGGTTGGATGGGACCTAAGTTTCAGTATACTTTAAAAGCTCTCTGGGCCCTAGCCAATTTTGCTCAGTGGATAGAGGGTCAGCCTGTGGACTGAAGGGTCCTGGGATCAAAAGCACGTACCTCGTTTGCAGGCTCGATCCCCAGCTGATCCCTGGCCCTGGTCAGGGTGTGTGGGGGAGGCAACCAATTGATGTATCCCTCTCACATCAATGTTTCTCTCTCTCTCTCTCCCACTCTCTTCCACTCTCTCTAAAAATCAATGGAAAAATATCCTCAGGTGAGGATTAACAACAACAAAAAAGCTCTGTGGGTGAATCTAATGTATATTCAGAATTGAAAACCGCTGTCTAGATAAAGGCACTTGGTACTTCATGGACTGAATTACAGACCAAAATTTACCTAATAGAACTTTTTTGAAGCTTGGGGATATTTAAGTTTAAAGCAAATAAAAGAATTTTTTTTAATGTATTAACTCAGAGAAAATAATAAGCCAAGATGTGACCTATACTAAAAATAAAAATATCTTCAAAATACTTTTTGACAAAAAAAATGGAAGGGACTTTAGACATAACCTATCCCAACCTAACCTTGTTGGAGAGACTGAAGCCCAGAGAGTTCAATGGCTTACTCAAAGCCATATAACTAATTTGGGCACAGCTTAGATTCCAAATTTGGGAGGCCCCAAATTTGTTTGTTTTTTTTGATTTTTCTATAGGGGGGCAATAGTGGGATCCTCTTTTTGCTTTGGCACATGTGAGCTCATTTGAAATCTGTACAAGGATAATTTTAGGATAAGTTTTCTTTAAAGTTTTAATGGGTTAAAAAAAAGGCAGTCTTAGGGGACATCCTTAACCAGTTGGGATGGTTAACGGGAATGAGAGATTTGATTATAAAATCTCCCTTGCATCCTGGCAGAGGGAAGAGGTTGCAGTCTTTCCAAGCAGACAACTTTCCTGTCCTTTAAGGAACTACAATGGGATGTAGTTGGTGGTGGTGGTGGGGGGGGGGGGGGGAAGATGCTTCATCCTTTGCATGAAAAGAGAAAAAAGCCGACTGAGCCATGGTCAATGAATGAAAGCAGTTTATTTGACATTAATTGCAGAATTTACAGCACTACCATTTAATGATAGGAATAAAAATAGAAAGAATCCAGTGTAAGCAGTGTTGCAGACAAAACATCAGGGTGTGAATTAAGCCAATTGAAAATGCAATTGAAATTCAAAGACATCTTTCCCCAAACTGGGAGCTTATCATGGGGTAAGGAGCCCCCTTGCTAATGGTATGTGATCCTCATCCCCAGCAGAATTTCAGGGCAGCCACTGAACATATTCCTCGTTGACCATCCCTGGGAAATCTTTCAGCACAGTCTGACTTAACATGTCTGAGATGGGGCAAAATCTAGGTTATACTATGCTTTGGAAATTTAGCTCAGGGTGAAAAGAAAGTAAGCATGTGGATGAACTAGGGTTCTCTTTTTCAAAACAGAAGTGAATGGCAATTTGAAGGGCATGTTTTCCTGATTTTAAATATGAGAGGTGATGTCAAAGAGATTGACTAAAAAATGAAAGTTTAAGGTCCCCCCCCCCCCCATGATTTTCTTGGAAATAACATCTGTAAAAGCCAGGAACTGGGACCAGAGATGTGCATGTGTCTCTTTGATCTCTTGTCCCCTTGGAATCTGGATAGAGACCCATGGAAAGGAGCTGGATTTCTACTAATGGCTGGGTTTCTGGAAGAACTGACCTAGAAGCCATGTGGCAGAGCATGGGCTGTCACAGGGAAGGTTAACCACCGTGTAGCCATTTCCCCAGGGCTTAAAGGCTCTCTTCTTTCCATTTTAAACTTTAAACAGAGCTGGGGCAAATTCTTTTCTTTCCCTCTTCCTCCCTTCCCTCATTTTAGTCCTCTTTAAAATTATAAAGTTACTACCAGATTGGAAGCAAGGATTCAAGCCCACAGGCCAGCATGCGAAATAAAAAGGACGGACTCAATCTGGAGAACAACAATCAATGAAAGAAAAGATGCTGGAACATGTTCTCTCTTTGGTGGGAGGGTGGTTTCTCTAGTAAGAATTCATTGACCAAGAAACAATTTACAGTTCCTGTACTAATAAAATGTTAACATGGGAAAAAAGATCAGAAGAGGAAGGATGGAAAAATAAAAAAGGCCAGGCTCTTTCTCTACAGTCCAGAAACACAGCTTCTTTGAGAAAAGCAAAGGGTAAAGAAGAGAACTAATTGAAATGTTGGTCAACCCTGAATTATCTTTGCCCGTGAAATTCTTTGGCACCTAGACCAGGGGAGAAGAGACTGGAGAGCTCTAGGATTGGGAGCGGGGCAAGGGGGTGGGGAGAGAATAAGATTTGGTGATTGGAGATATGAATTGGAAGAGAAACCAGAGCCAAGATTATGCCTGTTGCCCTGGATGGTCCGTGGGTCTGTGGGCCAAAGGGTCCGGGTTCAATTCCAGGTCAAGGGCATGTGCCTGGGTTGCAAACTTAATCCCTGGCCTAGGTCAGAAGATGTGCAGGAAGCAGCCAATTGATGTGTCTCTTTCACATCTATGCTTCTCTCTCTGTGTCTCTCTCTCTTCCCTCCTCGCTTCCACTCTCTCTAGAAATCAATGGAAAAGTATCTTTGGGTAAGGATTAACAACAAAAGATTATGCCTGTTCCCATCTCGGTCTCTGCCTGCCTAGCTTAGATGTTATCATTTTGTCATTGCGAAGGTTGTCTTCTTATTTCAGGAATTCCAATTTGCCAGATGTCATATAGCCTTTCATGATAAGAAGTTTGCTGGTACCATTTAGACTTTTGTAACACAAAATGACATAGTAAAGAAAGGAAATGATTTAGCTTCAAGGAAGTATCTGTTAATGATACAATTACTCAGCCGACAGTCTTTGAATACTTAACCTTTCTCACCAGGTTCCCTGTCATAATCTGAAAACAAAACAAAACAAAACAAAACAAAACAAAACTCCCCCTGCCCTAGCCGGTTTGGTTCAGTGGAGAGAGCATCAGCCTGTGGACCAAAGGGTCCTGAGTTCAATTCCGGTCAAGGGCACATATCTTGGTTGCAGGCTCCTCCCCGGCCTGGGCCCTGGTCCGGGCTTGTGCAGGAGGCAACCAATTGATGTGTTTCTCTCACATCATATTTCTCTTTGTCTTTCCCTCCCTCTTCCACTCTCTCTAAATATCAATGGAAAATTAGCCTCAGGTGAGGATTAAAACAAACAAACAAACAAAGAAAAACTCCCCTGGACAGCAAACTGACTCTGAAGCTAAATGCCGAATTGAGACAAAGCAAAGAGAATGGGAAGAAACCCCAAGTTGTACAGCTTTTTGAAGAGGTCGTCTTTCAAACAGCGATAAAGTAGGCATTGACGGACCATTTTCTTGGCTTAGTAGCTGTGGTTCGGCCTGTCCCCTAAGAAAGATCCACAGCATGCGCAGTGTGCCTGGCCCCGGAGAGAGTGGCAAGGCATGAGCGGCAGTGAGGTCTCCTTTTCCTTCTTCTTTTTCCAGATCAAAGACCTGGGACTAGCTAAGATATAAATTAGAAACAAAATCACAGAAAAACCCATCCAGGCCTTGCTTTGTTTTCCAAACAATCCTCTGCGCAAATTATAGATGAAATAGCCAATCCAGAATGCACAGGAAGTGTGATGGGGGCTGGTTTGGAAGAGGCCCCTGGACTGTGGGGACCTGGACCTTTTGCTGTAGTCAAGGGGGAGGAAGACACCCGCAGCGATGGCGCAGGGGAAGCCGACAGATGGCTGCCCACACCTTGGCTGGTGGAGCCCAGCCTGGGGGAAGGTGCCTGCCTGCTGGGCCACAGAAGCCTGAGGATTACTACGTTCTCTCCCTGCCTTTTCTGTAAGAATTGGGGCCTGCCTTCATGCTGGCATGTGCTCAAGGCCAAGGGATTCCGGAGAAGTGCTGGGGTCAAGAGAGAGTGAAGCTGGAAAGTTTGGGCCCAGCTCTCTTTAAAGCTGATAGTTACGGAGATCTCTTCCTAGCGCCAACATTGACCTTCTAGCCCATGACCTTCCATTTCCCAGGCCGGGCCCACATTCCCACCATGAGAGCAGGAGCGAAATCCAGGCCACACTGAGGTAATCCCACAGTTCTGTGTCTCCAAGGAAAAGGACACCCACGGGCACAAAGCATTGAGTAAAAACCCTTTAATAACAAAATAACATTCACGATGTAGCTACTTCAGTTGTCTGGAAAACTCAGCTTACACTTGATTCAACATATCACTTTCCACAAAGTCTAAAAAAAAAAAAAAAAGACATAGGATGGCATAACAAAATATACCTCGAGTTTCATATGACAAGACTTCGTGGCAAATCCTAGCGGACCAGACCCGTGCGTTGCTTGTAATAAAAAGGGCAGGGCACCTTCATGTCTCAGACATTCCTCTGTTTACTTTGGATGGAAAATGCATTTGGACCTTGTAGATACTACAATACCTGCATCAAGAGGAATAGTTTGTGGGTTTGTGAGTGTGAGAACTTCACTGAAACAAATAATTGATTCGGTTTATTGAGGAAGAACACATAAAGTTTTCTGGAAGATTAAACATGATTACAATCATTAACTGTCTTACAAAAGCCAACTTAAAATTCTTGTATCCATTCCCATCTTTGGCAGGTTAATAAGGTGGGGGGGAAAAAGACTATCTATTACAAAGCTTTCTTTATCACCATCTACTTTATAAGGCCAAAAAAAAGTTTCTTTGTGTTATTAATGAAAATTAATTCCCAGCATTGTCTCATCGACAGGAAATATGAATGCTCTACTGTTGGTGGTTTCCAATGTTTTGCATAGCAGGTTGCTGCTTTCCCAACTCTGGGCTGCACTCTCCTATGCAAAGTGTGCTTGGCAGTTGATTTGGCTTTATGTCAACATTTTGGTTTGGGAAATAGGTATGAAACTTGAGAGTAGGTGTCAGAACCAAAATATAAGAAAGAACAAGTTTTCATTTGCAAATGAAAAATACTTTTTGAGATCTAGAGCCTCAGATAACTGGGGAGTTTAAAACAGGATGGTTTTCTGAAACAGGGATTCAAAATTTCTTCCACTCCCCATTTAGGATAGATGTTGTATTATTGGGCAGGAAAGAGCAAGTTAGAGTCCTCTTCGACGCTAGGGAAGAAGAACCACAATATGGCCGCACAGGTGATGTTGTAGGGAATGGTCATCTATTTTTGCCCAAATCACTGGAATAGTTGGAGTTGTCCAGGAGAATGGACAAAACAATAAAAAGCCATAGAATAATTACTGATATAGATGTCATTTGAATTTCTATTGGGAATTGACCTGACAACAAAATACTAGAAGGAACCAAGCATTATCCAAGTGGCCACTCCCAGAGAGTCAGGAGAGGCGAGAGCTGGATGGATTCACATCTCCATGCACATGGCTAGTTAGGTCTGAGGTCATGAACATAAAGCCAAAATAATGCCCTTTTGTGGAGACTGAAAATGCAGAGTTGAGTTGTTTTCAATGCTTGTTTCCAAACCCCTCTTGCACAGCATGAGACAGCTGTGTCACAAGGATCCCAGTTGTGGACAACAAGTTGGCTAACTCAAACTTGGAATGACCGGTCTCGTAAAATTTGAACCCAGTTCAACTGACTCATTTTGAAATCCCAACAGATGTAAAGGTATTTTTGAGGTGAGACATCTCCCATGAAAACCAATATTACCACTGCCTGAGGCTGAACTGTGTACATTTTCACAGTTTAATGTATACACAACTGTTCCACAACTGCTAACAAACGATTGGCGCCCATGCATAAATAAAGTCCATTGAACCAAAGGGGAAGGAAGATCTAGTTTAAAATGAAATGTTGCTATTAAGACCACAATGCATCACACTGCTAATTTTTTAGCCTCATGCATAAACTTATAGCACTGATTGGCAGTTGCTAATTATAATACTACACTGTTAACACAGAACAATTAATTGTTCAGACCAAGTAGCACAAATGTAGAAAATAATAATTTTTTTTCAACAGAGCAAATGAACACAGATTGTTTCTTCAGCAAAATATGAAACTGTAAACGTTGGGCTCATTCTGCAACTTTCCCCAATCAAGAATAAATAAAATCCAAAGGGGAAAAAAAAAGAACATACATTTTTTTAAGCGCACCTTTTCATCTATTACAAAAGCACAACCTAAAACGTATAAAGCTTTTTTTTTCTTTTTTCTTTTTTTAAATCACAGTTACCAAAAGAAACAGTGAATATTTATTACATACGCTATAATAACATTACTCTAAACACTATTATCTATGAGGTATATCTGAGAAAATTCGGTAAGGAATTGCGCGGTCTGCATTGCCAACATGCCCAGGGTTCGTATTAAAGCTTTGGAACCGTGAAGAACTAGAAAAGGGAGGAGGACGGGGAGCAGAAGGAAGAGACAGAGAGAACCTTTGGTATTAGTACAAATCTTGTTCTTTGCAGGGTTGCATTGCAAAGCACCACAGTACAATAAGCCCACCAATTTACTGTATGGAGGCCCAGTTGAAGCTGAGGTATTCACAGGAAGGATTAAAAAAAGCACAGAGAGGTCCAGACTGGCTAAATCGTTGCTTTGGTTCAAGCAAGGCACTCGTCCCGTGGTTATGTCACACTTTGCAAGTGAAGCATGAGGCTGAGGGGAGATTGCTGAGGAGGGGTCTGCCAATTGGGGATGTTTTCTGTGTTCAGGCTGCCATCGCTCTCTCTAGGTTCCCTCTTGCAGGGGCCCGGTGGTGGGAAGGCAGGGAAGGTGGTGTTTGCTTAGAGGGGAGCACTCTGCTGCTGAGTGCTCAGATCTCTGATGTGCCTCCCAGGTGTTCCGAGACTTCTATCACCAGTAGGAACTGGGGAAGAAAACCAATGCAATGTGCTGTTTGGAAGGAAGGCCCTACAAGCCTGCCATGTATAGGGGAAGGTAGAGCTTTCAGCTTGTCTGGACAGGAGGGAACTTTTGCAAATCAGTGTGGTGCTAGGAAACCACAGAAAGGGGATAAGTGAGTCTCCTAAAGGCGGTCAATCTGTCTTCTAAATTCCTCTACTAGCTACTCTTTCTCGAGGCATGTGCTGATTGGTCTTTTTCCTTCTTAGCTTCTTTGTCTAAATGGTCCCTTTACAAGCTCAAAGGTAACCACATCTCTATGTGAAATGCAAAATACTAGTGCTCAATAAAGAGCTGTACAGATGAAAGGTGGGTCTTTGCATATGTCTAAGACACATTTGCTCAGAAGCTGAGAATGATTCATTGGCCAACATGCAAGTCACTCTAATGAATGGACCTTAATAGTGACTGAATCATGTAATGCAATTTAAAAAAAGACTAATTTCATGAGTAAGGAGGGAAGAGAGAAGCAACTTTAAGTAATCATTTCTTAACTGGCTTGTCTATTCCTCTGAAATTTTGGGGTCATCTTTCATTTACAATAAATAATCCTTGACATAAGGCTTAATGTTCTCTCACAAATTCTGTACATAGTTGGCCTAGAAATGAAATATAAACACACACCTACAATTCAAGAGGAAAAGGCAAAAGCTGAACAGCTTACTAGTAAATGTCACCTGTACAAACGGTGATCAAATTCCTTTTTTCTGATACTAACCTAAAATATCCATAATAATTAAACTCAACAGACCACGAACAAACTCTCTCTTCCCATTGAATGAAAGTTTATGTATAGCACACTTCGTAATGGGGAACTTCAATAGCGATCACATCGAATCAATGTGTACTTCCAAGGCAAAAGCCTCTCGATGGGCCCTGATGTTTCAAGGCTGGCCACTTTTATAGCAACTGACCATATGTGACTTTCTGTTGAGGTTCTAACAAGACACACACTGAAATGCCTCTGACTATTTTTACCCACTGAAAATGTTAAGTGATAAGCCCGGGCCCTACTCATTGCTGAAGGATTGCCACCCTGCTCTTTGCCAACGTGTGGCCTGTCTCCTGCAGAGGAAGCGCTGAGCACTGGAGCAGGAGGCCTTTGCCTCTACGTAGCCTTCAACTCCTCCAGGCCTCCGGGGGAAGGGGAGTGTTGGCTAAATGATTTCTAAGGTCCCTTCTAGCTCTACTGTTGAGTGGTTAGAGTTTCTGTGGTCCAGTAATTGGAAATCTTTACTGTTTTAACTCCATAATAAGGACAAGGTCATGGCTAGGACTGAAGGCCACTTCCAACCAGACTTCTTCACCCATTTGGCATTGGAATTTAAGGAACCCAATTACAGCAGCATCTGAATTTGCATCCTGAACATGTGGCAGGGATGGGGAACAAACGGGAGAAACACAGAAAATATCCCTTCTCCAATTGGCAGCCGCCGTCGCACAGATAATTCTTTCTTTGGGGTATCTGAGCTGTGGCTGTACATACCATACATCAGAGAGAATAGTTAAAATTGTAAAAGAGCACAAGCAAAATGCAGACCGCACAGAGAAAGAAATCTTTGGTATCTTTGGTGTCTCAACACGATTAAAATTACAAATGGAAAAAGTCAGTGAGGTAGCCTTCTTTGGTTCTCACTAGAAATAGAAAGTTTTTCCTTTTTTTTTCTTTTTTCTGCTTTTTTTTTTCCTTTTCTGTTTTGTTGTTTTACACACACACAGAGTTCATTCTTGGAAGCAGCTAGTGTAAGGGTTTCTCTCTTTTTGCAGTTATGCTTTTTTAAAATGTATTTTTCCAGTTTCTGTATAGAAGCCCCGAAATCCAGGCTGGTGAAGCAGGGTCTCGGCTTATGTTTTCTGAATGCACAGGTTCAAGTTGAATAGTCATTGCTTGTCCACAAACTTTGCTCTGTTGTTCTGACCACAAACAAACTATAGTGCTCTCTGTTGTTTTAAATAAAAAATATAAACTATACAGTGCACCTTTCACAGATGCTGAATAAGTTAAATAAATAAGTTACATTAGGAAGGCTCTGCAGGCCCCAATAATTCAAAGGTGAAGTTTGCCTGGTACCAGGTGAGGCTGCGAACTTAAGTTAAATAATTTAATAATTGTTATTTAAACTATTTTCAAAGTTAATTCAAGAAGGAAACATACCTCGATTTCTCTTTTTTTCCTGTAACCTGTACTTCTTCCCTGTCTGTAACAGAATTTCACTGCTTTATAAAGCAAACTAACCTTCAAGAGATTGGTCTAGATTTTGATAAATAAGCACAAGGAGTAAAATCAAACTAAGGAAGGATGATTAAATAATTACCCACATCCTATACATTTCTGTACTAGAAACTAATTAAATTAATTACATAGCTGGTTGGGTCATAACCCAAAGAGACAAGAAAAAAAAAATGTTTCTTTTGACTGTCTTCATTTTTTTGATGGACAACATTTATTAACCTCTTTCAATAGTCTAAATGAAAGTAAAGCAGGAAATTATAACCTCTAAAACTTATGCTCAGAAAGACCATTTAGGTGTGACAAGCATGGAAAAATAATCACCACTTCCCCCTCTCTAGCTAGCGCAGCCCCCACAATACCACGTCACCATTGTCTCAACCCTGGGAACCAGAGTCCACTTTTTCCCTATTAGTTTGCGCTTTCTTTTGCTATTTTTTTCCTTCTTTTTCTTTGTTTTATTCTTTTTGTCCCTTTTCAGGTCTTTGGATTTAGCTTTAGTTATGAGAGATCCAGAATAAAGCTATTCAACCGAAGTAATCAAGCATATGTATCATTCTTACACAGATGATTAAATAACATCCAAGGTTTCTTGAAAGTTGAGTTTATCTTGGATGTGCCCAAATGAAGGTAACTCCAAGTGCACACAAGGAAGATGTTGGGATACTTTTCTCCCCCTGAACTTGAGTTTTACGTGTTACAATAAATAATGAAAACAATGTACATTGTAGATGTACTACATGCATGTTAAATGATTATTTAAAATTTATTTATTGTAACAGATGACAGTAGATGTGTATGGAGATGTCTGTGCGCACATATCTGTGCACAGTCTAGACACGCATAGGTAATGTGTGTGGCTATAAGGACATCATGAGAATACAAGTCAGAAGATGTATCTAAACCTGCATACATCCAAGCTGACAGACTGTGTGAACTTGAGGCAAACGTATCTACCAAGGTTTATGCTATTTGAAATGTCTGCTGCTAAAAGATGGGGCAGAGTGGAAGACTTCCATGGGATGACCAAACTCGTGGCAATGTGTTTTTTCCTATACACATTATCTCGACTAAAAAGGTATTAGCTGGCTAATTCCAGTCGGCAAACTCAAACACCTGTAAGGAAAGCTTGGGCTCCAGTTTTAACTTGCCCGAGACTGTCAGTCATTTTGGTATCTGAGAACAATGAGTATTTCTGGTCCTGTGGGATTCATGCAATTGCCCATCAGCCTCCTTTATAAGCTTTGTGTCTACCTACGTGAAGCCCTATTTTATTTTAATAATTGTTTTTGTATTTTATAATGCATTCTGAGACTTCCTAAAACAAATAAACAAACCCTCTCTTTCTCCTGCCCCTGGAAAGAAAAATATCAAGGGTATTTTTGAAAAGAAAATTGGCATTGGGACATCCATATTTAAAGCCAATGTCATTAACTTCTGAGATTCTTACAAATCAGGTGCCCCTTCTTCCTTTAGTAAGAATTTTGTAAGCTTCTCGATAACTAGGATCTCCTGCTCTTTTACTGTGACTTGGGCTTAGTGAAAGGTACCCAATTATTAAGCTAGTCAGTCTCGCAGGTAAGTATCAGAAAGTTATAGGCACCAGCTCTCTCCCTTCTGCATCTGCCGTTTCCCCACTCACTCCTCCTGGTTAGGCTAACAAGTCCAAATCACACAACATCAGCAGCAACAACAACAAAAAATCAGCATGATAATTATGTTCCCAGTACTTGTGTCTGGGTCTTGGTATTAACTTGAACCATATGTATCATCTCTTTTTCTCTACTTTTTAATAGAGTTCATTATTCTTTAATAACACTGGAACCCAGCCTGTTCTTTTTATATTTTTAAAAACTTTTACTATACAACTTCCTGAAAATCCAAGTTCACTGCAAAGTATATTGTCATGACACATAGCAATGACAATCACACAGACACCTGTGTAATTCTACCAATATTTTCAAAAGTGGGGAAGTGTCCTCCCGACCCTATCCAGTGGTAAAGATTTTAAAAAATCTGTTCAACTTTAATTTATTGGCATTAATAGGTGGGTGCCCAGCATAGATAAGGCAAAATGATTGATCATTTAAAAGGTATTTATATTTGGCTCTGAAATACATTGTTTGACTTACAAACATGTATATATATGTATATATATATATATACCTGTGTGTATCAGATCTGCCTTCCTAATTTTTATTTTACTTTAGCTCTGAATGAAAATTAGCTTGAATTTTCTAAGTCCATAAATGCCAAGAGCCTGCAGGAAAAGAGATACTACGGAGCCACTGCTCTCATCTCTCCGGAGAAAACGTCAGGCTGGGTCCTTCCTGATTCATTCTCACCGGTACCTGTAAATGGTACAACCTACACACTATTTTACATTTTGGAAAAGCCTTTATTATTGGGGTTGAGTTTTTATTATTGTTGCTGTTTTCCTTTAAAAAATATTGGCTCTTAATAAAAAATTCCTGGAATAAAAGAATTATATTCCCAGAACCAAAATCACATTGAACACACAAGTAAAGAATAAAGAAAAGTATTTTTCCACTCAATAGCCTTTGGACTTCTGGTGCCTCAAGAATGTGAATTTTGGTTCAGGACTGTCCCTTCACACTGTCCCTTCCATTGCTGATGGCTGAGGCATGCCTGGAATTTATTTTTTTTTTTTTTGGATTGAAGAAAAGGACCCTAAACTATAACATGACCAAACAATTATTTTTTCCTGAAATTATTAATTTAAAAGTAAGATTTAAAAATGCTTGAGGAAACTCATGGGTCAAATTCCATTACCTTTCAATTTGTACAGATTTTTTTCCCTTTCAGATTTTTAACAAATTGAAATTCAGTAGGGCTTACAATTTTGATACATAAATATATGGATACACACATGTATTCATGTATGTATGTAAATAATTTTTTAAAACACACATTTCTCTGGTGAGACGTTTATGAAAAGTCCTTGGAGGGGAGTTCTTGGTTTTTTACATTATGACCTCTTCCTCAGGTCACCAGGAACACAGAGGGTGTATGTGACTACCCCTCATTTGGGCCAGTGTTGAAATCTCAGGCCACAAAGAGATTTTTGCTCTTTTGGAGTAGACATCTTCCGATGTTGCCAGAGACTGAAATGCTGAGATTAGAGTACCAAAGAATCACTAATCAAACCAAGCAGGCTTGGCTGCTCAATCTACTCTTGATAGAACAACCATTTCCACTGGCCACAAGTCACAAGGAATCATTTGGAAATATGCAAGTTGAAATTCATTTTTATCAACCAATATGGAGCGTTCCCCTGCTGAAATAATGCTCTTTTTTGGTCATTTGACAAAGAAGACATGGAGTATGAGCAAGAGACAAAGAGACACGGAAAAGTCCAGGTAGGGTGAATGACAAAAGTCCAGGAGAGTCACAGCTCCATGGCTGCTGCCACTGAGAAGGGAGACCCACACGGTGGGAGTGAGAAGTGGAACAAGGGACAATGGGGCTCCCAGGGGCAGGACCCTGCTTTGTATTTTCTCTCCAGGACTGAGACCCACCCCCACCCAACAACACCATTGCCTTACCCCAGAGCCAGCTGTGGTTATACACAGGCTTGTCTACGCAATTTGGTCATTACCACCCTGAGGAAACCTGATTAACCCACTGCAATGGGAGGTACTTCCCCTTTGAGAAGTCCCTTTGGTAGATCTACTCACCGAGGAGGATCTAGAACACCTGGGACTGGGACGCTCCTGGAGAACAGATTTCTGGGCTGGCCTCATCTCCGTAAGTGGTGGGAATGGACCATGGAGCCTTCCCAGAAGATGAGCACCTGACTGGCCCCGGCCTAGTTCTGGGGCGGGTGGGCCTCACCACCTTGATTATGGTTGAGGCGTAGATGAGTGATGACTCCAAATAGAAATAAAACTCATTTTCACTATGGGTCCATTTATCAACAGCTTATCAAGCTTGTACTTGACTTTCAACCTTTGCCAAGAATTTTCACAGAAATGTGAATACTCCAAGTCATCCACAGTGGTAAACAAACTCTGGGATGGCATGAGAAATGAGCAAAATTCTGAACTGAATACTTAATCAATGAAACACTTGATAAAAACAAGACATGAATTTGGGCAGCAATAATTTTGGGGTTATCACCAATGTCAAGTTGAGTCTATATATGTGTTCATATATTATATATATATATATATCTTTCTTTAGAAATGCAACTTTACAGCTGATTTTTAAAAAGCTAATAGAAAAGTAGAAACTGGCAATTATTTTTACATGTTTCCCCCCACCCCCAAATGAAGCCCTGTTAGGATGTAGCAATCAAATGAGGCTGTCAATTCCTCTATAAACTCTTTGGTTCTGTGGCTCGGGCGAGGATGTGTCACCAAGACCCCTAACCCTGACTCTCACTCCCCTCCCCTCCCCTGATGATGAGACTGAACAAAGAAGGAACCTTAAGTCTAAGGGATTAGCAAAGAACATTCAAATGACACTACCATTCCCCCCACTCTGCGGAGCAGAGAGAAGAGAGTCGTTCACTATGCCAACATCTTAAACTTGGAGTCCATAGAACCTTTTGAGAGATTCCATATTAGGGTAGAAAGCCATAAAACAAGATGAAAGGGAAACAATAAAATCAAATAAATGACCCTTTCCTTTCGTTGCTCAGAAACAAAATTGATTACCTTTATACAGATCAATGGTACTATTAGTATGTTAGCCAGGCAAGAGGAGATAATGAACTGAAACAAAAGGTGTGAGAAATCCTCATCTTTGGTATTGTAGCTGTTGAGGTTTCTGTTGCTCTGTTCCGTGTTCTTTTGAAAAACTGCATAGGCACAAATTAAAGACAATCTTCAACTTTAAGATTACCGCGTGAGTTGTCAAATGAAGCAGCAGCCACTGAGGCGTTTTCCTTATTTCCATTCTTGTCTCAACCCTTTCTTTAAAATCTGCTTCCAAAAAATGTCCCAAGAGGTCTGTTTGAACACAGTGTGTCTCACTGTATTTTTTTTTTCTGGCGTGCTTCCTTCTTCTTGGTGGTGATTTTCATTGATTTACGTATTTACTTATTCACCTTAATGGGACAGTTTTGTTTGTTGCAGAAGTAGGTGCAGAAAAAGTTTCTTTGGTTTCGATTAAGTAATTCATAAAAAAAAGTCAGTCTCAAGTGTCTGTAAAGAATCATTGCAGCGTTTGGCTTGCTTTGAACACCCCCATGGTGCCCACCTGGGGCCATTCACTGGTAAATATGCACATCGTGACCTTCGCAATCTCCCAGAGTTCTGTGGGCGCTCTCCTGCTTGCTGTTGGAAGGTGACAGCCACTCCCTGGGTGGCTTGGCTGATGTCCTTGGCATAGCCTGTCTGCTCAGCCTGATGGTGAGCCAAATGCAAGAGCTGAATGCCATTTGGAGTTGCAGAGGTTTTCTGATTTCTAAAAGTAATCACAGTATATTTAGGCTAGAAAATGGCAAGTAATAAATGTCTTTGGTTTGCAGTATTCTGCTTCTTTGGTGTGCTGTGTTTTCTCCAGTTTTATTCAGCTGTTTTTCTAGGACAACTTAACAATGGAAGAGGTTTAGGACTAGATGCATAACATGTATGGCGGTTTGAATTATTATATTTTTCTTGTAAGAAAACACTGAAAACATCCCTACCAATGGGATGGACGAGAGAACAACCCAAATCTGAAAGAGTGAGAATGAGTTACGTGGTGGTCAGAATGCACAATAGGAGGAACCAGGTGACTAACAACCAAGACGGATACATTAATGATCTAAAAAAATCTAGATCTTTTAAAATGCTGCATTTGCTCCATGTACCATAACAGTTAAATTGGCCTCCTGAGTGTGCGTCTGCATTATGTACAAACAGAATTTGTAGCAAACTGCAAAATGTGCTTGAAGCCTTATTCCCAATGATTCCTAATGACTTCCCAATCGGTGTCTTGAAAATCCAGAGGTGGTGAATCCAAAACCTTCCTTTCTTCTCTGTTTATCTTTGTTGTGCTTGATACTTTGAGCTCAAGTGAACTGATTTGTTGTTTTGATGGATCCAAGACCATATTAGATTTCCAGGAGGTAAAGAAAAGAAAATTGTAAACTGGACCAACTTAAATCTTTCAAAACCATTCAATGAAAAGATGCCTGAGTTGGAAAAACAGGTCCTTGGGTTTGTTTTTTTTTTAACTTCATATTTAATACTTGTGCTCAGTAATTATCATATCTGATGTTTTTTATGTTATGGCTGTGAACTTTGGTGTATGTGGTGTGATGTGGCTAAGCACTTGGAAATCAAATGAGGTCATTCTGGTTGCTAGAGTCTTCTCTTAAAGTAGCATCTTGGGAGCCCAAACTCAGGCGGAATTCCCACGGTTACTTGTGAGAACTCTGACTGCAAGAGGTTGAAAAACCCCCAAGTGGGGCTGTTGACATTTTAAGCAATCCTGAGCTTGGTTGACACTACACTGAAATGAACTTGCTCCAGGAAGGCCCCATTTGGGTTTCTGAGATGCTCAGCATGCTCAGAGGACAAAGTCCGGTTCAAAGAGATTCATTTTCAGCTTTCACTTGGGCTCCATAGCCATTAAAAACAAAACAAAAAAGAACACCTGGCCTATGATTACAGCTAGAAGTTTCTTTTCAAGAGAATTGTGCTTTCAAATCACCAGTGAAGGGCCCCAGCTAAGAATCCAGTGTCTTTTTCCTTTGTGTTTTCTTTTGGTATGTGTTTTACTCATTTGGAAATGACTTGTGCCCAACTCAGAGTCCTTCCATCAGGCTTTGGTACAAGTGCTGGAGGTGGACGAGGCGCCCCCGGTGCTCAGGTCGTCCTGCCACTTCTCCAGGCTACGGCGCCGGGCGTTCATGAAGAAGTTGCTGACGGTTGTGAGCTCCAGGCCCAGCTGCTGGGAAATGGTGATCTGCATCTCTTTTGATGGGCGCTTGTTTTCCTTGAAGATGGCGAAGAGTGTTCGGCGTTGGAGGTCAGTGAACACCAGGCGGGATTTCTTCTGGGAATTGTTCCTGTCTTTGTTTGGTTCTTGCTCTTTGCGTTTGCATGCTGGAAGGGAAAGAGAGAGAAGGAGAGAGTCAGTCCTGGCTCCTGAGAAGGTGATCCATTGAAAACATCGACAAAGTCAGACAAGGGGATGTAAACTGTTAAACTTTATTGTGTAAATTGCCCAGCTGTCAATAACCAGCCTTCCCCAGTTCATCTCCAGGTGACAGAAGGCATCAGTCAGTGTGTGGAGGGAGAAAGGAGAAGACAGCGGGGCTGTCTTCCAGTCTGGTTTGGAACCAGTTGCTTTTTCCAGTTCGCCTTCACCCCCAGCACCTGCTTAAATTTCTGTAACTCTGAAATCAGGCGGCTGGGAAGGGAGTGAGGACTCCAGGTCTCTAGGGGAGACTGGTTAGGCAGTTCCTCTTTCATATTCACTCTTGAGAATTTTTACAACTGATCTGAAATTTTACTGTTGGGAGTCAAAACTTAAAAAGTGCATGATGTTTCAAAATCAAAGCTTCTACCTACATGTTTCAAAAAACTGTTAACAGAATGAAATTAGAAGTGACAGAATGATGGTATCATCCTGACCTAAATCCCCTTCTTCCAGACTTTTGAAAATTTAAGAAAAAAATAGGGAGGAAGAAGGAAAGACTATGAAAAAATTGGTTTAGCCTATTCTAATTTGGCTAGTCTGAAGTGACACCAATACAGGAAGATCAGGGCGGAGGGTGGTGGAAGAACCCCAAGTTAAAATGACAGGACCTCAGGGTCTTTGGTATGTCAATTAGTATGTACAGTCTCTGATTTAGCAGATGTGTACCCACATCTGGATTGACATCTGCAGCCAGGACATTAATTTATGTGTCACTAAGTCTGCCTTCCCGTACGAGTTCTCAAAGGCTGGGATCAGGTCTGTGTGATATTCCCGATTGGCTCTTTCTGGGGCCATGAACGTAAATGAAGGCTTGGGAGGCTGTTGACAAGTGGTGTCCTGACTCTTTCAAGAATGTACACTTTACAAAAAGATTTGGTCTCAGAAAAGTGACTTGTAAGGGTTAAATAACGCAGCGCATACATATTACAAATTTCAACATGAGAACATGTGTTAAAAGTCACTGGTAAGAAATCCCAGCTCGCCCAGGGATGCTGTGCAGCCTCAGCAGAGTTCATTGGAAGAAGCAAGGAGGAGAGGCACAGCCTCCCGCACTCTTCCCCGAAGCAGATCCTGCAGGACATTCTGGCCCCAGATTGAGAATCTCTTTGTGCCAGACTGATGCTCCCCCAAGACCAGCAGCTCGGGATGCTGCCCGATGCTTTTCCATACTCCTCAAGCTGGTTGCATTCTTAGGGGCCGCTCTCCAATGTCAGCTGAGGGCCAGGGGAACAGCCTTCACTCTGATGGGTCTTAGGATTCCATACTGAGGACCAACCGTCATTGGAAAGATATTCTGGAAACTGAACTTCCCCCCACCTAACTGGCCACCCTACCTGGTGGATGCTGGATACTGTCTCCCATAAAGGAATCCCTCCTGACATAAGTGAAAAGTGATGACACTTTGCTTTGTTAAATTCTTTCTTCCTGACTTTTCCTTCTTTCATTTTGAAAAAGAAAAGTAATCCTGCTATCTTTGAATTTTACACACACACACACACACACACACACACACACACACACACACACTTTGTTTCCATGTAAAGCCTGTTCTTTTGGGAGGTCTGGACTTCTCAGACCAGGCTCCCCCTGGAACGGAACTCAGAAAGGGCTGAAACAGCGGACAGGTTTCCCAGTAAAGATTTCTTCATTGCTCATCCCTGTGAGGACCTCACATTTTTGTTGAATGATGCATGTTTGCCATAATCTCATTCTCACATGTACTCTCTCTCATCTGATCTCAACTCTTTCACAACAGTGCTTCCAAACTTTAAGGTGCACAGGAATCACCTGGGAAACTCGTTCAAATGCAGACTCTGACGCAGGCAGCCTGGGCCAGGGCCTGAGCATCTGCATTTCTAACAAGCTCCCAGGAGATGCTGCTGGTCCACATGCCTCAGTTTGAGGACCAAGCCTCTACCTGATTTCTAAAATCTCAAAGGAGCACCTTGAAGGAATGGAAAGTTCCAAATATGGGCTCCCATGGGATGTGGGCAAATTCCTTAACCCCTCAGTGCCTGTCTTCCTGACCTGAATGATGGAAATAATGATGTTCACCTCTATAGAGGCCTATGTGAGTAACATTACATGGATGCTCCCTTCCCACCCTCCCTCTCACTGAAGTAACCCAGGAAGATAACCAGGCAGAATTGTTTTCATTTTAAAACAAAATAAATGGAGACCCAGAGGGTAAGGGATTGACCTGAGATCACATTCCAAATTTGCTGCAGACCCAGGGCAAGAGTCTAGTCCTTTGGTGTCTCCATCTTTCTCTATAGAAACAGCCCCTGTGCTCTGGGCACAAGGCTCTGGGGGTCCCACTGCGTGGGACAGGGTTCTGGAATCTGTACTCTTACATACGTCCTCGGGCCCCTGGGAGACATGGGAGCTGGTGTGCTTAAGCACACTGCCACCTCAGGTCCTCAGACTATTGTTCCTGCCCAACCTCCTGGGATAGCTGGTACCAAGCCTTCATCTGTGGGATTCTGCTGAGGCCCCCTGATAACCAACTCTGGGCAGGTATCATCTATAAACATTGGCGGAGACCCTCTGTCAATTCATGCACCTTTGGATTAACAAAACAGCCTTCAGTTTTCATACTAATACTGGCCATTCTTCAGATAATGCTTTATTTGTGCTTTTAATGGAGTGTTGAGACAATGTTGGCAGCTTCACATTGTCCTATCAGTGGTAATACGTGAAGATTATATATGGAGTATCTGAAGATCACACAGACATACACATACACACATATAAAACTTAAGAGAAAATGTTAAAGGCTTAAT
The DNA here is from genome assembly GCF_000147115.1 of Myotis lucifugus. Classification (NCBI taxonomy): domain Eukaryota; kingdom Metazoa; phylum Chordata; class Mammalia; order Chiroptera; family Vespertilionidae; genus Myotis; species Myotis lucifugus. Next base: position 2,141,091 of record NW_005871084.1, on the reverse strand, counting down.
ATAGCAAACTGCAGAGAAAGAACAGAGCAACAGGTCCGTGTATGCCTTCCCAAGAGCTGCCCAAAGCCACCGGATGCCAGGCAGTAGCCTGTGGTCTGCAAATGTACCAGTCGGAGAGCCCAAAATAATGAGGCAGTAGGTACATAACCTGCCCAATTCTTACCTCTGACAATGCCATCCACAATTCCTTTTTATATCTTTTTGTGCTACAAGGTACTTATTTCTCCACGTTTCAAAGAGCCAGGTTGCCCACCACTTCTGACAATTACAGAAATAACAAACACTAACAGTATTCACCCCATGATTCTTGCCCACAAAAGCAGTTGGTCAAGGGCTGAAGGAAAATAAGGGAGAGTTTTCCCTGGTGCAATTCTGTCCTATGCGTCTGTTCTGGGGAACAGAAGTCATTTTTCTCTGTTCACCTTCTCTCCCTGCTAAGTGCGTGCTACCAGCCCATGGAAGATTTGATGGACATAGACATGAGCCTTCTGAGGCCCCAGAACTATCTTTTCAGTTGTGAACTCAAGGCTGACAAAGATGATCACTTTAAGGTGGATAATGATGAAAAGGAGCACCGATTATCTTTATGAGCGGCCAGCTTAGGGGCTGGTGCAAAGGATGCACTGCACATTGTGAAGCAGAGGCGATGAACTGTGAAGGCAGTCCAATGACAGTTCACACTGCAACCCTGGAAATGTCTGGACAGCTCACGGTTTCCTTTGGTGGCTTTGAAATAACACCCCCTGTGGTCTTATGGTTGAAGTGTGGTTCAGGGCCCGTGCATCTTTGTGCACAGCACTTAGGAAGATGCAGAGTCAGAAGATGAAGAGGAGGATGTAAAACTTCTAAGTATATCCAGAATGTGTTCTGCCCTTGAAAGTGCTAGCAAAGTTTCACAGAAAAAAGTTGCTGCTAATGAAGATGATGATGAAAAAGATGATGAAGATGATGAGGATGAAGAAGAAAAAGCTGAAGAAAAATCTCCAGTAAAGAAATTTGCACAAGATACTCCAGTCAAACACAAAGATCAAACCAGAATGGAAAAGACTCAAAACCATCAACACCAAGATCAAACAGTCAAGAATCCTTCAAAAAAACAGCAACAAACAAACAAACAAAAAAACCTCCTAAAACACTGAAAGCACCTAGTTCTGTAGAAGGCATTAAAGCAAAAATGCAAAGCAAGTATTGAAAAAATACATTAAATAATCCTGGCACTACTAGTAAATTAAGCCCAAAGATGGGGAAAGAGAAAAAGGAGAGATAAATATAGTCCTTGCTGAGCATCATCAACAGTCCAGACTGAAGTCTTCTATTTTAATCTCAATGCCCTTTCCTGACTTATCACCCACCCATGCCCCCTTCCGGTCTGAAAGCAATCTCACCTTAATCTCCTAAAGCACTTCTATTTTGGCTGCTGTGATTCAGTGAACTTTTCTTTCTACTCTACTTGTTCATTTGCCTCACCTCTTTGACCATGTTTTAAACACCTTTGTATCTCCCTAGCTGCTCAGTAAATACTTGAATGAATAAAAAAAATACACCCAAAAAATAAACAATCAAAAAACACAGGGCCACAGTGGCTCAGTTGGTTGAGCATTATCCTGTGCCCCGAAAGGTTGCCTGCCTGTTTGATTCCTGGTCAGGGCACATGCCTGGGTTGTGGGCTCCATCCCTGGTAGGGGGCGTGCATGATACAGCCAATCAATGTTTCATTCTCACATCGATGTTTCTCCCTTTCCTTTCCTCTCTCTAAAAATAAATTTAAAAACTTAAAAAAAACATTATACTCTACAGTCAAATACCCACTTCTAAAGAGTTAGGAAAATCCCAAGTAGCTCCCAAAACCCAGGAACGTGCATTAAAAACCCAACAGATAGTGGGTGCTCATCATTGATGTGGATGGGTCCCATCACTGCCGGGTTCCAGCTACTCCAGGAAGGCTCTGCCACTAGAAAAGTGAGGCCACTTGGATCTACTTCTCCTCCCTCTTGTAGAATAAAATCAGAAGGGCATGTATAGGTTGATACTTGTTATTGCACGATGGTGAGGAGGGGTTGTGGATGCTGAGAGCCCTCAGCTACCTGCCCTCCCCTCCTCTCCACAGGTAGTGGTCTCTATGTGGGCCATGGAGGTTTGAGAGCTTGCTTCTATTTTAAAGACTAGGAGAAATCATTTGTTTATCTACAATGAAGCTCTCTACCCAAGCGACAGTGCCTTCCCTGTCCCCCAATCCCCGCCCCTTTGGGACAGAAATAGCATCAGCTCAGATTGAGAATGCTGGCTGTTTCCTGTTTCCTGTGGACCGGGACCTGGGACTGGCAGGGAGATATACACAGGTAGAGGCATCTGTGGGTAACAACAAAGGGTCAGTCAGTTACTGCTTGAGGAATCCAGGGTCCAGGGTCATGGATAGACACATTTTTTACACTGGGTTCCCAGGGTGAAATAAGAGGGAAGCCCCCTCCCTCAAGATCTTGAGATGCCAACTTGCCTCTTCCCTCCTGGCCACCATGCTTTTCTCCCTCGGAGGGTCAGAAATGGGATAAAGAAGGTGCATCTTCAAGGACGTGCCACTCCCTGTAGCTGATCTTTCTGAACCAGGAAAGAGACACAAGTGGCCTCCAGCACTGACCCTTCCTCCTGCCTCCCACAGGGCCCCGACACGGTCAGGCTGCTCCCGGGCATCTTTAGGAACCCAGCTGTCCTCAAGCACCCAGAGTAAATGGCCACAGGTCTGTCCAGCTCCCATATATGGGCAGCATGAAGATGTGTGGTTGGGCATGAGGCAAAGTTATAAAGCCAAGGGGACTCACTTCAGAAGGGGGTTGGCTTGATTTGAAGAGAGGCAAGACGGTGAGGGACAGCCCCAGGAATGGAGGAAAATGTTTAGGAGGCCTCAAAACATGATGTACTTTGCTGTCCTTGAACTTGCAGGTGGGGAGAAGCCCAGATGCTGACCACAGAGGTAACCAGCCTGCCAGAAAAGTCTGCTTTTCACCCACCACTAATTTTCAGTCCTATGACAAAGGTCTTTTGGTATTTGCATACTGAGGGTTGCTGGAAGCCAGGGCATCTGTTGGTGGGGAGAGGAGAGCAGAGTGGTAGGGAGAAGCAAAGTGGGGGGTAGGCAGAGGGCTACTGCCTGCCTGCTGCCTGCCTCGGTTTCCCCTTTGGTCTTCCCTGGAAGGGCTTGTGTCTGGACACAGATGGAGTGACCTCAGTTCTCTCTCTCTCTCTCTCTCTCTCTCTCTCTCTCTCTCTCTCTCTCTGTGTGTGTGTGTGTGTGTGTTGGGTAAGGGAGACAGTATCTAATTGGTTCTGTGAGTCAGATGCAGGCTGGGGGTGATCCTGAAACCACACTTCACCTGACACCTGGTGCCCCAGTGCTGTGGCCAGAGAGATGCCCATAGGAAGGCGAGGGTCAGAGTCCCTGGAGAGGAGGGGAATCCCGCTCCACCAGCAAAACAGATGTCAGCTGAAATGATCAGCCCTGAGCATGGGATTCAGGCAGAGAAGGACCTATCTTGGAGTTGTTTTCAAGACCCGTGGAAGACCTGCTGCCCTCAGCCCTAGACCCCCGACACCTCCTGGCTGGTACTGATCAGGTCTGTTGAAGGCTAACCCTTGCCAGATGACTGCCCCCTTCCCCTGGGGAAGAGGGCTGATTTAGTTCTCTGCAGTCTTTCTGCTCCTTAGCATGAATAAGAAGAGGCTTGGAGAGGAGGGACCAGAGGGAACTGAGGCTTACAGGAAGCAGGTGTCCCCAAGGGGGCAAAGCAGTCCCGAGGAGGGAACTGAGGCAGACTAATTGCAAAATTGGCCCAATTCTTCCCTCCTAACAACTATCCCCCTGCAATGTGACTGCAGCTCCTCCCAGCACAGAGGGGAGTTTGTTCACCTTTCCTGTGGATCTGGGCTGGCCTGGTGATTTGCGTTGGTCAACTCAATGTGGCAGCCGTGAGTATGGCAGTTCTAGGCCAGGCCTCAGAGAGCAGTGTGCTTTGTTCACACCCTAGGGACGCTGCCTGGCCAGTAGGAGACAAGCCCCGGCCAGCGTGGGTCAGTGGCCCCAGCAGCTGACTGGAGGCACAGGAGCAAGTCCAGCTAAGACCACCTGAGCATGGTCTGGAATGGCAGAGTCACCCAGCTGATCCGTAGACTCCTGAGCAAGAATAAATGTTCATGGCTATATGCCACTGGTTTTGTGGTTCTGTGTAATGTAGCATTATTGTGGCCACAGATAACTGATATAGAAGCCAAGAACAACCTTTGCTTTCTGCCCAGCGGGTGGGTCAAATGTAAGTTAAGAAGCCTCAGTTAGACATTGAGACCTGCTGCAAATTCCACGTTAGCCACTTATCAGCTGCATGACCTTGAGCCTCAGTTTCCTCATCTATAAAATGAGGATACTGATGCTCCCACTCTGGACATTAAGAAGCTAGCAGTAATGCTCAGTATACAAGTGCACTCAGTAAATGTAAATATCCCTTCTTCATAGAGAAAGAAGATGAAGCTAGGAATTCATAATTAGAAATGATTTCCCAATACTTCCTCTATAGTAAACTGTCCAGAGGGCTAACGGCAAAGAAAAGGTTAAAGATTTTTGTTTTTATTGTGAAGTTGTCTCATAGCCAATTCCCAGCCTATGGAAAGGTAAGACTGTGATGCGTTTTCACATACATGTCAGAGATCCTAATAGGCTTTGGACCACTGGCGTTTCCAAACATCACTAATTTATGTCCAAATACAGTCTACTAGTGCATACAATGGGTATTGTTAGCCCCTCATAAATAATGCACAAGTGCTCTATCCTCCTTGCATTCAGTAAATACTTTCCCTGAATAGTTCAATGTGATCTTGCCATGGAGCAGGAGAGGGAAGGGGAAGGAAGTCATCGGGGTGTGCATTTGTCAGTGCTGACACTCAGCCTCCCAGTATATGGCTTTGGAAACTCTGCCTAATGAGACACATTTCTACCTGAAGGTGCCCTTTAACAAGGACTAGTGCAAAGGGGGAGAGTGCAAGGAGGTACACACACAGGGGCTGGAGTTGTATTGGAAAAATTCATTACAAAAGTAAGTTCCTATGTGTACTTCCAGCCTTGTTCCTAGAAACCTGTAGGATTTTGAGGAAAGAAGAGAAGAAATCAATTCCTTGGACTTGCCTGCTCTGAAGAGGTGGCCCTTTGGTACTGACAGAATACCGAGCCCATGGGAGAGTAATGGTGTCCAGGGGGGCACCTTTCCTCCAAATGGAACAAATTTGCATATTTAAGAGCTTTAAAAAATAGCAGGATCCCTTGCATTCAAATAGGGAGGCAAGAATAGAAGAGTTACACACTGTTATACACTAGAGGCCTGGTGCATGGATTCATGCACCGGTGGGGTCCCTCGGCCTGGCCTGCGCCCTCTCACAATTCGAGACCCCTTGGGGGATGTTGGAGAGCCGGTTTCAGCCGGATCCCCGCAGGCCAGGCCGAGGGACCCCACCCGTGCACGGCCCACTGCTACAGGGGGCATGGAGAGGAGGGTTCTGACACATGAGATTGGGGCTCAGGCTCTAAGCATGTCCATCGGCCACTGAGGGCCAGAGGATGACAGGGACACTGATCACCCATTGGGGAGATAGAATTCTTGATGAAAGCGGAAGGACTGCAAGGGACACAATCTTTTCAACTCATGATTTGATTATCTTGTGCTCTCTAAAATGTAGAAGCTATAAATAGTTCTCAGATGCTTTGCAATTTTCCCTGCTTCTCTGTGATTTCCTGAGCTTGTCAAAGGCCACCTTGGTTCAGACCACGACGGAGACAGTACTGTGATCTTGGCTCCTGAGAGCTAAACTTGAATTTCACTCTCCTTTCTCCAACCGACCCTGGCCTGAGCCTGACGGGAAACTTAATGGCTTTGTCTCCAGGTTGGGAGCTGGCATTCCTCATGGACCAGATGCCAACCCACTCAGGCAGCAGAGCCAGCTCCATTCAGACCAACGTCTATTAGGGAGACCAAGGACAGAGACAGGGAAGACACGCCACACAAATGGACTTGGAGCCACCCTTGGTCGTTGGGTTTCATCCCTCCTATTGCTCCCTAATGACTCTGAGTGCAGCCAAAGCCCTGGCCAGACAAACCTCTACACCATTTGGCAAAGTATCCTGGACATATGGAGGGCACTCAGGTTGAACAACCTACATGCCAGTGAGAGAGGTACTGCTGGACTTCTTAGAGCAAACATTGCGGGCAGGAGGGTAGGAGGGTGGATGCAGGAGCTGGAGGGAGAGAGGAGAGAGAGAAAAGGAGAAGGGAAAGAGAGCAGGGGCACTTGTTCTGGGGACAGTGGAAGGGGGTCATGTCCCAAGTGCAGAGATGCAGAAGCCCAGGGGGCTTGGTTTATTACACTCCCAGCAGCCTCCAACGCCGGAAGCCACACCTTGGGCTTCATTCTGACCTGGGGCAAATTTCTGCCTGTGTGGGTTTCCCTGCAGCACCTCATCCTCTCACATGGATGATAAATGGTAAATTTCTGCTGCCTCTAACCCCACCCTCCCATGCCTTCACTTGGGTGTTGGGAGGATCATAAGCAGGTTGGTCACAAGTGTTATAGCAACTCGCCAGTGTGCATTTATTATCAAATGAAAGCCAGCCACGATTCTCAGCTTTGGTGCCTCAAAGGGGAAAACAAGTTTTATTTCCTTCCCTATTTTTACCCTCAATACAAAGCCACTGAAGGGAACTCAGGAAATGGGGGTCCTTGGATGTCTGCCAACTTGCTTATACAGAGGTGGGCCTGGAAAAGGTCCAGGGTGGCCACAGAAAGCGCATCTCCCAGAAAAGGGCACTAGGCCTCTGCATCTCAAGTTGCCTGAGCTCCTCCAGGGGTCCCTTCCCAGCAGATTCTGCTGAACACTGGAGCTTGCATGCCCAGAACCGATGTGCCTTCTACTTCAGCTTCCCTTTCAGCAGAAACTCTCAGAGAAAAAGGGGAGTCCCAAGGAACCGGTTTCTAACAGCTGATGTTCCAGGCCAACTGGTAAAAAAAAAAAGTCCTAGAATAGCAGGACTTTAGAGACCATTTGGTCCAATCCTTTATTTTAGATACTAGAGGCCCAGTGCACAAAAATTTGTGCACTCGGGGGGGGGGGTCCCTCAGCCCGGCCTGTGCCCTCTTGCAGTCTGGGACCCCTCAGGGGATGTCCACCTGCTGGCTTAGGCCCGCTCCCCGGGGGATCGGGCCTAAGTTGGCAGTCAGACATCCCTCTGGCAGCCTGGGAGCCCTTGGGGGATGTCCACTTGCCAGCGGGGAGCAGGTCTAAGCTGTAGTCAGACATCCTTAGTGCTGCTGAGGAGGCGGGAGAGGCTCCCGCCATCACTGCTGTGCTGGCAGCCATCAACCTGGCTTGTGGTTGAGCAGAGCTCCCCCTGTGGGAGCAAACTGACCACCAGGGGGCAGCTCCTGCATTGAGCGTCTGCCCCCTGGTGGTCAGTGTGTGTCACAGTGACCAGTCATTCTTAGTCGTTCTGCTGTTAGGGTCAATTTGCATATTACCCTTTTATTATATAGGACAAGGAGAATGACACTCTAAGACAGTGATGGCGAACCTTTTGAGCTCAGTGTGTCAGCATTTTGAAAAACCCTAACTTAACTCTGGTGCCGTGTCACATATAGAAATTTTTTGATATTTGCAACCATAGTAAAACAAAGATTTATATTTTTATATTTATTTTATATATTTAAATGCCATTTAACAAAGAAAAATCAACCAAAAAAATGAGTTTGCGTGTCACCTCTGACACGCGTGTCATAGGTTCGCCATCACTGCTCTAAGAGGTAACATGATTCCCCCAGCACTGACCACAGGTAGTCAGTGGCAAGCCCTAAGAACCCAAATACCCTCATCTCTAATCCATTGGGGCTTTTACTGCCCACTTAACTATTAGAATAAATCTCTTGGGGCTCTCAGTCTGAATTCACAATTCCCGGTAGTCTATTCTGTCTATGTGGGAGCCTGGCAAAGAGACACCTTTCATTCTGCCACAAAACTGCATTCCTGCAAGCCACCCAGGAAGTTCTGAGTTGCTAAAAACAAACATTTAACTCCGGATAGGAACATCTGCCTTAAAATGGCTAAGACAGCCTGGTGAAGCCTCTCCTCACCTCCCACTAAAATTGTCTCAAAGACCTAGAACAGCAATTTTCAACCAGTGTGCCACAATAATTTTCTTAAAAGGATATAGGGATCTGCCTTTATTTAAAAAAAAATTTTATGTTGATTTTTAGAGAGAGAGGGAAGGAGAGGGAGAGAGAAAAACATCGATATAGGTGGAGAAACCAAGATGGCGGCATAGATAAACACCGGAAATTGCTGCCTCGCACAACTACTTCAAAAATACAACTAAAAGACAAAACGGACATCATCCAGAACCACAGGAACGCTGGCTGAGTGGAAATTCTACAACTAGAAGGAAAGAGAAAAGCACACTGAAACTCAGAGGAGGTGCAGAAGTAAAGTGCAGAGGTATGGAGGCGCACGTGGAAAGGGCTGGAAACTGAGGACACGGTTGTCTTTTTCAATTGGGAGGGAGTCTCAAGCTCCTGGCTGCTCTGAACTCCAGTTCCAGGCGAGTCTCTGGGGACCCAGACTCATACGGGGAGAAACTGGACTGTCTGGCATCGGTTGGAACTTGAGGGCGGCTTTCTCTCAGAGGTGCTTGCAATAATTACCGGGACACTGAGACGCAGGGCCTCTTAGGGTGGGACTGAGGAGCAGCCATAGCTGTTTGCTCCGCCCTGTTGATTCTCTGAGACCCCACCCCACCCAAGCTGTGCACAGAGGCTTTTGCATATGAAAGGCCTGGCCCTTTGCAATCTGAAAATTACCTAACAAACTGCAGCTGGGTCAGAGAGACCCAGAACTTCCAAAAGATGGCCCAAGGCCCCACAGAAGCTTGCATTGCTTCACAGCTGGGCCTCATCTGGGCACCTCCAAATCCCAAACAAAGAAGAGGAATCTGCAGATCTCTCCATAGCTCCTGCTGGGTAGCCTCAGAAAGAGGCTAAATTAGCACCTCCTTAGAGATCCAAGAGCCAGTGTACCCAGTGGTCAGAGTGGGACCATCCAGATTACAACTCCTCAGATCCATAAGGGACACACTCAGGGGGCAGACTCAGTGAGCACCAAAGCCCCACTGAAGCAAGTCTTGCCCCAGAAGGGTGTCTCCAGCACAGAAGTTCTCCTACTGTAGACAGAGCTGATTCTCACAGCCAATTGGCCTGGAGGTCAATTCCTCCCAGTGATACTTACAATAATCAAGGCTTAACTACAAGACTGTGCACAAAGCCCACAAAGGGGAGCACCAAGAGTGTCCACCTCAGGTAATTGGGGAGGCTGAGCCACTGGGCCCTATAGGACACCTAGCACAGAAAGCCACTCTATCCACATAGGGAAGCATAAAAAACGAGGAGACAAAGAAACAGGTCACAAATGACAGAAATGGAGGAAAGCAAACTACTGGATATAGAGTTCAAAACCACACTTATAAGGTTTATCAATAATTTTCTAAAAAGTCAAAGTTAAATGTAGTCAAATTGAAAATATAACATCTGTGCATTTTATTGTATGTTAATTTACTTCAGTCAAAAAATTAAACATAAAAAGACTAGTATGAGAAAAAAAATAATAAAATGTGTTGTCTAATAGTCAAAAAAATAAAATAAAATAAATCTTAAGTATAAAAAAAAAGAATTTTCTAGAAACTGCCGATATATTTAGTAAGACCCTCAATGAGTCTAGTGAGACCCTCAAGAAATCTAGTGAGACCCTCGAGGATATGAAAAAGGACCAACTAGAAATTAAGCAAACACTGACTGAAATAAAGAATATTATACAGAGTTCCAACAGCAGACTAGAGGATCGCAAGAATCAAGTCAAAGATTTGAAATACGAAGAAGCAAAAAACAACCAACCAGAAAAACAAAAAGAAAAAAGAATCCAAAAACATGAAGATAGTGTAAGGAGCCTCTGAGACAACTTCAAGCGTACCAACATCCGAATTATGGGGGTGCCAGAAGAAGAGAGAGAGCAAGATATTGAAAACCTATTTGAAGAAATAATGACAGAAAACATCCTCTACCTGGTGAAAGAAATAGACTTACAAGTCCAGGAATCGCAGAGAACCCCAAACAAAAGGAATCCAAAGAGGACCACACCAAGACACATCATAATTAAAATGCCAAGAGCAAAAGACAAAGAGAGAATCTTAAAAGCAGCAAGAGAAAAAAAGTCAGTTACCTACAAGGGAGTACCCATACGATTGTCAGCTGATTTCTCAACAGAAACTATGCAGGCCAGAAGGGAGTGGCAAGAAATATTCAAAGTGATGAATAGCAAGAACCTACAACCAAGATTACTTTACCCAGGAAAGTTATCATTCAGAATTGAAGGTCAGATAAAGAGCTTCACAGATAAGGAAAAGCTAAAGGAGTTCATCACCACCAAACCAGTATTACATGAAATGCTAAAAGGTATCCTTTAAGAAGAGGAAGAAGAAGAAAAAGGTAAAGATACAAATTATGAACAACAAATACACATCTATCAATATGTGAGTCTAAAAATCAAGTGAATAAATAATCTGATGAACAGAATAAACTGGTGAATATAATAGAATTAGGGGCATAGAAAGGGAGTGGACTGACTATTCTCGGAGGGGGAAAGGGGTGTGGGGGGTGTGGGAAGAGACTGGACAAAAATCGTACACCTATGGATGAGGACAGTGGGGGGGGCGGTAAGGGCAGAGGGTGGGGTAGGAACCGGGTGGAGGGGAGCTATGGGGGGAAAGAAGAGGAACAACTGTAATAATCTGAACAATAAATATTTAATTTTAAAAAACAACAACAAAAAAACCATCGATGTAATAGTGAAACATTGATTTGCTGCCTTCTACATACCCCCTCCTGGGGATTGAACTGGCAACCTTTTGGTACATGGGATGATGCCCAACCAACTGAGCAACACTGGTGAGGGCACCATAATAATTTTTAAAATATGCAATACCTGCCTATTTAGCAGGGGCACTGTCCTCTTTTCCCTTAGATTGTCAAATGAAAAAAAATGATACCAGCCAACACAATAGCCGTCCAATGTGGATGAATCAAAGTTATACCTACTCTGTTTGCTCAGATCAGCAAAAATATATTTTTTGATGTGCCACAAATTTTAGTAATTAGTTTGTGTATGCCATGAGATGAAAATAGCTAACCTAGAATAAAAAACTCAGCAAGTTGAAAAGCAGAACTGCAGCCAACCTGTATGGAGGCATTTCTGAGGAATTTCTACCTAAACACAGGCCAATGGAAATGGACTAAAAAAATAACACCTGAGTCCTCCAGCTTTCACACATTCAAATTAAGCAGCCATCACTCACTTGATAGGTGATGCCTTTTGAAACAGTCAGGGTGTTGTCCATTCCCTTTCACCTACCAATTGAGAACTGCAACTCTCAGGCAACAAAAATGAGGGGGTGTGGGGAAGAGGGACCCCAGCGGTGGTAGGTCACATCCCAGCAGGTGTAGTTTCCTGAGTGCTCTGGGTGAGGATAGGGAGAAGAGGAGGCTTTGGTGTGTAGTATATTAGGGATGGAAGTACATGTTCCATTTAACCAGCTTGTCAGCTGGGAGTGGATGCAGAAGATGAGCCATGTCAGTCTAGCAGGGCCAAATTACAAGAAAGCAGGTGAGATGTTAGGCGCTGGGGTAGATGTATCAATTGGCAATTTAGTGCAGGTCTGAGGGTGAGTGCTCTACCATTCCGAAAGGAGATCATGAGGAATGCATACGCACCTTTAATGGACCACATCAGACCTGACTGGGTCTTTTAAAAAAATTTATCTTTATTGTTAACAGTATTACAGTCACTCCCCTTTCCCCATTGACCCCTTTTAGCCCACTCCTGCCCCTGCCCTTCATATGGGTTACAGTTTTGTATCACACATATGAGTGAAATAATATGGTTCTTAGCTTTTTCTGACCGACTTATTTCGCTTAGCGTAATATTCTCAAAGTCCATCCATGATGTTGCAAATGGCAGTATTTCATCTTTTCTTATGGCTGAGCAGTAATCCATAGTATGTATGTACCACATCTTCTTTGTCCAGTCATCTATCGACACTTTGGTTGTTTCTATATATACTACTATATATACGAAACTTTCTTTTTCATAAACCTAATGTTAACTACACACACAAAACCCCCAAAACTAAGACACATAACTTAAAAAAAGAGGAAACAGAAGGAAAAAGTATGGAATACCACCAAACAAAAATGACAGAAACACAAAGGAAAAAAAAATGGAGGCACAGAGCTACCAGAAAACAACAGGTAAAATGGCTATAGGAAATCCTCATACATCAGTAATTATCCTACATTTAAATGGACTAAATTTATCAGGAAAAAGGAGGAAGATTAGATCAAAAAACAAAACCCAACCATATGCTGCTTTCAGGAGACACATCTAAGCTGAAAAGACAAAGATAGACTCAAAGTGAAAGGTTGGAAAACAATTCTCCAAGACAATAGCATCAGAAAAGCAGGTATAGCCATACTTATAACTGACAAAATAGATTTCAAGATAACAAAGGTAACAAGAGACAAAGATGGACATTTTATAATAATAAAGGGGACACTATATCAAGAAGGCATAACACTGTTCCAATCAGAGAGTGCTGAAATTTATAAAGCAACTACTAACAGAACTAAAGGGAGAAACTGACAAAAATACAATCATAGTAGGGAACCTAAATATTCCATTGACAGCTCTAGATAGATCATCCAAACAGAAAATCAATAAAGAAATATTGGCCTTAAATGACACATTAGACCAAATGGACATAATTGACATTCACAGAGCCTTTCATCCCAGAACATCAGATTATACATTCTTCTCCAGTGCACAAGCAACATTCTCAAGAATAGACCATATGTTGGGTTGCAAAACAAGCCTCAACAAATTTAAGAAAGACTGATATCATACCAAGTATATTCTCTGACCACAGTGCTTCAAAATTAGAAATCAACTGCGAAAAGGAAGTAAAGAAACCCACAAATATGTGGAAATTAAACAACATACTACTAAAAAGTGACTTGGTCAAAGAAATACAAGATGAGATAAAAAAAATATATAGAGGCAAATGAGAATGACAATACAACATATCAAAACTTCTGAGTTGGGCCAGCATAGCTCAGTGGTTGAGTGTCGACCTATGAACCAGGAGATCAGGGTTCGATTCCCGGTCAAAGTACATGCCCAGGTTGCCGGCTCAATCCCCAGTGTGGGGCATGTGGAGGCAGCCAATCAATGATCCTCTCTCATCATTGATGTTTCTCTCTCTCTCTCCCTCTTTGAAATCAATGAAAATATATTAAAACAAATCAAAACAACACCCCCCCCCCCACCAAAAAAATCATCAGATTTGTATGGAATCACAAAAGACCCTGAATAGCCAAAGCAATCCTGAGAAAAAAGAACGAAGCTAGAGATATCAGACTTTTGATTTCAAATTACACTACAGAGCAACGATAATCAAAACAGCATGGTATTGGCAGAAAAACAGATACACAGACCAATGGAATAAAATTGAGAGCCCAGAAATAAAACCACATGTATATGGGCAAATATTTTTTTTTAAAAAAATATATTTTATTGATTTTTTACAGAGGGGAAGGGAGAGGGATAGAGAGTTAGAAACATCGATGAGAGAGAAACATCGATCAGCCGCCTCCTGCACACCTCCTACTGGGGATGTGCCCGCAACCAAGGTACATGCCCTTGACCGGAATCAAACCCGGGACCTTTCAGTCCTCAGGTCGACGCTCTATCCACTGAGCCAAACCAGTTAGGGCTGGGCAAATAATTTTTGACAAGAAGCCAAAAACACACAATGGAGAAAAGAAAGCCTCTTCAACAAATGATGCTGGGAAAATTGGAAAGCTGAAACTAGACTATAGTTTGTCCGCATGTACATAAATTAATTCAAAATGGATCAAAAACCTAAATATAAGATCCGAAACAATAAATTACATAGAAGAAAACATAGGTACTAAAGTTATGGACCTTGTTCTTAAAGAAGATGTTATGAATTTGACCCCAAAGGCAAAAATAAATGAATAGGACTATATTAAACTGAAAAGCTTCTGCACAGCAAAGGAAACCATTAACAACAACAACAAAGAGCAACCAACTGAATGGAAGATGATATTTACAAACAACAGCTCTGACAAGGGGTTAATATCCAAAATACATAAAGATCTCATACAACCCAACACCAAACAAACAAACAATCCAATTTAAAAATGGGCAGAGGATACTTCTCCCAAGAAGACACATAAATGGCCAACAGATATATGAAAAGATGCTCAACTTCACTAGCTGTTAGGGAAATGCAAATCTACCCTGCAATGAGATACCATGTCACACCTGTTAGAATAGCTATTATTAACACGACAAGTAGGTAAGTGTTGGAGAGGATGTGGAAAGAAAGAGCCCTCATTCACTGCTGGTGGGAATGTAAACTGGTACAGCTATTATGGGAAATTGGATGGTGGTTCAACAGCACCTCTGTGGAAGCACTGCACCAATGAATCTGCAGGAAAATAGAAGCATCCATGCCTCCTTTTGCCACAGGATCTCAATTATGTTTAAAAACAACTCACGTTTTTCATCATTATCTGAATAACATAGTTTGAAAAGAAAAAGATCTCTGGAAAAATAGCTCCCTCTTGCAGAGTAGAATATCAGATTCACAAATCCAGTTCAACAGATGAAAAACAAAACAAAAACCAATTATGTCAACAAAACAAAACAAAAACTAGAAAGAAATATTTCAAAGTGTTAAGTTTCAAATGAGGCTTGAAAGGACCACTATTATTCAATCCTATATAATAAAAGGCTATATGCCAATCGACTGAATAGCAGAACGACCAGTCGCTATGATTCGCACTGACCACCACTAAATGCAGGAGCTCACCCTTGGTGGTCAGTGAGCTCCCACAGGGGGAGCGCTACTCAGCCAGAAGTTGGACTCACAGCTGGCAAGCACAGCTGCGGTGGCGGGAGCCTCTCCAGCCTCTGTAGCAGTGCTAAGGATGTCTGACTGACGGCTTAGGCCCACTCCCCCTGAGCGGGCCTAAGCTGTCAGTCGGACATCCCCCGAGGGCTCCCAGACTGTGAGAGGGCACAGGCCAGGCTGAGGGATCCCCCCCAAGTGCACTGGACCACTAGTATTAAAATAAGAAAAAACAAGAAGTGAAAATTTAAAAGAAATAAAAGTAATTGATAGAATGACAAAAGCTGACATGAACTGAATGCTCATTACTCGATAGGCACTGTTCTAAGTATATTAACTCATTTAATTTTTACAATCAACCTATGAGGTGGTTTATAATTAATGATACTGAGTCACAGAGGATTAAGCAAATTACTTAAGGTTACATAGTAAGTAATAAAGCTAGGATTCAAACTCAGGTAGTTTGATTCCAGACTCCTTAAACCTAGTAACAACCCTCATCATTATAAGTTAATATGATATTTTAACCTAGAAAACCCAAGAGCCTCAATACTCAAATTGTTAGAACTAATTAGAAAGTTCAGTAAGGTGGTCAGTTACAAGATGAACATACAAAAATTAATATAGATTGTGTATACATAGAAAATATAAGATAACACACAGGTTAACTATTAGAATCAATATAGGAATTTAGCAAGATTTCTAGACCCACCCTAGATGGTTTGGCTCAGTGGATAGAGTGTCGGCCCGCAGACTGAAGGGTCCCAGGTTCAATTCCAGACAAGGGCACATACCTCAGTTGCAGGCTTGATTCCCGACCCTGGTCAGGGTGTGTGTGTGTCTCTTTCACATTGATGTTTCTCTCTCTCTGTCTCTCCCTCTCCCTCCCACTCTCTCTCTCAAAAAAAAAAAAATATCAATGCAAAAATATCCTCAGGTGAGGATTAACAAAACAACAACAAACAAACAAAATTCTAGACCCAATAGCAGTAGACAAAAATAAGTTGTATTTCTATCTAAGATGACAAACGGAAAATGAAGAAGATACTGTGTTTTTTAAAAAAAATATATTTTATTGATTTTTTACAGAGAGGAAGGGAGAGGGATAGAGAGTTAGAAACATCGATGAGAGAGAAACATCGATCAGCTGCCTCCTGCACACCCCCTACTGGGGATGTGCCCACAACCAAGGTACATGCCCTTGACTGAAATCGAACCTGGGACTCTTCAGTCCACAGGCCGACGCTCTAGCCACTGAGCAAAACTGGTCAGGGCAAGATACTGTTTTTGATAGGATCAAAAATCAAGTACATAGAAATAAATCTAAAAATAGGTATGCAAGATTTTGACAGAGAAAACTATAAACTTTGTTAGAGAAATTAATGAATGCCTAAATCAAAGGATAAAAATACTCAATATTATAAAGAGTTTAAGTCTCTCAATATTGATCTATAGATCGTATCAAATCTCTGACCAAAATCCCAGGAGATTTCTCTCCTTCTTTCCCTCTCTTCTTTCTTTCCTTTCAGTTTTGGGGATTTGACAAACTGATTCTAAAATCTATGTGAGAATGCAAAAAAAAAAAAAAAATCAAAGAATAGACAAGCTATTCTTGATGAAGAACAACAAGATGGGAGGACTGGCTGTATCAACCCTCAAGACCTTCAATAAGACTATAGTGGTGTAGTACTGGGACAAGAATATACAATAGGCTAGTGGAACGGGCCAGAAAGCCCATAAACAGATCTATACACATATGGACGCTTGATTCTGTAACAACATTGGTACTGCAGAACATGAAGAAAGTGTGTTACTTTCAATAATGGAGCTGGGGTAACTGGACAGGCATTAGGTAGGGCTCAATTCTTGACCCCTACTTCATGTCATACACAAAAAATAAGTTCTGCAAGGATCACAGACATTAGTGTGAATGGCAAACAATAAAGCTATTAGAAAATAATATAGAATAATATCTTCATAATCACAGGAAATATTTCTTTTTAAAAAATGTTTTTTATTGATTTTTAAAGAAAGGAGGGGAGAGGAAGAGAGGGAGAAACATCGATTGACTGCCTCCCATATGCACCCTGCCTGGGGATCAAAACCGGCAACCTTTTGGTGCATGGGATGATGCTCAACCTTCTGAGCCATGCCAGCCAGGGTAGGAAAGATTTTCATAAGACTGAAAAAGCACTAATCTAAAGGAGAAAGGTTTATATATTAGAGCACATTAAAATTAAGAACTTCTGTGTATCAAAAGACATGAATAAGAGAGTAAAGGGGAGGGGGAGTAAAAGGAGATCCATGAATATTTGCAACACATATGATTGACAAAGCGCCTGAATCCAGAATACATAAAAACTCTTGGAAATCAATAAGAAAAAGTCCGACATCCTAATATGAAAACAGGCACACTTGAATGGGCACTTCACAGAAGAAATCCACACTTCCAATAATTATATAAAAATGATGCTCAAAGTTATTAGTAATCCTGGAATTACAAATTCAAAACATTACACAACCACCAAAGTGGCTTAAACTTCTAGTAAGTCTCTCAATACCAAGTGCTGGCAAAGACATGAGGACTCTCTCCTAGGCTGCCAGTTGCAGTGGAAATTGGTACAACAGGTTAGACAACTGTTTGGCAGTATCTGAAAAGGTGGGATGTATGTATGCCCCACGACCCAGAAGTTCTTTCCCAGACAGACTGCCTTGTTGCAGATGCTGTCGTGTGCTGGCCTTCACCCGTTCCAACTGCCAGCACCTTCAGCCCTTTGCCTAAGGGCTTCCTCTGGTTGCCAGGCCCTGCTCTGTCCATATGCAGGGCAGGCCAGAGGGGCTGGGGAACCTCCCAAGAGCTTCCCCAATCAGTGGGGGATGAGAGCTGCCAGATAAATAACCCAACACCCTTGTTTTCCAGGCAGAAGAACTCGGAAATGTGTTCTATGGACACAAACAGAAACACTTGGTAGGATTAAGCTCCAATTTCCTAAGGTGGAAATGTGCTTGATGAAGCAACTATTATTGGATTTCCTCTCGTCCTTGTCTTATCTCTCCACTCCTTTACCAGTGCTTTCTGGGATCACCTTTCAAATAAACTACCTGTACTTGAATTCTTAATAAATATATGCTTATGTACATTAGAACACATGTCCAAGAATGTTCAGGGCAGCTTTGTAACAAAACTAGAAGCAACCAAAGTGCCCATCAACAGGAAAATGGGTAAACTGTGGCATATTAACTTAATGTAATACTATATAGCTATGAAAAAGAGGGAATCACTACTACGTGCAACAACAGGAAGAGAAAAAGAAAAGCCAGACACAAAGATATACAAACCCAGTGAGTCCATTAGATCAAGTTAAAAAAACGGACAAAATGAAACTAGTGGTTAGGGGTACATACTTCAGTGTTAAGAACTTTGAAACAAAGTCAAGAGGTGATCATAAAAGGTAGGTTACTGTTTACCTCTATGGTTGAGGGAGGGGTTTTTGATAAGAAGGGGAATAGGGGGGAATTCTGGAGTGCTGGCAATATTCAATTTGCTTTACAAACATTAAGTAATCCATTTATGTTTCATGCACTCCCCATAAACGTGTTTTATTTTACAATAATATGTTTTTAAAAGCTATAGTGTTCCTATATACCAAAAGTACCACTTAAGAAAATGCAACAGAAAAAATTTACAATAAAACAATTACCTAGGAATAACTTAAAAAAAAAAGGCCCAAACTATAACTTTTTTTCCTTACTGGGGATATAAAGGTATTTTTTTATTTTCCAATTATTAAAATTAAGCCTGTATTACAATAGTAATGACAATATTTTTACAAAATTGTGATAAAATACACATAACAAGATTTACCATCTTAACCATGTTTAAGTGTATAGTTCGGTAGTGTCAAATATATTCACACTAGAGGCCCAATGCACAAAGATTCGTGCAAGAATAGGCCTTCCTTCCCCTGGCTGTCAGCACGAGTTTCCCTCTAGCACCCAGGACCCAGGCCTTTGCTCTGGCCGTTGCCTCCCGCCTTCATTCCGGGGCCGGGCGCCGCCATTTTTGTCATGTTAATTTGCATATCCCCTCCTTATTGGCTGTGGGTGCTGCCATCTTTGTCGTGAAGTGATGGTCAATTTGCATATTCCATCTTTATTAGATAGGGCTAGTAGCCTGATGCACAAAATTTGTGCATGGGGGTGGAGGGATGAGGGGTGGGGCCAGACCCCTCAGTCTGACCTGCACCCTCTGTCATGTTCCGGGACCCCGGCCGCTCCGGGCCTAGGCACAGGCCTACAGGCTTGGGGCGGCCTGGCTCCCGAGGCCCCATTTTATCAAGAGAACAAAGTCAGTGTTAGTTACAGCCCTCATCAAACCCAGTACAGTGCATCTGTGCGTACAACTGCCTCGTTCATGTGCCTGCTTTGCCCTACTGAATTACTAACATCTTGAGGACATAGCTCTGTCTTATCTTGCTTCACCTTCAGTGCCTGGCCTGGTGCCAGGGACCTGAGAGGGTTTGCTGAGTGAGTGAGTGAATAATGAGTAAGTGAATGAGTGAATGAATGAGCGAGTAAGTGAATGAGCAAGCAGCTATGGGGTGCGAACTTCTGCCGCGTTGCCCTGGCAATGTGGCAGAAGTTCCCGCCCCGCTCCCGACTGCCTGATGCCCACCCCGGGAAGTTCCTGTCCCGCTCCCAGCGGCCCGGCGCCCCTCTCCCAGCTGCTTAGTTCCTGCTCCCAGCAGCCCAGCGCCCTTCTTCTGGCTGCTTAGTTCCTGCTCCCAGCGGCCTGGCGCCCCTCTCCCGGCTGCTTAGTTCCTGCTCCCAGCGGCCCGGAGCCCCTCTCCCAGCTGCTTAGTTCCCGCCCTGCTCCCAGCAGCCCGGCACCCCTCTCCTGGCTGCTAAGTTCCCGCCCTGCTCCCGGGGACCCAGGCCCCCAGCCACTCCTTCAGCAGAGGGCAGGGCAGGCGGAAAGCTTGGCTTCCTCCATTGCGGAGGCAACCACTGACGGCCGCCATCTTGGTTGGGTTAATTTGAATATAGTCACTCTGATTGGCTGGTGGGCGTGGCTTGGGGCATATCAAAGGTATGGTCAATTTGCATGTTTGTCTTTTATTAGATAAGATTGTTGTGCAACCAATCTCCAGAATTTTTTCATCTTGTAATACAGGTATTACAGAAATATATGCTTATGTACATTAGAACACATGTCCAAGAAATATTGAACAACAACTCTGTTCTCTCTCTCCCTGGGCCCTAGCAACCACCATTCTACTTTCTGTTTTTATGAATTGGTGTACTCTAGATTCCTCATATATGGAAAATCACACAGGATATACATGTATTTTTTGTGACTGGCTTATTTCACTTAGCATAATGTCCTCAAGATTCATCCATGTTATGGCATGTGTCAGAATTTCCCTCCTTTAAAGGCTGAATAATATCCTATTTTATGTATATACCACATTTCACTTATTCATCCATTGATGAACACTTGGGTTGCTTCTACCTTTTGACTATTGTGAATAATGTTGCTCTGGACATGGGCGTACAAATATCTCCTTGAGGTCCTGCTTTCAGTGATTTGGAATATATACCTAGAAGGGGTATCGCTGGATCATATGGTAATTCTTTTTTTTTTTTTTTAAATATTTTGAGGAACTGCCATATTCTTATAGCAGCAGCACCATTTCCCATTCCCACCAATAGTACAGAGGTTTCCAGTTTCTTCACATCCAACATGGTATTCTCTGGGTTTTTTGAAAAACAAAAACAAAAAAAACCCAAATGGGTGTGAGGTCAAATAAAATTTTAATGAAAAGAACGGGCATTAGAATTCTGAGAGAGAACCAAGCTTCCAGAATCTAGGCAGCACCTGGCCATACATTTGCCAAAATAGGGGAGCATTTGCTTGCCTTATTCTCTTCCAGGTACAAGTTCTCAGGACAGTTTCTCTTGGCATTATCCTGTCCTTACCTTAGGTTCCAGAAGAGGTTAAAATGATGTTCCGCTGCCACCCAGAAGCTTCATCTTTCTCTTTAAAAAACATTCCCTCCCCTTTGCAGACCTGGCCCCCTCCAGAGGCCAGTCCGCACTGCAGGCTTCCCTCTCTCCCTGCATTTAAGGGCAGGGACAGGGTGCAGCTGTAACCAGACCCGGAGAGCACCCAGGATGCACCTGTGGATCGGAACTAATGGCATTAGGCGATCATTCAGGGAATAGAGCAGCAATTACCCCTTGGATGCTTTCTCCAAGATGACCACATGCAGAACACCAAGAGGGGAGAGAGTAATGAATCACCAAGTGAATTAACTGGAAGCCGCTCTAATTAGTGTTATAATTTTTCATGAAAACACTAATGAATATGAAATAATGTGGCCATGAAACCACTAGGACAATTAATCCTTGGGAGTAATTTGGGGTCAGGAAAGGATTCTAGAGGCTGTTTAAATTGACTTGCATGTTGAGAATTCAGGCTTTAAAATCTTATATTAGAAAATAATCTAGAGGCCCAGTGCACAAAATTTCGTGCACTGGAGGGGGGGTCCCTCAGCCTGGCCTGCACCCTCTTGCAATCCGGAACCCCTCGGGGGATGTCCACCCACCTGCTCGCTGCTCCTTACCGCTCAGCTCACTGCTTCTTAGTGCAGCCATAGAGGTGGGAGAGGCTCCCACCACCACTGCTGCACTTGCCAGCTGTAAGCCTGGCTTCTAGCTGAGCAGTGCTCCCAGGAGCACACTGATCACCAGGGAGTAGCTCCTGCATTGAGTGTCTGCCCCTTGGTGGTCAGTGCGCATCATAGCGACCAGTCCTTCTGCCGTTTGGTCGATTGGCATATTAGCTTTTTATTATATAGGAATTGCTACTTCAGGAAAAGCAACAGTGGGGGTGTCTGTGGCCTTACTGCCTTCCTTCTTTCCATCCTTTTTTCCTTCCTTCCATCCTTCGTCCTTTCTTCTTTCTTTCCTCCTTCCCTCCCTTCTTCTTTTTTTTTTTTTTAAATGTTATTGACTTTTTTAGGGAGAGAGGAAGGGAGAGGGAGAGAAAGAGTAAAACACTGATGTATGAGAGAAACATCAATCAGTTGCCTCCCATATGTGCCCCACCTGGGACCAAACCAGCAACCTGGGCATGTTTCCTGACAGAATCAAATGGGCAACCTTTTGGTGCCCGGGTGACACTCAACAAACTGAGTCACACTGGCCAGGGCCCTTCCTTCCTTCTTAAGGCTCCTGGCTTTGGCAATAAAGTCCATAGTGTGAACCAGGAACCCTTAAGGGAGTTAGATGAGGACCCCCTCATCTAAGTTAGTGAAAGCATAATGAATGGATTTGGCAACGTGATAAAGAGGCAGGGTCCAGACATATCAAAACCAGAAAAGATGCTACAGAGGAAACCATTCTCAGCACTTTTAGCCTCATGACCCCCTGGATGTCTGAAAAAATAACAGCTTTGTGGAAGGGGTGATCCTGATGGAGAAATAAAATGAGTTGAGACTTGTTGGCTGAGCTGCAATGTTTACATGTAAAATTGTAAAATTCTGTCAAATGTTGGGCTTGTGCTCAACATGTACCACGCTTGCAAAATGGGCTCTATCCCAACATAACTCAGTAAGGGTTCAGTCAGGATCTACTGTGTGCACAGAAGGCTTCGTGTTCTAAGCACCAGCTCAGTAAAAGGCCTGTGATTGTTAGGACAGTTTTAAAAGGACACAGGGGTGGGGAGTGGGGTGGTGGCGGGAGTCAATAGTACTGCTGTGTGTTTGACCAGTTTGGAAGGATCATATCCAGGAAGCAATCTGGAGTCTGGCAATCTCTCTTACCACAAATTCCACCAGTGAGAATGATGCTGAAGAATAGATCTGTCCATGAGGAACAGGGTGTCATTTGTAGTATGGAGGAAATAAGAGGTAAATGTGTTAGGTGCAGTGCTAAGTACTTGTGGTGTCTCATTTAATCTGCATACCAACTACATGATGTGAGAGATCAGCCTTATCCCCATTCTATAGAGGAGGCAATCAAAGCTCTCTGAAGTTAACCACTTGCCTGAGGTCTCATAGCTAGCTAGGAAGTGGTGCAGTGGGACACAAATTGGATCTAACACCGAAGCTCATGCTCTCAATGACAACACCAAGCAATACTCTTCCCCGCCCCGCCCCCGTCCCACTGCCCAGGGAGAGTGGAAGAGAGAGGGAAAGACAGAGAGAAACATCGATATTAGAGAAACACATCAATTGGTTGCCTTCTGCATGAGCCCTGACCAGGGCCCGGACAAGGGAGGAATCTGCAACCAAGGTATGTGCCCTTGACCGGAATCAAACTCGGGACCCTTCGGTCCGTAGGCCAATGCTCATGCTCTATCCACTGAATCAAACCGGCTAGAGCCTAAGCAATTCTCTTAATATAAAAACTATGGGAGAGTTGGTGACTCAGGCCAAATCCTTGCTTATGTACAGAGATGTTACAAAAGATAATAATAATAACAGCTAAATTAGAAAACATTCACAATGTTGTTCTAAGCATCTAAATGCATTAGTTCATTTAAGCTCATTTAAGGTACACTTTCTGATGTACTTACCATTTCAGGCACAGAGATTGCTATGGGGTGAATTTTTATGACCCCAGGATTCATATGTTGACATCCTAACCCCTAAAGGTGATGGTTTTGGTTGGTGGGGCCTTTGGGAAGTGCTTAAATAACATGGGTGGAACCTTTATGAACAAAATTAGCACTTTAAGAAAGAGGCTCCAGGAAGCTCCCTAACCCCTTCTGCCATGTGAGCATTCAATGAGAAGTCCGCAACCTCACCTGACCATAATGGCACCCTGATCTCGGACTTCCAGCCTCAAGAACTGTGAGCACTGCACTTCTGTTGTTTCCAAGCCTCCGAGTTTGTGGTATTTTGTTATAGCAGCCCGAAAGAACTAAGATAGTGATAAAGATAAACCTTGAAGACCTTGAAAATTCTAATGATTTCTGAAATATTTAAAGACTAATTAACAATGCAACAGAAAACAGATCTTTGGGACTATTTTTTAAAATAGTAAAGTAGTGCAATTTTGCCAACTCTCCAATTACAGCTCTATCACCCTAGGTTCTCTTGCCCTTGAATTTGATGGAATGGCTGTCTCTAGGAAAGCTGGGATAAAAGAGGAGGAGGGTCTGTGTTGCTGTCCTCAATAGCAGAGTGGGTGGAGCTGAGAGATAAGGACTTTGTCCTGCATCTTCCTTCCAAAGATATAAGACACTGGGAATTCCACCTCTTCACTGGGGATGAATCCTCAGACAACTCATCCTATTTGTTTTCAAACCCAGTCTGGAATTCCAGCCTCTCAGTTATGCAAATAAGACCTTTGTATACCCCAAAGGAAGCCTTGAGCTACACTGTGAATTTGTAAACAGAAGTCCCAGGACTCTAGCTAATCCATGAAGGATTACCAACTTTGTTCACAATGCTCAGCATCCAAGTAAATCAGCCTGCCAAACAACAGGCAGTAAAATCTGAGGACTTTCTGGAATTGCAGGGTAAACGAGTTCAGGGTCAGCTTGTTATGAATAACAGGGGACTACATCTGCCTACTAAGGGTGTCATTTCGTCATATCCATGGGAAGTGTAAGCACTGGGTATTGACTAGGATGCCATTTCATATGTACGCAGAACAAATCCAGCTAAACAAAGTTATCTGCCCAATGGAACTCAAAAATATTTCTCAATTTAATTTTCAATAGACTTCAATGTGAAGGAAATTTAATTAGGTAAGTAACATAGAACACAATGAAATGTCCATTAAAATTGCTTCCAAAGGTTTAAAATGTTTTCCTTCTTCATACAATGTGTTTAGAGCAGCTGAGATATCTATGTTAGTACAATGTCTTGGAAAGTAGGGCGAGGAAATCAATGTGATCACCTCTCTGAATTAAGTATGCACAAATGAGAGCAACTGAGATCCATATAAATCAGCTCAAGTAGCCCTCTGTGTACCAGACCATTAGGGGGCAGGCGGAGAAGAAGGACGAGGCAAATAAACACATTGACTAGGGGCATACTCACTAATGGGAGGCATCTCTTAACACCCGCATTAAGAATCAAGACAAAACTGTCAAGTAGTTTTTAACACTGCTTATGATTTTAAAATCACATGCCCCAGATATAAAACCCAAGGTTAAAAAACAACAACAAACCTTAGGCACTGTTGGGAGTCATAATGAGTCAATCTTTTGACCTTTTTGATATCGCCTTCTAATTGCTTCTATATTCACTGTCGAACCCTGAGCAAAGGGTTCCTTCCTATTGTTTGGAGTTTATCAGCACAGAATAACCGAGATCTGAATCGGATGGCTGAGCTTCTGTAGGCAACTGATGTGGGCTTTTGTACCTTGGATGTTTGGTGGTTATTTCAGTGGAAAAAAAGTAGAAAAATTTAAAATGAAGCCTTGTTTTAAAATACATATAGAGCTACATGTAGACATCTGCTGGGGCTGGAGGGGACCTCCTGGTAGGACAGGAGAGTGGGGATCAATGGCATTCCATATTTACTGAGTGCCAACTACGTTTCAGGCACCGTGTTAGTGCTAACAAGACGGTGAAGGAAAGCAAAGCCCAGAGTTCCTGCTACTATATGACTGCAGGTTAGGCATGTCCACAAACAGTCATAGTACAAAGAAACACAGCTCCTGTCCAGTTGGGCATAGTTATGTTACTTGGCTACAGTATAAAATAGTAAAGAACTTTGAAATATTTTCACATTTACTTTCTGATTGTTGCCAAATTTGTTTTCCTATCCTATCCCTACCATAGAAATGGCTTCCTGCAAGAATAAAGGTGCAGCCCTGGCCGGGTGGGTCAGTTGGTTAGAGTGTCATCCCATGCACCAAAAAGGTTATGTGTTTGATTCCCGGTCAGGGCACATACCTAGGTTGTGGGTTCTATCCCTGGTTGGAGTGCCTACAGGAGGCAACCTATTGATGTTTCTCCTCACATTGATATTTCTCTCTCCCTTCCTCTCTCTCTCTAAAATCGATCATTTAAAAAGCACATATCCTCGCCTTGACCGGTTTGGCTCAGTAGATGGAGTGTCGGCCTGCGGACTGAAGGGTCCCGGGTTCGATTCTGGTCAAGGGCATGTACCTTGGTTGTGGGCATATCTCCGGTGGGGGGTGTGCAGGGGGCGGCTGATCGATGTTTCTCTCTCATCGATGTTTCTAACTCTCTATCCCTCTCCCTTCCTCTCTGTAAAAAATCAATAAAATATATATTTTTTAAAAAAGCACATATCCTCAGGTGAAGATTAAAAAAAAAACACCAACAGAATAAAGGTGTACCAAAACATGTGATATGAGGTAGACTGAAAAAAAAAAAAGCTCCAATTCAATCCTTCTCTTACCCATGTTCCTTATGTAACCTAGTAGTGCTTTCACTCTGTCTCTGGGCTCAGCCATGTAACTTGCTTTCACCAGTGGAATGTTAGAGTATATTATTGCTTGCACATTCCCCTTTGCCATTGCCATGGTACCAGGAGAAGATGGGAAATATGTAGAGTAGAGCCACCCACACACATGATCAAGCCAGCTGAATCACAGATGTATTGGCAAGCCCAGCTGGGACCAACCTAGATCAGCTGAGTCCTGCAGATAAGTGAGAGAAAAATGCTTACTTACCATTGCATTCCATGAGTTTTGGAATGGTCTGTTACTCAGCATTATGCCAATGGGTAACTGATACATAGCACATAACAGAAGTTTAATTAAATCTGTACTTTATTTCCTTTCTCTCTTCATCCCCAACATCCAAAGCCATCTTATCCCTCAGGTCACCACTCTAGGTGAGGGGTTCTGTGGGAAAGTCCTGAAGACAGTTCAACAGCCTATTACCCAACAGCTACTTTATACAAATCATCTCTGATACTTTCATCTAATACTCTCAAAGGTGGACATATTATTTCCACTTTATAAAGGAGGAAACTGAGACTCAGAGAGGCTAAGTTAGAGCTAGTAAAGGCAGAGTTAGAATTAATACCCAAGCCTGTCTGATTCCAAAGCCAAAGATCATTCATTCCACTGATCTACCCTATAGAGGAGGGGGAAAAGGAGTGCTTGATGCCTCCACTCCCTTCCCTGCAGCCAAGGAGAGAGGAATCTGGGTTGTAAAGACACTGTTCCCAGGACCTGCTCTAGACTTCCTCTCTTCTGAGCCTGGGGCTCCTTGCCCACCTCAGATAGGGATGTTCATATCTCAGGGACTCATTCTGAGGAGGCAGAACACAGGATCCTGAGCTGCTGTGGCTTATGATAGAAAAACCCACCTATCCCTACTGTGAATTTTCCTCACTTTCTCCCCCAATCCAGTCATCTAGCTATTCTCCACCCTGCCCTTTTAATTGACTTTCCAGAATCTGCCTATGGAAGCTCAAGTCTGAGGCTCTAGATCAGGGGTGGGCAAACTTTTTGACTCGAGGGCCACAATGGGTTCTTAAACTGAACCGGAGGGCCGGAACAAAAGCATGGATGGAGTGTTTGTGTGAACTAATATAAATTCAAAGTAAACATCATTACATAAAAGGGTACGGTCTTTTTTTTTTATTTTTAGTTTTATTCATTTCAAACGGGCCGGATCCGGCCTGCGGGCCGTAGTTTGCCCACGGCTGCTCTAGATGGAAAACTGGTCAGGGAGGGGTGAGCTCAGCAGTACTAACTCCTGCTCCCACTTTGAAAGATGGCAGAAGAGGAGGCTAGGGCACTGAGCAGAAGAGAATAAAGGAGTGTGCCCTTTGGTGCCAGCCCTGTCCAGGCCATGGTGCCCCAGCCAGAGGAGAGTTCGACCTCTGACTGGGAGTCCAAGGCTTTTCGGAGAGGCCTCAGAGCTGCCTCCTGCTGTGGCCAAACTTTCCTGTCTCTGCCTACTTGTCAAAGAAAACTTGGTTGTCTATGCAAGGCACACAAAGTCACTCCAGTCAATTGCTTACTGCGCATCTCTACTGGTAATTATCATGCAGCACAGCAATGCATTCAACTAAAGGCAAGAAGAAAAAGTCTAGAACAAGCATGTCAAACTCGCAGCCGCACGCCAGCCGCGAGTTTCACATGCTTGGTTTAGAATGTTTTAAAATTAACACTAAGTTCTGTTCATATGCACTTGATCTTCATAGTTTGTAAAATGAATGTCAAAGCATAACTGTAAAAAAGACAAAAATATCACAAGGCAATATAGAATTTCCACACAAGACATTTAGCAAATTATTTTAGTTCCAGTTTCTTACTGAAGTTGACATAATAATAAAATCTGTTTTCACTCAATGCCATATGGGTATTGTGAAGGTAAATGAGGATTTATGCACTCAAATCTTTAAAAGCCAGTAAAATCCAAGGTTTAAAAAAAGCTACTTAATTTTTTCTATTCTTTACTACTTAGTTCAGTACTGTGTATGCAAAACTATGTCTAACATCCCTGAAAAATTTTGAACTACTGGGTCTCAAGGATCCTAAGTAACTTGTTTATGTACTCATTTGCCAAAAGATAAAGAAATGAGAAAGAGGGTAAACATATCAATATAAGATGTTGACCTCTGGCTTTTTTCTTTACTCCTTTTTAAAGAATATATTTTTTATTGATTTCAGAGAGGAACAGAGAGGGAGAGAGAGACAGAAACATCAATGATGAGAGAGAATCATTGATCAGCTGCCTCCTGCATGCCCCCTACAGGGAATGGAGCCCGCAACCTGGGCATGTGCCCTTGACTGGAATTGAACCTGGGATCCTTCAGTCTGCAGGCTGATCTTCTGTCCACAGAGCAAAACTGGCTAGGGCTTTTTTCTTTACTCTTTACAGGTAAATTTAAATAAATAACAATCTAGGAATTTGCTGTATATCAAGTAATGACCATTTATATGCAAATTTACTTTACTTATTATTATTTTAAAATATTTTTATTGATTTCAGAGAGGAAGGGAGAGGGAGAGAGAAACAGAAACATCAATGATGAGAGAGAATCACTGATTGGCTGCCTCCTGCACACCCCCACTGGGGATCAAGCCTGTAACCTGGACATGTGCCCTGACTGGAATTGAACCTGGGACCCTTCAGTCCTCAGACCAACGCTCTATCCACTGAGCCAAACTGGTGAGGACTACTTTACTTATTATTAAAATGACTTCAAAAGGGAAACCAGTCTCTCTGATTTGCTAATGTGTTTGCAGACTCAATTGTTCTAATATTTCTATCAATGAACAAAACATTTATAGACAAGAATATCCCTTTTCAAAAAGGAGAGCGAGAAAATAAGGCCAGACAGAAGTACACATATACAAACCATTCCCCCAGAATGACTGGTTTCTGACTTGAGATTCTGTGTACAAGGTGATGTTATTGAAAGAGAGAGGGAATAAAATAAGAGACTCGTATATGGTGGTAATGGTGAAGGGGGCGAGGAGACAGCAACATGAGATAGACTGAGTTTGTGGACTTGCAGCAAAGATGTTCAGATGCAGAAGGAAATAGGGATCTGGAGCTTAGGAGACATATCAAGGCTGGAGAGAGACTGGCAGTCCTCAGTGTAGAGAGATAGTAAACCAATTGATGAGATTACCCAGGGTGAGTTCACTGAGTGCAGAAATAAAATAGCTTGGGCCAGAATGCCGAGCTAGCTGGACGGAGCAAGAGGAGCCCAGAAAGGAGGCTGAGAAGGAGCGATCAGAATGTTAAAAAGAAAAATAAGAGAGTATAGTATTTCAGAAGTCAGGAGAAGAAAGGGAAAGCAAAAGGTGGTCAGCAGTGTGTCAAATTCTGTGGAGAGGCCAGATTAAGAACTAAGAAGTATCCATTGGATTTGGCTACAAACACCTC
The DNA here is from genome assembly GCF_000147115.1 of Myotis lucifugus. Classification (NCBI taxonomy): domain Eukaryota; kingdom Metazoa; phylum Chordata; class Mammalia; order Chiroptera; family Vespertilionidae; genus Myotis; species Myotis lucifugus. Next base: position 2,111,189 of record NW_005871084.1, on the reverse strand, counting down.
AATAGTGACATTAGTAAGAGCAGGTTTAGTAAACAGGTGTGGGTGGAACCAGACTAAAGTACTGGGCCTGAAATAGGAGGTTAGAAATAGGCACTGAATTATAGTAACTCTTTCTAGAAGTGAAAGGAAGGAAGGAAGAGATAAAGCTAGAACAGGTGTTGTGGGGAACATTAAAAAAAAAAAAAAAAGATAGACGAGCCTGGCAGGTGTGCTCAGTGGTTGAGCATCAACCTATGAACCAGGAGATCACGGTTCGATTCCTGGTCAGGGCACATGCCTGGGTTGTGGGCTCAATCAATTGATCCCAGTGTGGGACGGGAAGGAGGCAGCTGATCAGTGATTCTCTCTCATCATTGATGTTTCTATCTCTCTCTTACTCTCTGAAATCAATAAAAATATATTTACAAAAAAAACACACACACACAAAAAACAACAAAAAAACAGAAGACACTGAAACACAAAAATACTGATGGGAAGTATTTTATGAGCACAGAAAAACTTGGAGTCCTAAGAAGGCAGGAGAGGCAGGGGCCCAGAATCAGGTCAAGGAATTGGCCTTTCAATAGGAAGACTGTCTCTTCCTTTTCAGAGGAATTTTTAGAAAACGATGAGAGGGATTAGAATTGGGAATGAATAAAGAATTCACTCTTGTGCCTTGAACATGAACTAAAGTGAACTCATCCACTGAGTTCATTAGGCATACATTAGGAGGCAACTGAATCCAAGATTTTAAAAAACCTTTTAGATTTAGGAATTTATCATACTGTTTCAGAAAAGTACAAAGTTCTTTCACTCTACACACTTTTTAGTATTTAAAATCAAAGAAGACTATAGGCGAGGTCCTGTTTACACAGCAGTCTTGTCAAAATATTCTTTTAAAACCACATTGAGTTCACTAGATGAGAAATGCATTTAGTGCCATCTTGCCGAGTAGACTGCTTTATTTTTAAATTTAATTTATGGGGTGACATTGGTTAATAAAATTATGTAGGTTTCAGGTGTACAATTCTATAATACATCATCTGTATATTGTATTGTGTGTTCACCACCCCAAGCCATTTATCCCCTGTTTACTGTCTTCTACCTTCGCCCACACCCCTTTCCCTCTGGTAATCACTATACTGTTATCTGTGTCTATGGACTGCCTTATTTTTAATAAAATGCAGTGATGCATATAAAAAAGACTTTTAAAAAAGAACTTTGCTAAAAAACAAAATAAAACAAAAACCTTTTTTAAAAAAGGACTTTGCTTACTGTCAAATCCATTTTACTGGAAAAGATTTTGATAGTGCAAATTCAAAGATCATACAGCTTGAAGAAACTGCTTTTATCAGTGTTTCCTAAACAGATCTAAAACAAGTTCTTACATCTGATTCAAATATGTTCTCGCAAATATGTTCCTATTCATTTTTAGAGCAAAATTTTAGATATTTAAACACAGAAAATTATTTTTTCAACATTGAGAATCAATGCTCTACCAGATTAATTTTTGGCTGGATTTTTTTCTTCCTTTCATCCAAGAGCCACTTGGAATTTAAAAATGAATTGTCACAGGGAAGAAAATCTCATTTATCATACCCTTGACTTTCTTTTAAAGGGGACACACTTGTCTGTTCCTATGCTCCACCTCCCTTTAGTAATAAATTAAGTTTGAAGTATAAAATTCCTTGAAATAAAGCAAGAGTTTTACATTTTAATTAGCTTTGGGAAAGCAAAGGCCATTTTACTAGAAATGCATAAAGATGTGAATTGTCCCCAATTATAGGCCAAAAGGACCCACCTGCCTCTTTTCTCTGGAATAAGAACACAAAGCAGAGCAGCCAGAGTCAGGGGTCAGTGCCTAATGTCAGCTCCCACCCTGGTCAAGGCCATAGCACTCCACTGTGTGGCTTGGGGGAAGTGACTCAACCATTGGCCCAAAACAGCTGTGGAGAGACACTTCTTAAAGAGAACTCCATCAAGGATGACTCTCAAGAAATCAAACCTGGTTTCTAGATTTTTTGGAGATAGTGCTGTCTTGTAGCTGGTTCTCCCTTCAACATTTTGCTGATATAAAGTGACAGTATTGTTTAATATAATGAAAGCCATGTTTTCAAAAATCAGAAGTATGTCGGGGAGAAAGTATCCATTTGTGTATACCTGTGTGTGTGTGGTGGTGGTGGTGGTGGGGCAACCAGACTGTAAACCTTGAGAGGAAATCTGAAATATCATGTTGAGAGCAGCAATCAGTGCCTGCAGAAGGCAGAACATCGTGAAAATAGTTTAATCCCTCCAGCCCCCACTCAAAAAAAAGGTAATGGTCTTCCTCTTTGTAAGGAAAGGGTCGTTTAGCACCTTTTGTCCTGTCTTCACCAATGCCTCCTCTCCCTTTGTTATCGCTGATCTCCTTAGAGAACCAGAGTCACGGGTGCAAGAGGAAAATCTGAGGCTCTGTTTAGTCTGGGGGGCGGGGAGGGGGTGTGGAGAAGGGCACTGAGATCTAGAGAGCTAGAGCTACTGATCAGGGTGCTGCCCGGATTTAACCCCATAGAGGGCCCAGCTCCGGGTTGAGATGGAAACTCTCTCAGATTGCAGCCCCCGAGCGCTTGGCTCTGGGCTCTCCATGGCGCTGTTCGTGGTGCTGAAGCCTGCGCCCAAGCGTGGAGTCAGCAACCCACCCACTGGCGCTAGGCTGCCAGGGGCTTTGGGTCTGATCGATGTGAGCCGAGTCTGGAAACAGTTGCCGCCCACAGAGCTACAGCCAGCTCCACAGCTTGGCTCCCAGTCTAGCTCATTGGCTCGCTTCTTTGCAATTGCAAAATGCCTGGTTCACTTTTTCTCTTCCCAGGAGATTTCACAGAGCCCACCTCTGGCTCGCTGCTTTGGCATATCTCTTTCCTGATGTCCTCCCTGCTCATACTAATTCTCTCCTACCCCCTCACTTTTGTGCAATATTTTACCTTTTCAGAACACCCTACAGTTGGTATAGCCCTCACTGGCACCATCAATTGAACCATTTCTCTTACACACATAACCATTCCTCTCCTCTCCCACGGATTTTTTTTTCTGTCTCTGCCCCTCTTTCTCCAAGCACTTTCCATCTAAGCAGGAGACTATTCTCTCAATGTGCAGACTATAACCGCACACAGCAGAATCACTGATTTCTCTTTGGCAATGAATGAGAAAAGGCAGAAGTTAGAGACCCAAATGACCAGGAATAAGTCCCAGAAGAAATGTCTAGGAAAATATAGGTAGTGGTCAGGAGGATGAGGAATGGGGTCCCAGATCTAGGAACGAAGTGGAAGAGGAAGGGACCTGAGCCTTGTGGGAGATGCAAGGCTCATTGCAGTGAGATGACTCCCGGCAGGTGGCACTCTAGTTCAAGGTGCTCTCCGAGGAAGCCTTAACTGCTGAGTCCACCCCAACCCTCTTTCTGTTAAACAACCCCCCAGCCCTGTTTGGAGGTCTGTCTTCCTCTTGATCCAAGCACTTATCCAGACTATATTCCTGCTAAAAAGCAGCGTTTGCACAATTCTATTTACTGTAACTCACAGGGATGAAGAGAACATAAATAGAAAAGAAAGGGTCAGTGGGAGGATTCTTTTCTGATGTGATTGATGGTACTCAGATCAAAATTGTTTAATCATCAATAACGTGATTCAGCAATTGGGAAATGTGAATAAGTTTTGTAACTGCTTGCTGTGCTCAAAGCCCTGGAGGGGCCCACTCGGTTGGGCCAAGTTTGGGGAGGGCAATGCCAGCAGGATGCTCCCTCCCTCCTACCAGGGCAGAGCTAGCTGTGCCTACAGCCTGACTGGCCTGACCTTTGGCTTCTGCAGCAGGAGCGCGGTTGGGCCGGGGTTAATGGCACTTTGCAGGGTGCTCCAATTGAGTAAACAAAAAATGTCTTGCCCTGTTCTAATGGAGCACATTATTCTGAGGCCTCAGCCTTCATCCAGGCCCCTGCAGCTGCTCTGCAGGTCAGTGCTACCAATAAAGCAATTAGCCAATGAGAAAACTCTTCTTCCCTGAGGGGGACTCTAGGGCTTTGTTGCAGTTGCTATGCTTTGCTTTGGGGTTTTAAACAGGCAACCCAAGTTGATCTGTGCCTCTTACATCAGACTCCAGGATGAGGGCAGTGAAATTGTGTGTTTGCTGAGTGTGATATTTTAAGGGACTCTAGTTAAACACAGCCTGGAGAGCTCACTGCTTCCTGTTCAATTAACCTGAACCAAAGCTGAACTCTGCCCTTTGAACTCACTCAGCAGATAAATACATTACCTCACCTAAGGAATCATTAATATTTTTCAATCACATAAAACAAACATGAATATCTGAACACAACCCAAGAGATAACCAATTAGGAATTGCACATGCACCATGTTGGGGGGAAAAAAATCACAAATGGATGTTATTCACAGAACCAAAGGGTCAAGGAAGAAAGGAAATGGATCGAGCCAACAGTTCTGGAAACAAAGAGGACTTTCATGTTCATGTCTGCAAACACAAGCAAGACTGAGCAATATTTAGCAATTCCTATTCCATCTACACTGCTCTGTAAGAAAAGTTGTACCTTACTGTTGCCCTAGTCTCTACCCACTTCCATCAGAACACACAACTCCAAGCCCACTCTCAGTGTCCATGCTCATATACAGAGCCCCCAGAAAATACTGCATTGTCTGAGGACAATTCTATTCCTGATTTGCTACAAATGAACCAAAATAATTTTTGTGGAAGTATTACCGCTTTGAAGTGAACCAGCTTAAATGAACCAAGCCAGTGGATTGATTGAAATAATTTTACAGTGGAAAATGATGTTCCACAAATGTTGCTACTCTAGCATGTAAACAGGTTTTCTTTGGTTGGGAAAAAAAAGAGAGATGCTAAATACATCCATTTTGTCTTTATCTCTGCATGTCATCTTAGAAGAATGAGAAAAACACCCCCAATCAAATCATTACACATTTCAGTTTGATTCAATTTCACTTCCCACAATTCTGCCTCCTGACCCCTCCCCTCCTACTCTCTTTTCATTTCTGTCTGGTTTGGAGTGTGGGCTTAATGCCCAGCTATCCTAGATGAGAACACTTAAAGGAATATCACAAGTGCGAAGGGTAAATCTATTGAACGAGGGTCTTTAACTATGTGGTTTCCTTAAAGGGAAAGGTTGGATCAATAGGATCAATATGAAAGGTTTCCCTGGCCCTACATAAAAGGGTAAGGGCTTCTCTTTTCACTGGTTTAACTTTACTCTCTGACAAATGCAAATCAATGGATCTGTGTTTACAACAGATTCCCTAACAGACTCAACTTGGGTAAAGCCCAGAGCCTCGCCCTGGGGGTGGGGAGTCCAAGCCTGATCTAGAGGGATGCTCTAGGGCAGAGCTCCATGATCAAGGCCCTGGGGATGCAGTGGGGAGTGAGCTGGCATGGCTACCAATCATTTTAATGAAGGGGCTTGCTGTCCACTGGGATCCCGCTGCTGCTCTCTGTGGCTTCTCCAAACAGGGTAGAAAAATGGAAGAAACCCATTCCTCCAAGCATGTGACACAATGTAAATATAAAGCCCAAATTCCTGGGATCTGGTGAGGTAGTCAACCTTGTTCCCTACAAAAATAAATGTGGGAGGCTGACAACACAGGAATCTGAAGTGAAATATCTACAATTGCAGCAGCACAAGTATGTGAGCTCTAGAATGCTCTTTCTGCCCTTTCTTAGGTGGTAACTGGCTCTCTTAGCAATGACAAGGCAAACCACTAAAACTGGATTCTTTTCCCCTTAATTTTACCTTTCCCTTTAAAAATGTGATGTTTTCCAGAGATTACATGACTTCAAGTCAATAGCAGTTACAGAGAAATTATTTTTCTTCCTGCAGGAGAAAGTATATGTATATTTGATTACATGAGCCAAAGTCCAATGCTGATTAAATTACATTGGAGGTGTGCTTCCAACCCAAACAAAGTCTGCTTTCTACAGAAGAGTAATGGATCTTCAAATGGCGAGAGAGGCGTCAAGGTGGAAGGCAGAGTCTCCCTTCCCTCTGGGAAAATGTGCATGGGCAGTTTTTCACAACAAATGTCCACAGCTTCTAGGAACCCTACCCCTCAAGTGAGACCCTATCTGCACGCCCTGCAGCCTGCCTCTATGCATTGCCTATCTACACCTTTTCAGGCACCAGGTGGGCTGAGTTACTCAATCATCTTCCCTACCTCCTCCCTTCCTGTCCCTTCAAAAACCTGTGCATGTTTATTTTCAGTCTTTATCTTGAGACATGGAAATAAAAAAGCCTTTCTCGAAGTCACTGAAGTGGATTAGGGGGGCAGATTGGGTGATGAGGGGTGATGATGCCCCCCCCAGCCCATCTTCAGCAGGCTCTGCACCTGACAGCATAAATGGCCCCATTGGGCTTCCTCATCATGGTCTCTCCCCACAAGAAAAGTATCCCCCTGGATGAAGCAATTTTCCCCAGGTCAGGAAAAACAAGGGTCTGTGAGTGGTCAGGGGTGAACATAATCCAGAGGGTCTTTGAAGTTTCATGCCCAGGGTGCCTCAATATTCACCCTTTCCCCAGGGCCCTTTATCCAGACAATTATTTCTATTTAATTCCCTCCTCATTTCCCTTCCTTTGGCAGGAACCCAGAAACAAAATCTTTCTGCTTCTCCTCTGAGAATTTCATTTCTCCAGGGAGTCTCCCTACATGATACCACTTTTCCTGAACACAGTGTCTGCCACCACCATCACCAGCAGCCATAGCATGTAGGGCCCAGTACTTTCTTCCTGAGAACTCCTCAAACCTCTTCCTCTAATCTTCCTTTAGAAAAAGGTTCTAATGGCGAGAAAACCCACAGGTGACCCTAAAATGATGTTTGGGGTTGAAACAGCAGGAGAAGCAGGTTCTCGATCTCTCAGGGTTCAGGCCTGGGGGTGGGGAAGGTAAGCCATGAGGGGCAGGTCCCTGTTGCCTCGGTGCAGACCTGGCTCAAGAGGGGAGTGGGGCAGTCTCCTCTTGGAGACACCGAGAATCTGGGGGAATCAGTTTCCCCTCTGCCCCACCCTCACCGCTCACCAGGATTCTCACCCTGTTTTGGGATTCTAAGATGGGGGTGGGGGAGAGTCTAAGACCCCACTCTCCAAAATGCCATTCCAGCCTCAGAGAAGGAGAACATAGGGATCCTTATTGTGGGGCATGTGGGGAGGGGCAATTGTCTGCCTAACCAAAGGAAAGCACCTACCTTCAGTTTCTGTATCTGATCACGGATCACCTGACCTAGTTCACAGTGGTTTTCAGGAGCGGGGTAAGGGCACATTCTACTAGGAATCAGGAAGCTATATCGAAGCTCCCTTCTTAAACAGATGCTACTGGTGGGAAGATGACCCTCGTGAGGGGAGGACAGAAAGAAAAACCCATTGATCCTTTGTCACAACTCCAAGCAGAACAATTCTCCCCCACCCTCCTTTCCTTCCTCCTTTTTCTCATTTCATTCTTAGAGAAGGAAAGAAAATTCCTTTCCTTCTGAGACCTTCTCTGAAAGGAAAAGCTTAACTTTCTCCAATTGGAGTTATAATTTCAAGAAACCAGAACAATTAAGCTCTCGTCTCACCCTCACTCTATCTCACCTCTTTCCTTCTTTCTAGTCAAATTCACCTTTACTGTTTTTTCTGGGAGAATAATCCACAGTTTGGCAAGGGAGCCGTTGGCAGGGTGTGGGCAGGAAGGAACAGCTCAGGTGGTCTTTCTTTTCTGGCCAGGACCGGTTACCCAGGGCAAACCTCCCTGCCTGGCTAGAGGAGAGCCCCAGTTCTCTCCCGCTGGAGGGAAGAGGAGGGCATGGTGGAGAGGTCTTCCAGTCTGGTTTCTACCTTCCCGCCCCAGCCCGGGTAGGAAACAAGACTTTTCCCAGGTTGGTCTAATTGGCCTGCTGCAGAGCAGACATTTCTGAGGGATGAAGCCCAGGCCTTTGTCATCAAGCTGCGTTTAATTGTCCAACTAATGCATCTGTGTGCAAAGCCTGCGAATAGGGACATTTAATGCGAATGAGCTCTCTCTTTTAATGAGAACAGTCAAGGATGAGAGGGGATCCACGGATCCGGAAGCTGCGGGGTTAGCAGGCAGCCTTAGAGACGTTTGCAAAGTAGGGTTTGGTTATTCCCGCATATGAAGGGGGTGACTGAATTTCCTAGATGGTTTCAATGGAGGAACGAAGTTGCCCGGGGCCCTGCTGGAGCAGATGTAGGGGCCTGGGGGAGGGGGAGAGGACTCCTCCAGGACAAGGAAGCTGGGAGGGCCTGGTGCAAAGCCCACACACAACCACCTGCAGAGCCAGTGGCGGGAGCGGGAGCGCAGAAAACGCAGGAAGCGGTGTGTGCGCGCAGGGGAGCTGGGGAAGTAGGCGGGCAGTCCTGCGACCAGAGAAAGCCTCGGGTATCTGGGGCTGCTCCGGGGAGGAGCTGCAGGCAGACCCGAGAACCCGCCCGGAGCTGGGGCAGCAGCACGGCACGGAGCGCGTGAGCCGGGGCGAGCGCTCTGCTGGGAACGGTCGGGCTTACTGGAAACGCGCCGGATCAGGTTCCAGATCAATGAAATCTGGGTCCACACGTTTACGTTATTGTTGCCAGCATTAATGCTCTTTTAATCTTCTAAACATTATCAGCATCGATCTCTCTCCATATACACATTTGTTTGAGAAAGTGACATAACCACACAGTGGAAAGCCTGGAATAAAAATAAATGCGCAGCCTCTCCCGTCCAGGGCGCCGGCTGGCCTGGACTGCGTCTCTCGCGCGGCTTCGCTACCCTCCTCACATCCCGCCTCCTGGGGCCGCTCCCGTCCACCCTAATGCGTGTTGGGGAGGTGTTCTACCCGCACTCGGGGCTTGACCAAGCAAGGACAGTAGCGAGAGCTTTTTAATTATTAATCCCACTATCCAGCAGGCGAAAATATCGCGTGTTCCCTACCGACCTGGTTGCCTGTGGCCTCTTGGCCACGATCCCGAAGTAAATGTAGCGAGAGCTGGGCTGAGGTAGGCAGGGAGCCTTGGGGTGGGGGGTGTGGAGTGGGGAGAGGTCTGCGAATGAAGTCCCCACTCCCTCTCCTTGATTTAGGAGGTGCCTGTCGGAGGTGTACCCTAAGACACCCTCCTCCCTGCCCCACTCAGAAGCAGACGGGCACACAGTTGGTGCCCTGCCATGCTCACTGTTGCAGCCTCAGGTGGCCCGGGCGGCATCTGGTCGGGTTGGTTAAGAGCCCTCTGCTGCGGGAACAGAGTTGGCTCCAGATTGGCCACCGGGAGTTGCTGCCCGAAGAGGGCCGGAATCTGTCCACCGCTGGGACTGGAGGCAGATTCCTAGCAGACCACTCGGGAGCCGGGTTACAGGGTATGTTGTCAAGGGCTGAGGGCTCTGCTTTGTCTTCTGGGCGTTGGAGGCAACACTCCCGCCACTGAGGGCCTCGATTTTTCCTCGGTGGGGCACCGAGGCTCTTGCCTGGGTTCTCTCCCTCTTTGTTCCTGTTTGTGCCTTGGTTTAGAGCAGTGGTTCTCAACCTTCCTAATGCCGTGACCCTTTAATACAGTTCCTCATGTTGTGGTGACCCCCCATTTCATTGTTACAAATTGAACATAATTAAAGCATAGCGATTAATCACAAAAACAATATGTAATTATATATGTGTTTTCCGATGGTCTTAGGCGACCCCTGTGAAAGGGTCGTTCGACCCCCAAAGGGGTCGCGACCCACAGGTTGAGAACCACTGGTTTAGGCTTTTCTTGGGCAAGCTGGAGAGTGTCGGTTCTTGAACCCATGGGAGTGTGTCCTCCCAGCCTCTGCCACAATTCATAAAAACTGCCCTATGGGAGCCAGCCTTGGGAAACCCCTGAAGAGGCCCAGCTGGGGGCAGTTGCTGCCTCTGCCACCCTTTCCAAACGAAATCTCGCACTTGGAGTCCATTTCTCTGAAGCCTAGTGCTGGGGCAATCTGAGTTTCCTGTCGTCTCCTCCCTTCCCTCTTGAAATGCTACCTTGAGCTGTGTATACACCCAGGAGGGGGGCAGGGGGAGAGGAAGGACCTGCTTCTGTTGTGACGGTGTGCTTCACCTAAGGGTGAGGTTTGCAGGCGATGGTCCAAATCAGACATCTTAATTCGTAAGTCCCTCAAACCCCTGTCTGCTTGGGCCTCTGGCAAGACCCAGAGGGGCCCAAAATGAGAAGAGAAAAGGAAACTAAAAGGAGATAGATAGATAGATAGATAGAGCAAGCCTTGTGTGGAGCGGGAGTGGGGGGGAGGGGGTGGATGGCACCACTTCTAGGCACAGGGCTGGGAGACAAGGCCCAGCAGCCCTGTGGAGCTACTAGGATTGTTTAACCCCTGGAACCGGAGCCCAACAGTGTGGGATGATTCCAATCGATCGATACTCCTGGCGGAGAAGGCCTCAGCTTTTCTTCTCCATTTGCTCCAGTCCCCTCGTGCTCCCGAGTACATAATACCTACTTACCAACCCAGCTTCTGTGTCAGTGTCTGAAGAGACTGATCTACCGACCCCAAACTGAAAAGCCTTCTATGTAATAATGACCACTCAACACGCTTGTAGTTGCTGATAGAATGACCAGATAAAAAGGCTAAAGCTCTTGTCCCTTTTCAACTTGGGGTAATAAAACAGACACACCAAATTTGAATGCTTGAAGCATTCAGGAGGAATTTCCCACTCTCTGAAGGAGGCAGTTTCAGAGGCAGTTTCGGGGCTCCTCCTAAAAGCCCCAGAGGAGTCATCCTGGGACTCTCAATGGTGGGGTTCCCGCAGAATTGCCACACGTATCCTTCAACCCAGCAAGCTTGGGGTCATTTCGGAGTGCTAACAGTAAAATATGACTTGCCACACCACCTTCAGATACATAGGCAGGAAGGCAGTGCTTTTTTTTTTTTTTTTTTTTTTTTTTTTAAGCTCTGTCCTTTCCCCCACAGGCGTGAGGGGGCGACAGCGCTCTGAGATGGGCTGGAATGGAATAGCTGTCATCCAGCCTTTAACTGTACCCCCCAAAGACCAGCTGCCAAGTTCCTTCTGGCCGCCTATGTCCAGGAAGCTAGCACGTGCTAGAGCTCTCAGGAGAGAGACTGGGGGGGGGGGGGGCGGCGGAAGGGGGGGACTAAGACAAAAGGGAACCACACTGTTGGGAATTGTCAGTAAATCTCCAATTTATAACTCACCGCTACTATCTATTCACTACTTAATCTTTGCTAGGAACCAAGAGCAAATCAGAGAAAAATGTAGGAGAGGATGAAGACTAAGCTAAAGGAGAGAGATAAAGTAGACTTCTAAATGCAAGCAAAAGTACTTGGAGTTCCCCGATTTGAAAAAGCTCTTTCGGGCAAAGCTAGTTTTCTTTTTATCTTCTCAGATCATCACCGTGGGGCCGCTGGAGGCAAAGGCTGAGGTGGTCAGATCGGAAACGCCCCCTCCCCAAGCCTGGGTGAAAATGCTGTCTGTCACGTCCCCCAGGCCGGGCCGGTGTCGGTAGAGCGCACCCCATAAGCCAGGCTGGGCGGTGCGAGGAAAGCCCGGGGCGTGGGAGAGGAAGCCGTGCTTTCCCCTCCGGAAGCTCGTTCTGTGCGGCTGACTCAGAACCCACAGAACCGCGTGAGTCCCACTGTCCCCGCCTATGGAAATCACTGCCACTACGGCTTATCCCCCTGATGGCCCGCGGGCCCCGAGAGATCGCTCCAGTCCAAGAGAAGCTGCCCAACCCTGTTTGCAGTATGGTACAGTGTGTCCTCCTAGGTGGGGTGCCTGGACACTCAGACCCTATGGGCCCGCGGCTGGATCCCAAGGACAGCGCAACTGCCACGCGCACCTCGCTGGCTCTGTGCGCACAAAAGCGCGCAACTGCAAGAAAGGCGCAGCCACTGCTGCGTTTTTCTCTACAGCTCCCGCCGCCCACGCAGGAGGTGTCTGTGCTCCTAGAACAATAGAGAGCTGTACCTCGCGGCTCCGCCGCTAGAGGAGGCACAAAGAGCCAAGGCAGCTCCAGAACAATGTAACCAGCGCATCAACTCGTCCCCTCCCGCAGGTCGTCAGCCCTCCCCGCCGCGGCGCGACGCGCACAATCAGCGTCCGCTTAATGCAAAGGCGGAGCCTGTAGCCCACGGCCAAGATGCATTAACTAACCTGCATCTTAATTTCTCAGCACCTCTTCCTTGAGAGCGCCTAACCTCTCTCCAAGCCCAGCCAAACCTCGGCAAATCCCAGCAAACGCTAGGAGCGGGGCAAGGGTGGCTGGCGAGTGAGGCACAGCGCTCTCCATTCTTAGTTTCTCTTCCCCCATTCTCCCGGAGGTTAATGTGGCAGTCCAGACCCTCATCCGTGCACCCTCCCCTTGCTGTGGACAGTGACATGGGAGCTAGCCCAAGTCGGTTCTTTGGGTCAGAAAATCCCTGCGCCAACGCCAAGGCCGAAGAAGGGCTCAGGAAGCGCTTACAGTCTAGCGAGCCACCAGTTCCCGGTGTGGGCAAGGCTGTGTGTGACTCCTGCCAATAATCAAAGAAGTTTGCCTGATATGGTGGGTAGGAGAACAGAGAGATCTTTTTCTCTTCTGAAGAGCAAAGCCCTTCAACCGACTCCATACAGGGAGACTAGGCAGTTTGGAAAACTGAAATGTATTGTTTAAGCAAGTGTTCAAGTGCACAAGGTTTTGGACAAGGGCAATACCTGGTCTCCGTGAGTCCTGGAAAAAGAGGGCTCCTAGTGGATACCGGGGACCCCATCTCGCCTCGGAAAGACAGGGCAAAATTGACACATTGAGGGAGGCAAATGAAACGTGTGTGTGTGTGTGTGTGTGTGTGTGTGTGTGTGTAGGGGGGAGTCGGTAGATCAAAGCTGTAGACAAGGAGGAAGGAAAAGAAGAAAAACAGAAGGGAGAGCAGAAAGAAGAGGAAGAAGAGAGAAAGGAAGTGGAACAAGGAATAAAGTCAAGAACAGGAAGTGTGTAGAGGATAGCAGGAGAGAACCCGGAGAAGTGCTAGGTGCGCTGACCCGCGGCCACAAGCCCCCGGCAGCGTGGCTCCAGGTGACTCTCTGGGCTTACCTGCCAGGCGTAAGGCGGACATGCGCTGGAACTCCGGCTCCTGCAGCCACTTCCACATCCTGCGGAAGGTCTCCCTGCCAGATTTGAGTTTACTCCACGGCTTTGGGTTCCGGAGCAGGTCGGAGAGAGTCCCCTGAGACCGGCACAGCACCCTCTGCGCGAAGATCGCCTGCGGAATGCTGTAGCGCTTCAGCTCGGCGGTGATGCGCTGGGCCACCTCTTTGGTGTTGATCTCCTCCAGCTGGCCGGATGTGGCCACCTGCGAGCCCGACGAGGACGAGGGTGGACGTTCGCGGCTGGGTGCCAGCACTGGCCCGTGGGACTGAGCGTGACCCGGGTGATGCAGGCCATTGAGGTGCGACATCATGGCCGCGGGCGGGGTGCCCAGGCCCCGGGACAGGTGCTGCTCGCCGCGGGTCAGCATGGCAGTGTGGTGCGCGTCGAAGTTGGGGCTGAGCATTTTGTCGTGGCCCGGCGGCCCGTAGTTGGGCAGGCTCTGCTGCGCGTTGTGGAGGCCACCCAGCCCGTTGCCCAACGGCGTGGCGCCCAGCGGGGACAGGCTCTGGCTCATGCCCGGCATCTCCTTGTAGGGGCTGTAGAGGTTGTTCATGGCCGGGAGCCCGCGTTCATCGCGCATGAGGGTGAAGCTGCCGCTGACGTTGCCCGACAGGCGCTGGTGGTGGTGGTGGTGGTGATGGTGGTGTGGGTGGTGGTGGTGAGGGTGCGGGTGGTGGAACTTGTCCGACACGGTGGAGATGGGCGGCAGCGGCTGGAGCGGCGTCAACGTGGTGTAGGTGTTGCTCATGCCCATCCCGGGCGGGGACGAGTCGCAGGACATGCTCATGGCGTGATGGAGCGGGATAGAGAGCTCGGGCCGGTAGTCGCCGCCGTCCAGGATCGAGGCCATGCTAGTGACCATGGCCGAGCGCGACGCCGCCGCCGTTGCTGCTGCGGCGTGCCCGGTCTTGTGAACCGTTGGTCTGGCTCGGGCCCCGCAGTGAC
>NW_005871084.1:2090067-2096723 GCF_000147115.1 Myotis lucifugus | reverse complement strand
CCAGGGTGTGCCCGTGTCTGCCTGAGTGTTTTGAGTGGGAGCCTGCGTGCGGTGTGCGCCCCGAGCTGCGGGCGGGCGCGCCCGGGGTGGTGGCGGGGTGGGGGCGGACGGGGCGTGCGTGCGGGAGAGGAGAGGGGGCGGGGAAGGAGGGAGGGATCACCGAGCCCCGCCGCTCGGGCCGGCGCGCAGCCTAGCCATGTCCCAGCCCGCTCCGGTGCGGACGGCTTCTGTTTGGGTGAGCGGGAGCTGTCCAGAAGGGCTCTGCCGCTGGCCGGGGCAGCCAACCTACCCTCCCGGACCCGGGGCGGGGCAGCGCCCGATGAGCGCCGCCGACAGCCACTCCGAGGCCACGGCTGGCCTGGGGGGCGGGCCTCCTGCGCACATCTACCAATGGCTTAGGAGGAGGCGGGGCTGCGCGTTTCAGGTTTGGCTGACGGCTCTGTCTTTTTTTCTCCTCTGCCACTGGAATCAAACGTCAAAGAGAGGGAGGGAGGGGAAGAAGGGGTAGAAGAGGAAGAGAGAGGCAAGAGTGCGAGCGAGGGACAGAAATTATGTTAAAGATGTCGCGCTGTGTCTCCCCCCTGCCCCCCACCAACAGCTGCGATCTGGGGAAAAGGGCCTTGCTTTAGTTCCCTTCGCTTCACCCCAGAGCTTTTCTCGAGGCTCGAAAGCTGGGAGGAAAGGACTCTGCTACTTGCTGGTGTAAAAACAAACACAGGTCTCAGCAAGCTGGGAGCGTCCCTAGCTGGGAGCCAGTAGTTTTAGCATTTTAAAATGCAGGCGCCAAGGTATTCTAATGCAGGGCAAATTCCCGAGACTGGGGCGTGCTCCGTCTACCGCCCGAGAGGAACTCCTGCGCCCTCGCCGCCTGTGAGCTGCGGCAGGCGGACGCAGCAAGCCCACAGGCGGCTCGGCCCGTGGTCGTGCATGCAAAGTTAACACAATAATATCATTTAATTATCTGGCGAGCCCATAAATCTCCCTGTTATGAGGCTTCAGAAGGGCCCTGCTAGATTGCAAAACAAAGCTAGAACTCCAAGAGCTTCGGTTTCAATGTGACCAAATGCTTGCCTCATTAGAGACTTGTTAATTTTAAGAATTGGCGGCGGTGGTGTGGGGGTGGGAGAGGGTGGGGGGTGGGTGTTGGGGCAAGATTGTTGCCGCTGCCTAAAGTGAGCAAACTTCTCCAGGGGCAGGGAGTATGTAAACCGTCTGGGAAGACACCCGTGGATCTTTCCCCAACCAAACACACATACGCGCGCGCACACACACTTCTCTCGAATCCCGGGAGAGGAACACCCCGGATTAGGGCTGTGGTAGATGCCATGAAGCCTTGGCAGACATTGGCATATCCAAACCTTGTTTCTGAAAAGACCAGAAGAACCCCGGCAAGTTCTAGAACGCTCCCAAGCCGCAGCTTTAAAAAGTACACCTTCTTTTACCTAGAAATTCCGTTATTCAGTAACCCCGGAGTGGGGTCGAGAGAAGGTGGAGGTTTCTGCAACTTGGGTGGGTGCCCGGAGAGAGGTGGTTGAAGACAGAGCCACCGGACACTGAAAGCCTTAAAAGTAGCAGATTCTTCCAAAGCAGGTTGCGGCTCTGTTTGCCTCCTGAAGATTCAAGCTAGCTGAGGTTGCGCAGATGTTGCCTTTGTTTAAAGAGACAGTAATTAAGGACAGGGTGGACATAAGTTTGAGAAGCGTGACCTATTTTCTTTTGATCAGCTGTCAAAAAGAAGAGCAGGGGGTCTCCTTAAGACAGCCCCCTCCAACCACTTCCAGCTGTTAGAGAAAACTTGCTAGGAAAACAAGGACACAGTCTGGAATACTGTATGTGCCTTCCAGGAGCTTGAGAAAGGGTTGAAAATAGTTCTTCGTCTCCCTGACCTTTTAGGGCTGCTCTCCTCTCTTCTAGCTACAGAGCCTCCCAAGCCCACCCCATCCCACACCATCCTGTCGCATGAAATGTACAGTGATGTTACTCACAGGTCTACTATTGAGCTCCGGACAATACCTTACCAATTATTATTTCAAATAGCTGCTTCTCTGTAATATCAAAGCCTGGGTAGGAAAGTGGACTGTAGACACATTTTTCTGGATGCTCACCTCTGTAATGTCACAAAACTAGACCGGTGAAATAATTCAGTTTTCTGTTTCTCTGCCTTTTCTCTCCCTCTCACCCTCTCCTACTGTCTCTCTCCCCACACCCCACCTTATATATGGCAGCTGGACACTTGGGATAATTTGAAACAGTTATTATTTGAAAAATACACTGAATTGAACAAAAGGCAATAAGAGTGCAAGGTGGGGGAAGGAGTCTGTCTGGTATGCCCTGGTGCTGAAGCAGCCTCCTCTGCCCTGGCTTCAGCCTCAAAGAGTGGCCAGTGACCCCAGGCTTGGGCATTGATAGGCAGTGCCTCTATACAGAAAACTAAATATACAAATTGCCATTTCAATAATTTTTCAAAATGATAAAACTCATTTACCAGGCTATCAAGATAAATATCCTAGGAATTGCATTTCGGTGTGCCTGGGAGCAGTCAAGTACTGGGGAGTTGAAAGGTGAGTTGCATATTCTCGCTGCCTAGCTCCCTCCCTCCCTCCCTCCTCCCTTTCTCCTCCCTCTCTCCCAACGTAGCTCCCCCTTCCCTCGATCAATATTGGCGATCTCAGGGAAATCATGAAATAGTATTGGCTTCTTTGTGTATAATTTCATTGGGGTAGATTAAAGCAGATTTTTCACGTTGTTTTTCTAATGGCGGTTTGAGGTTTTATATTTCAAACCAAAACCCACTTAAAAGGAAAATTAATGGGTATGTTTAGTCAGCCTCCTAATTTTCTACTGAATTAGGTTTGCGTGCCCTTTTCCCTTTCTTTCTAAAAAAAAGGAAGAATATTTATTTTCTACTTGAAAATAATTTTAAGAACATCAGTACTAATAAGGTTTTCAAATATGTTTTAACATATCTTTGACGTTTCTTTTTCTATTGTTTTTTAAGAAAATAAAAAAAGCTTTCTAACTGCCCCTTGTTTAGGACATAAACACTAGGCTTCACAAGTTCTTCGACTCAGACTTTTTTCTTTTAATTTGAAGTCACATGCCTTTTCCCCCTCTTCCCGTTGGCATTTGATTCGCAAATAGACTATACGGAAATGTGGTAGCAGGAGAGCTAGTTCATGACTAGTAGAATCTGGACAAACAGTTGCACTAGCCATTTTATCAGGGGCAGGATATCCATTTCTTGGTGTGCCACATCCACAGGTCTGATTTTCTTTAAGATCAAACACTTAAATGGGTCAAAAGAAGCCTTTAAATAAAATGCAGCTTTGAAGACAAATGTAAAACCTATTGTACTGTAAAGGGAAAAAAAAATCTGAACTTGAGCTAGCAATTGCAGAAAACGACTGGACATTTTTACTGGAATTTTTTACTTTTCATATGTGTTTTCACATTAAATTGTTTTTAGGCTCTAAGAGGGAGAAAGCAGTGGACATTCAATTAAAACAGAGACCCTATAAATTATTCACACACACAAAAATAAACAGCCCACAAGTAAACCCAGTCTGGATAAGGGGCCCAACAGCTTTGTTTTCACCAAACAACAGTAACCGCAACCCAAATCCCGGAAAGAGGAGGGCTGCTGATTCCCACCCACATGTTCAAAATGCTGGAGAAGGTTTTGTGTTGAGCAGAGCACATTTGTGCTACAACTAGGTTTGTCTGAGCACGACAAAAAGACATAATGGTGGGTTGATTTGGACTATTTTATTTTTGTCCTTCCCCAAACCATCTGGCGTGTGAGTGTAGGGGTATTGATCAGGATCTGTGAGCTGCAGACCCCATGCCAATCTATAGCGTTTCTGGCAATCAGCATCGCCCATGAATTGCAGCTGTCTGTGCAGCTCCCGAACAGAAATCTTCAAAAAAGTCCCCCCCTTATCAAACACATCATCCGTTCAGGGGTAAGTCAATATCTTTTCTTTGTCATTCCGTGAGCCAGGATTATGCAGGAGAAAGTTTTTGTTGTTGTTGTTGTCTGTTGTAGCTGCCGCTGCTGCGCCCCCCCCCCTTTTTTTTAAAGGAAAGAGAGCAATTTTCTAGCCTTTGAATGGAAATGGGTTTCCAGAAAGGCCTCAAGCGTTTGTACGAATGGACGACAAATGCTGTTTAAATATTGTGGGGGAATTCCAAGAGGAGGGAGAAATTCTTCTGTTGCTATACACAAATAATAAGTGGTAATACAGGGTGCCTTTTAACGGAACAGAATTGTCTCCCCCTTTTCCGGAGCCCCTGGTGATGAAGACACCGCAGGTCTCTGTGATTACACTTGCAGATGGACGGTGGGTGCTGGTGGTGAAAAGGGAGCCTGTGGAATTCTGGCTCTGTTTGATATCTCCATTAGCTTCAATTGTCCTCTGCTTGAAAGCTAGGGCTAGTTGAGCACTGGGAGAGGAAAACTAAAACCAAAGCCCCACGAACTCCCTTCGGCCTCTCAGCTCAGAAACTCATTGACACATTTAGATTTCGGTTGAATCTAGGAAAGTTTTGTTTTTTTTTTAAAAGTTGTCCAGGTGGTGAGACGGAAGCAGTCCTTCCTCCATGTGAATGTTGTTAAAAATCGAAAATGCCAGGTTAGTTGGCAGAGCTGGCAAGGGACTGACCGCCCTTAACTTTTTGGCGGACAAAGAACACTTTGCGCCGGGGTGGGGGGAGAGTTGGAGTTGGTTAGTGTTCTTTTCACCCTCAGCTGGCCTCTTGGGGGGGGGGGATGAAGGTACAGGAGAGCCTTCCCTTAGAGCCCCAAGCCCAGTGCCTAGATTCAAAAGTGGGGAGTGGGGCAGTAGGGGTGGCTGGGCTGGGGGCAAGCCCTACCACAGCCTCAGTAGCCCACGGGCGTGGAATGGTCAGTCTTGGGGGAGGGAGGAGAAGACCCCCACCCCCACCCCAAAGAGCGTTGACACCTGCTTCAGGGGCTGGAGTCCGGAGAGGCATCCAGAACATGGAGCACTGCAGAGGTACTCTGCTGGCGCGTCCACCTGCCTAGTTTTGAAGAAAGCCAGGGACTAGGTCACCCACCTTGATCAACACCACCCCCCTCCACTCCTATAGATAGGGAACTGTTGGAGTTTTGTGTCCTCAGGGACATACACACACGCACACGCACACACGCATGCATGCACGCATCCCTGCCCTCTCTGGCGTTCCTGGCCCCCTCGCCGGAGGAGTTTGGGCAGGAGTGGGTGTTGGGGCCTCTGATCCCGGCAGGAGGTCACTGTCGCGGGGGGCTGGGTTTTGGGACTGCGGCCTGGAATTCGGGGCCCATCACAGAACCTTATCTGCCCCCTCCCCATTTCGGTTCTGTTTTCGTGGCTGCTATCACTGTGGAAGCGGTGGGAGACATAATTTCATTCTTTCGGGAAAATCAAATTCAAAGAAGCAAAGGGGAATGTGAGGATTCGAACCTGCGAAGATCAGAGGGTTTCTTCCGGGTGGGGGCGGGAAGCCACCAGCACAGTTCTCACAAGAACGACTTTTTCTCGAAAAAAACATGGCACTGGAACAAAGCTACTTGGTAGCCGAAGAGCGAGGATGGCTTTGCTCTGAATGGGCTTCCAGTTCCTTTCCCAGGACGTCCAGTTCCCGTCCCTGTAGCCTTTGTGGCTCTGCCATCCCACTTTCTTTTTGACCGTGGATTTCGGAAAATACAACTCGAGGGTGCTGGAAATAAAGTTTTCCTCTCCCCGGTTGTCACCCCACGAAAGACAAACCGGCGTGAGGTCCTTTTGTTCAGGTCAAGTTGTGCGTGAAATCTTTTTGTTGTCCTTTCAAAGGGAAGGCAAAAGTTGCAGTAAAAAGGACAAATTTAACTGAAAGTGGAGCCGTTTTCAAGTTGCTCCGAGACCCTAAGCACGGGCATCGCCTTTTATTTATGACCTTCTTAAAAACGATCACTGATTTATTTGCTCTGGACATAACTATTTGTGATTTCGTATTCAATAGTGTTTAGGTATTGATACAAACATCCAGGACTTCCTCTCTCTATGAAAATGGTAGATTTTAAAAGTCTTTTTGTGTAATTTCAATTGTCTAGCTACCATGGAATTTTAAAAAAGTATACAGTATATTTTTTTAAAAAAGAGTTGGCCAGATTTTAAACTTGAGAAGTATTATTTCCGATTTCAAAATATAACATTTATATTTGAAACGAAGAAAACCGAGGATTTAAAATGTTTATGCGAATCAGATCATTTCTAAAAAAAAAAAAATCAATATATATTTTTAGATTCCTTGGCCTGAGCTCCCAAACATGACATAACCAAGGGAGTCGGAGCTGATCTTACAAAATAACACGATCAAAAGGACACACTCAGATGACTGAAGGAGCATTTTATCTTTGGAAAATCGCTTCGATGTCACTTTCGGGGATTTTTAATTTTTTGTTTCCAAACGTGTAACAAAAAGCAGCTCTGCCGGACCGCAGGTTCGGAGGCGGCCGCTGGGTCACGGCGGGACGCGGCCCCCGAGGGCCCTGGAATCAGCCCCTGGCCGCCGGGCACGGGCGGTCTGTCTGCTTCCCAAGAACCGGGTGTCGGGGCAGCCCGCCCCGGGGCTGGGAGAGCCGTGCCCGCCGCGATCCCGTCTCGGAGGGAGACCTG
>NW_005871084.1:2089161-2089967 GCF_000147115.1 Myotis lucifugus | reverse complement strand
GCCAGGATTGATGTCTAAATCAATGCCGTTTCTAGGCGCTTCTCTCGGCTCCTCTCCATCTTCCTTAGCGGCAGATCGCCTCCCGAGGGTGGGCTTCCTCTCCCCGCGCAAAGTCAGTGTCCGCCCCAAACCGAAACCGGAGCCCCACGGGGCGCGGAGGGGCCGGGGCGGACCTGCCGTCAGGACCGACCGGACAGGCGGGGGGACGGCCGGCCTGGCAGCCGCGCCCGTCGGCGCGCCCGCGCCCCCTCGACCTCCTCCCGCAGGCCGCCCCGCGCCCTCCCGATTCCGCTTCTCTCCCGCACCCGGAGCGGCGCCCCGCACCCGGAGCGGCGCCCCGCTCGCCTCCGCGCTCCCCCCACCCCCAACTCGGACCCAGGGCGAGGCCTGTCCCCGTCCGCCCTCCTGGCTCCCAACTAGGCCCCCGATTTGATGGCAACTGGAAGGGGGAGACCCCTCGTTTCAGACGCTACGGCAGGCCCGGCCGCTCTGATTTAATTATTCTCTGATGAACTAGACAGCTGCAATTGTGAAAAATCAGCGGCCATGATCGATTCCAGGAACGAGTAGGGGGTGAGGAGGCCGCGGGGGACAAGGGGGCAGTCGGCCCGGCCCTCGGGTGCCCTGGTCCCGGCGGCCTGGCCCGACCCCGGCCCCGGCCGAGCGCGCAGGGCCGGCCCCGGCCCCGACTCCGCTCCCCGCACTGGGCCGGCGGGGTGGGCGCGCTCGAGGCCGACGGGCCTGGCTCCCCTCTCGGCCTGCTCCCGCCTCCGGTGGAGGAGACGAAATATAATTAATCCCAAAGG
>NW_005871084.1:2041079-2089061 GCF_000147115.1 Myotis lucifugus | reverse complement strand
GCGGGGAGCTCCTCGCCCGCTGGCGAAGGCCGAAGGCTCCCAGGGCCTCGCTGCCCTGCGCCCTGTGCCGCGCCCGGGACGCCGGCTCCCCGCGCTGCCGCCCTCCTCGAGGGCAGGGCGAGCCCCGTCCGGTGGACGACGGTGAGTTCCAGCCTCCGCACCACCGGCTCCGGGTGCCCTCGAGGCAGGAGCCGGGAGCCCGAGGGCAGTGGGTTCCATGTCCCTCTTCTTGGACCCGGGCACTGGGTTAGGCAGGCTTTCAGAACAAGGAGCTGGCACAGTTGTGTGGCGAATACAAGCTAAAGAAGCCATTAGGGTTATATTGATGCAACACTGTAGAAGGATTTGATGTGGCCAGATAGTGTCTGAAAAGCCGTGTGTGTGTGTGTGTGTGTGTGTGTGTGTGTGTGTGTGTGTGTACGCGCGCGCGCGTCTATATCAGTAAAGCACTGGAAGCCAGAGGGTAGTCCTTTGGTGTATACATTTTATGTTCTCTTCTTTGGTCGTATTAAATTCATATGGTTTTCCTTACAATTTGAAATTATTTTTTATACTACGTTTTATAGGCGTCACAAATTATACAGGGCATTTATAGGCTATGTAGAACAAAAATATTAAAGGTTTAAAGCGCCTCATCCCCAATGTTTCATTTTTCTTTCTTCTTAAAACTACTTTGAAGTATTTACTATCTCCCTTTGTTGGTAAAATGTGCTCTTTAGACCTTATCCTGAAAGAGGTGAGCACTGGCTCCTTGGAGATCAGATATAGAGTCAAAAAGGGACCTCAGAGGTTCATCACAGTCTGTGGGGCTGAGCATAGGTCACTGAACACAAAATGGCCTTTCCCGGCTTGCTCACTGAGATGGTTTAATTGATGTTGTAGTGGTCTCCAACTATCAGGCTGGGGAAACCTGGCTTTGGGCTTTGTGTTCCCATCAACCAAATATGATGCCCATGTGAAGTTCTTTACCGTATCGACCTAAATCGGTAAAAAGAAAGTGACATTCTTAGGACAGTTTTGAAACATTATGCTTTGAATCACCATGTTTCAAACCTGGCTTGTAATGAGAAATGTGGAAAGCCCTTAAACTTTTCCATCTGGGCTTGTGAAAGATTTCTGAAAATCCTGTAAATGATATGCTGTATACTAGTACATCTGCTACAAAACTATGATATTTGGTTTGGATGTAAATTAGTATTAATTTGCCCCCGCCCCCGTTTTTTAGTATTGATCTAAGTAGGGGATTTTCTAGGGGAAAGAGTGAGCTATGGTTGATTTCACTTCAGTAAATGTGGGGGTGAGTAGAAACAGTTGGTTGAGAGTCCTCTGGTCCCATGCACATGGAGGTCAAGGTTCTGGATTCAGGCACATGCCCCCATTGCTTGTGGGCTTGATCACCGGTAGGGGGCGTGCAGGAGGCAGCTAGGTTGATATTTCTCTCTAATGGATGTTTCTATCTCTCTCTCTCCCTCTTCCTGAAATCAATAAAAACATATTTCAAAAGTACAAGCCGGAGGTTAGATAGATTCATATGATTAAAGCAAACATTCTTGTGCTTTGTTTTGCATTTGCAGATGCTGTTTCCTCAGTGACTCAGATGGTGAATGTCCAACCACAGGGGACTTGGTGAATGTCAGTCAGTTCATAGCTGCTGAAGTTTTAGTTCCTATTTATAGACTTTTTTTTTTGGAGCTATTTGACTATCTAATTTCCTTTGAGAAAAAATTGTTTTACTTTCTTTTATGTTCATATTTTAATTTTATTCCCCAGCTCTTATGTTAAATATTGTAACTTAAATAGTGGAACATTAGTGGGGCAGCAACCAGGTGCAATATTCAGAATATGGGAGAGTTCTTGGAAACTGTAAAGTGTTATACAGAAAATTGGTGATGGTTCATTGACTCATTAATTTATTTCTTCATTTAAGAAATATAATTTGAAAACATCCTAGGTGCCTTTGGTTTCCAAGTAAGAGAAGTTGTCTTTAATTTAGGTAGAAAAGAACTTCCATGGAAGGAACCATGTAGCTCACAGAGGCAATAGGAATACAAGAGAGTCAAGCTTGGAAAGCAAGCAGAAATCAAGGGACAATGGGAACAGCAGCAAAGTCAAGGTCACACTATGCAATAGATTGGTTAGGAAGCCTCTGTGGTCACTGTTGTCTGTTGCTACTGCCAAGAGAGACAGGCTATCCCTGTGTTTTTATGTTGTCTCTGCAAGAGCCAGTGGGGGAGGGGGATGCCCTCTCGTAGGGCATATACCAGGATCCTAGCTATCCAAGGGTGAGAAGGAGGGGCACTGATTCTACTGCACACTTTAGGGGATCATTTGAAATAAGTTTGTTTGGATAGTGGGCAGCAAAAAAACAGAAAACAAACAAAAAGCACCCTGAAATATGTTACTACTTAGGTGCTGGGGGTAGAACAATGAACAGATTAGATATGGTCCCTGCTCTTAAGAATCTTACATATTATTGGAGTGAGGATGACTGTTCTTTTTTTGTGTGTGTATGAAGAAGGGAAAAAAGAAAGCAAAGAATCATTCAGCCCTCATCTCAAAGTAATGGGCTAAGTTTCCCCTTATTTCCTCCCTATTCTTATCTTTTGGGTAAGGTTGGAAGTTAGTTAGGGGAAGTTAGAAATTACTGATTTAGGGAGTGCTGTGTCTAGTCCATCACCTGCAATCTCAAGGTCAAGGGTGTGGTGGAAACAAGATCTGGATCTGGAGGCGGAGCGGGCAATCCTGTTGTCTAGTGCCCTCCTCATGCAGCTGCTCTCCAAAGTCCTTTCCACACATGCTCCCCTTTTATTAAAATGGGGTCTTTATGATTATTGGGTTAATTTCCTGAGGGCTCTTTTTTAGATATCCTAAAACTGAATCCAAGTTGTTATGGGGTTTATAGCCTTAAAAGCTATTTCTGATGGGATACTTTTGTAATGATTAACTTCATATTCCAAAAAGGTTTTGGGATTCTCTTTTAAAAATGAATTTTAAAAAATTTTGAATTCTGAGTGATCTGATTTAGTGAATGGGGTTGTTGCTTCAAGTTTTAAATTATGTTCTGAGTTTGTGGTCCCTAGCTGTAATTAATTTTCAGACCAAGAAAGGAACAGAGGGCAAAGAATGAGAGACCAGAACCTGTCATGATTTAAAGTGATCAGTGAGACCAGAATTGCATCAGAGTCATGTCATTTCTGAGTATTTACTGCACATTTTTTTCTTTTGAACAGGATTTTAAGTTTTAAGTAAAAAAATTTACCTGATGGGGCAAAGCCCTATTTAAACCTTGTTTCTTCAAAGTGGAACCGTAGCGATATTTACTATATCATCAAAGTGTTCTGACTGGAAAGATGTGGGGACAGTTTCAAGGGTCATGTTTAACATTAGGTTTGTTTCACAATATAAGTAAATTGCAGAAACCCTTCATATTTTGTATTCTTGGTATTCTGAAAAATGGGTGTCAATCAAATGATTGTGTATTAAACCAGGGTCACTTGCCTTGTAAATGAGCCTTCTTTAGGACCTATTTTAAAAGTGAATAATCTCTTGGAAAACCAAAGAATCATTACAAATATATATACTTAAAAGATTGATTTCTGCATGTTGGGGTTGCTTACAATAGTAGAGGTTGGCGTGGGGTGGAGGGGAATGAAACGAGCAGTGGGAGGAGTCACATTTATAGGAGTTTATTGATCCAAAGCGTGGTAAGATTTTTTTTGCTTGGCTTATTCTCCCCTTCTCTATGCCATTTCAAATCCCACTCATCCTTTAATATACCAATATGAAAAATTTCTGAATGAGACCCATAGTAGGAAATGGATTTTATGTTGCAACCCTAGTACATATACAGTATATACACATTTCAGGAAGGAAAGACACCTTTTAAAAGTGCCCTGTTGTAACCAAACTTGTATTTGAAATTAATTGCTAAAGTAGAGAGCCTTGTCTGCTGGTTCTGGATTACTTTTTTCTCTGTATAGTGTTTGTTTTTCTTGCTGCTCATTTAGCACATGCCATCTAATGCTTGGTATTGTTATTTGTGTATGCGGTTCACTGGCTGCTTTAGATAGTTCTGATGCCATCCTGGAGGGAAGTCTCTAATGACATGCCATAGGGCTCTTTATCCTACCATGTTCAATATTTTTTTTATTAAAGTCTTCACTGAAGGTTAGAAAGATTGCTCATCAAATTTGTAGGTGACACAGAGCAAGTAGCCATAGCTAATATATTGAAAGGTGAAATCAAGATTCAAAATGAAACATGAATGTTGGAATGAAAACCAACATGATATAATTTAACAAAGACCAATACAAAAGACCTTTATTGAGGCTAAAAAAATATAAATCAAGGGAGGTTTCTGGATTGTGACAATAATGCATGTGAAAAGATGGGGATATAAATCTTACATACATGCAAAATGGCTCAAAAATATTATTCTGTATAAAAAAGCTAATGTAATTTTATGCTGCATCAATAGAAATATGGTATATAGCTTGCAAGGAAGGTAACAGGTTCCCAGTGTTCTGGGCTGGAGATTTATCTGGCTCCAGTTACCTTATTTTAATATAAACATTGGTAAGTTAGAGATTAGCATAGGCCCTCAGGATGTGAAGGAAGAGGAAACCATGGTTTATGTGGAAGAGTTAGAGCAAATGTTTAGCCTAGAGAAGAGGCAAATAATACAGTACATGATTGCCACTTTAAATATTTACCTAGCTGTCACGTGGCAGAGGGGGTAGTGTTTCCTGCTCCCCAGGGCAGAGTTAGGACCAAAGGATAAAAGTGACAGAGGAGCTGACTTTGACAAGTTGCCGTATGAAGGAGTGAATTTTTCACCCAGATTTTTCACCCAGAGAAATACCCTGCAGAGGTTGAGTAACTATCTGGCTAGGATGCTAGTAGTAGGGATTAGGCAACCGGTTGAGATAGATGATCTCTCTGGTTGAATTTTATAATTCTCTGAATTGCATATTTGAAAAATAATACTATGAAAGTGAATTTATATAGATGATTTTAAGAGACACATTAATATTCCCGCTTGTGAGAACTTTAAATGTGCACAGTAGAGCATTTTTTATCTCAAAGCACTATAACACTATTCCTTTACTTTTTAAAAATACAACTTTGTGTTTTGTGTGCATTTGTAAAATCCAAAAAAGCCTGAAGACCAACATTTTTTTATCTCATGTTGAAATAACCTTAATTGAACTGATAGGGCACCATTTCAGTCTTTACTCCAGTTAGAATTAACATTCACATATACCTCTGTAGAATTATTATTGTATTTGATTATAGGGGGCTGTGCAGATCCTATTGGGGGTTATGATTTTTACCACTAACTTTCAAAATATCTGAAAAGTTCTTGATTCTCAGCTATCTATCTCCAAAGGATTTGGTTAGGGGTTGTTATTCTTAGTTGTCCTATAATTAAATAGTTCTTGTTTTTTCAGGGTAACTTGAATTGATTGACCAAAAATCTAGGCAATAAGCTCCATTATTTCCCCATGCTAGAATGATTCTCAAGAGCTATTGTCAAGTCCTTAAAACTTGTCACAGAAGGAACTTGCTCTATGAGCTACACTTCTACTAAATATTGAAGCAATAAGTTGCTCTGCCACTCCATATATATTTTATGAAGAGGTCAGTGGCAAATATTATCAGTGTCAAGGATCTCCTCTCAAAGCATAATTTGATAGTACTTAAGGCTGGCTCTGGGTGACAGTATCACACTTTTCTGGCCTAAGTGGAGTACTTAGTAAGATCAGGTAATTAATGGCTTTCGTTTTACAAATTATTTCTATAACTTTTACTCACTCTGCAGAACTTATGGGACACCTATGCTGACTCTCAGTGAGGCAACAGTGTTTACAAGATGAAGGACATGAAGATACTAATTTTAATATGCTCATTTCACCCTGAAAACAACCTGTAAGGTAAGCAGGACAGATATTATTGTTCCCATTTTAACAGTGCAAAAAAAAAAATGGAATCTCAGGGAAGTTAAGTGATTTGCTCAGGTTACACATCCAGTAAGTGGTAGAACAGGACTTGAATCTAAGGTTTTAATTCAGAATCTAGTTATGTTTCCATCATATTAACATATATTGAGAACCTGTTGTTTATCATATAAAATGTATCTTTTCTTCACCCAACCCTTATCAGAGTCATTTACTTTTACTTGGCTGCTCAGAATTCATGCCCAGTTTTTGTGTTTGGAGAATGCACTGTGAAATAAGTTTTTATTGGATATGGGTCTCCACTTATTACCGTGAAAGCCAAAAAGCTCAAACTCTTTGTCTTTCCATTCCCTGGCAGTTGGGAATCAGGAACATCAAGTAAGCTCAGCCAATGAGATACGCACCCCGCCCTCCAGCCCCGGGGTAAGACACCCGAACGAAAGAGTGGGGGCAGCCTAGAATTCAAGCTGGTGAAGGTGGTACATTCTGTGTCCAGCTGTGGCAGTTCATCAGCAGGCTGGATCTTTGGTTGTGATTCCTCATGCTTAATCTTTGTTGATTTCTGACTATTTTCTGGATGTGATTCTCATCCTTTTATGGTCTGTGCTGTGAGCCATCTGCTTTCCTTTCATGAAATTTGTCTGCAAAAGTTAGCAGGGGTTAGTTTCTGTTGTTTTAGACTAAGAACTTTAGAAGAGATTCATTTTATAGATGAGAGTTGTTAAGATTTTGGACATATTTTGAAGGGGGTGCTGACAGAATTTGTTGAGGGATTGGATATGGAATGTGAGAGAAAGAAGGGAATCAAAGACATTAGAATTTTTGCTCTGAATAATAGAAAAAATAAAGATATTATTAGTTCTAATTGTTTATTACTTACAAACAACCCCCCAAACAGTGGACTAAAACAGCAGCCATTTTTATTATTTCTGTTGGCTTGGTTGTCTCACAGCATAATGACTGGGTTTTGAGACTCAGTGCTCCCTGCAGGTGACCATTCCAAGAGAAGAAGCTGCATGGCCTTTTATGACCTAACCTCAGAACTCACATAGGGTCACTTTCACCATATTCTATGTCTAGAATTATTCACAGGCTCATCCAGATTGAAAGAGGAGGGGACATTGGAGCATCAAAGAATTTGGAGCCAAGAAAACAGAAATACCAATCAGAAAGGATATATGCACCCCTATGTTCATAGCAGCACAATTTACAATAGCCAAGATTTGGAAACAGCCTAAGTGCCCATCAGCAGATGAGTGGATTAGAAAACTGTGGTACATCTACACAATGGAATACTATGCTGCTGTAAAAAAGAAGGAATTCTTACCATTTGCAACAGCATGGATGGAACTGGAGAGCATTATGCTAAGTGAAATAAGCCAGTCAGAGAAAGATAACTATCACATGACCTCACTCATTTGTGGAATATAATGAACAGCATAAACTGATGAACAAAAATAGAACCAGAGTCATAGAAGCATTGATTAGATTGTCCAACCTATGAGGGAAGGCGGGGGTAATGGGTTAAGAGATCAACCAAAGGACTTATATGCATGCATATGAACATAGCCAATGGACACAGACGGGGGGTGGGGTGGGGGCCACCGGGGAGAGTTCAATGGGGGGAAAAGGAGACTTATGTAATACTTTAAACAATAAAGAATTTAAATTTTTTAAAAAAGAACTTGGAGCCATGTTTAAAACTGTCATAACATTATTAAGGACCTCTAAGAATGAGGCATAGCTTCTGTGGGAAGCAGCGTCCCAACACAGTCAAGTATGAGTGAATCTTACAACTCTTTCGGTGTGATATTAATGTAGAGCAGCGATTTCAACTGGTGTGCTGCAGCACACTGGTGTGCCACAAGAATTTTTAAAACATGCAATGCCTGACTGTTTAGTCAGGGCCACTGACCTCTTTTCTTTTAGTTTGCCAAATAAAAAATGACAACAGCCAACACAACAATAGCCATCTGATGTGAATGAATCAAAATTATACCTATTGCTTTTGTCAGATTGGCAAAAAATATATTTTTTGGTGTGCCGCAGAATTTTAGTAATTAGTTTATGTGTGCCATGAGACTGAAAAAGGTAGAAAATTGCTGATGTAGATAATTAACATGAAGAAACAGCATTTATAATAGGAATGAATAAAAATATTTCTGCAGTATGTGACCTCTGTGAAATGGAGACCTGTCATTCAAATGCCAAATGCAACTCAGACTCTTAGGTAATCCTATATAATAAAAACCTAATATGCTAAGTGTCCGGTCATCTGGTTGACCATTCAACCAATCAGAGTGTAATATGCTAATGATATGCTAAGGTTGCTCAACCGCTTGCTATGATGTGCACTGACCACCAGGGGACAGTCGATTGGTCAACCAGTCGCTATGATGTACACTGACCACCAGGGGACAGATGTTCCAACCTGTAGGTTAGCTTGCTGCTGGGGTCCAGCTGATCTGGACTGAGCAAGTTGGGCCGGTCACACCCTGGAGCCCTCCTATAGTCCCTCCCTAGCTGGCCAACCTCCTGTGTCCTTCCCGGGCCCCGATCATTGCTCTGGTGGGGTCCCTCAGCCTGGCCTGCACCCTCTTGCAATCTGGAACCCCTTGGGGGATGTCGGAGAGCTGGTTTTGGCCCCATCCCGCAGGCCAGGCCGAGGGACCCCACTGGTGCACGAATTTGTGCACCAGGCCTCTAGTTTTTATATAATTATTATAGCTGTTTCTATGATAGCAGGTGGCTGCTCTGCTCATGCCTTGGGCTTTGTCCTGTGGAGGGGACCAGTGTTGAACAAAATTCCTGGCTTTGCCTGTTAGTTGGTCATTTACATGGAGGGGGGTGGTATTGGGAGAGGACAAATTCCACATTTCACAAAGGGGGATTGGTTCTAGAAATTAATGTGTATTAAGAAGGCATAGGTAGGAAGTGAGATTTGAGGTGGCTCTGGAAAAGAACCCTGTTTGGGTGATTCATAGAGTGGGGGTAATAATATAGATAAAGAGGAGATGAGGGGTAAGGGAAAAAGTTAACCTGTTCATAGGAAGGGAATACAGAGTTAGGGCTGTGTAAAGATGGGATCAAATGGGATGGATTGGACTGATGGAGCTTTTCCAAATCATCCCGATCTGGCCTTTGTTTGAGTGTGTTTTGAATTTTGATCAGTGTGCTTCCTCATAATATGTATGTCACCATTGAAGTGGTTCAGTGACCCAGGGGTCCAAATGCATGAAATCACTTTAAAGAGACAGATAGACAGGTTTCTAACCCTTCAGCTATTTGGCTACATTCAGGTCCCACTTAAGAAAATTACCTGGATTTAAGATAATCCTCAGAGGATTTTGGTTCCATTAAAAATTTTGAGCACAGGATAGATGTAATCCTTGATTCCTCATTTAATAAAATATAGAGGGAAATGGTGCACACACATCAGCACCCTGAAATAGCAGATGACTAGAAGTACCTTGATTGGAATACATTCAGACAGATAGAAATATGTTTGAAATCATTGGGTGACATTTCAGTGGTATTTCCCCTTCCCCTTTCCATTTTGCTGGAAATTTTTTTTTCCTTTCACAGAGTATTACAGAAGCATTTGCACTTGCTTGTATTCACAGAATGCCAAGGCATATTACTCACTGATTCCTTGCAAGTCAGGGAAAAGATTTTAACAAGTGTAAAACACTGCACTGGTTGCTTTGAAGTTAACTGCAAAGGAAGAGAAGGCCCCTGTTCTTGTTAAGGGGGCAAGGCTAAACATCTGAAAAATGTAAAATATTACATATTAAATATATTCATGCTAGTTTTAAAACTAGTTTTGCAAGCATCTTTTTGATACTAGCCATATATGGAGTGTTTAATATGTGTCAGATATCATAATACATGATCTCATTTAATCTTTCTAACAACTCCAATGAGGGAGGTATTGTTATCTTTACAGATAAGGTCCTCCTGGCAATTCTGAGGGGAGTCAGAACCAGCTTTTAAAATAGATTAGGAAACAGGCTCCCAATGCTAAATGACTTCCATACAGTTATTTTACCTTAATGACCTAGTCTTTTTAACCCTTTCTCATGGACCAGTGCACTATAATACCAGCATGTGAATTTTCTGACATTGTGTTAGTATTGTAATATCTTTATATATACCAACACTTTATTTATATCTTTGTGTTGGAATAAGCATGATGCTTTGCAATGAGTTTATTTAATAACCTGTGTAGCCTCATAGATTCAGAATGAGACCTGGAGGGAGGTATACCACCAGCTTTGGAGAGGGCAGCTAGATTTGATTAAGTGGAGAACTTACTGAAGATGATGGAACCTAGACAAGAAACTTCTGCTGTATCGGTGCAGACTCTTTAGGCCAGGTGGTGATGTGTGTGAGCATGGCTATCTTAGATTGGGTACTTGAAAGTAAACTTTGAGGCAGAGTTTTATGCAGAGAGTTTATTGTGAATGAATTCAGGAGATACATCTGTAAGGTAGTGGGAAGGCGGGATTGGGCAGAGGGAGAAATCAACCCGTACTTCTGTGACAATGGGGCCTCAGTTGATTCTGCAGGAAGCTCTGAACATGGGATGGTCCTTCAGAGTTGTCCCATATTGAGGCATGTGGACCAGACCTTTGTATCCCTTCATGAGCCAGTCATTGGTCATAGGCGGTCCCCTAGGAGGGACTGTCATTCTGGGTGAGGCAGATCCTTGTCGCCGAGGGCAATTCCAAGTGTTGAACTCAGCTATGAGTCACAGTACCCAGTATTCTTAGCAACTGAGGCCCCCCCCCCGCCGCCCCAAGAGGGAAGCGACAGGTGGCTATGGTGTTGCGGGACGGGGCCGACCAGTGTGCAATGCCAGGCCACCAGCCAAGGCGGGTGCCAGCAGGGCGGTGGGGGGACCCAGATCGCCCCGCCCACTGGTCATCCCACAGATTGGCCCTGATCGCCGGGCAGGCCTAGGGACCCTACCCTATATATTGGGAACAGTCTCTTAGATTTAAAAATTAAAACCTGAAAAAGCAGGATGATGCAGTGATGACATGCATGGACTTTGGCTTGCATATTTTGTGGTCAGCTCTGATTCTGATACTTATAACTGTGTGACAAAGCCCATTACTTCTCTCTGCTTCAGTTTTTCCACCCATAAGATGGGGAAAATGGTACTACTGCCTCAGAAGGATCATCTTATGTACTACTTTTTTAATCAGGGCAAAAAAATGTAGCTGCCCATAAACAGCAAGATGCCTTTCACCTGTATGAAAAGTATGGTCACTGGTGCAGCATCCCGGATTGTGAGAGGGATGTCCGACTGTTGGGTGCAGGCCGGGCTGAGGTACTCACCCCCACCCCATGCACAAATTTCGTGCACCGGCCTCTAGTGAATGAATATTGACCGAGCTTGGTTTTACTTCTATGGAATTTCCATTTTGACGCCCTCTTTTCCATTCTCCTCCAGAACTGTTGGCTACTTAGCTTTCCTCCCTGACTTCAGTGCACCCCATGGCTCTGTCGTTCTCTGAACTCTGTAATCCAATTTTTACCTTGCATACTCAGCTCCCACCCATCTAGGCCTTCTGGTCTTCCTCCTACTCTTTTCAGGATCTTTGCAGGAAGTTGGTAAAACAACACATGCCTCAATGTTTATGGTGCTCATTATGCAGTTCCCAGGGTCCTTCTGAAATAATTGCTTTAATGCAAAGGTTTATTTCTGATAGCAATTATTTCAGGGCCAGTTGCAGTTAAGAAGAGGAGCTGGATTTAGGATGTGAGGGAATTTACATGTCTTTTAAATTGTCCTAGGCTATCTGTTGCTTATTCTGCTTATGCTGAAAGAAGTAGAATGGAGAGGGAAACCTAGGTGCA
Source organism: Myotis lucifugus (assembly GCF_000147115.1). Classification (NCBI taxonomy): domain Eukaryota; kingdom Metazoa; phylum Chordata; class Mammalia; order Chiroptera; family Vespertilionidae; genus Myotis; species Myotis lucifugus. Next base: position 2,077,239 of record NW_005871084.1, on the reverse strand, counting down.
AAGAGAGTGTGTATTTGGGAGCTAGAACAGGGGATTTCGGGATATTCCAGCTGGTGGACCAAGACCTAAGTTTCTAATGCTGAAGAATTAAAACAAAAATCTCTTCTTCAGACTTCTTCCCTTAAATAATTTGATGAACAGATTGGGGATTTTGTTTTCATAGCCCTTTAAGAAAATGTGGCTCTGTAAATAACAGTCTGCCCTGTCATAAGAACCTGTTCATCATAAACTGGGAGGTATAGAAGCAGAGCTATAAAGCCTAAAGGCTCCAGTGGTGCTGACATGGTGCTTCCTTCACTTAATCACCTGGCCTGCCAGGGATGCCTGCTTACTGAACACTGGCCCTAGAATCTGAGACGTGTCGAACCCCAGAGGCTGGCCACTCCTCTTTCCTCCCAATTCAAGAATGTGACATCATCTTGAAAATCTCATTACTTCTTGGGGCAGCCCATTCCATTGCTTTCAGGCTCTCAGGGTTAGGAAATCCTCTGACTTGTGACTTCCACCCCTTGGTTCTGTGTTTGGCCCTCCCAGAGAATAGATTCAGCCCTCTACCTCCATCCGGTGCAGCTCCAGCAATCTCTTGCTTCTGTTACTCGGCCTGCAGAGGGTTAATTATGCGTGCAGCTCTGCTCTGCAGCCAAAAGCACAAAAGGCTGTGTTAAATGAAAGTCACAGAAGCTGTGCCTTCTAGTGGAAGGTCCTCTGCCCCTCCTCCCAAAACACATGAATGTGGGCAATAGGTACACATGAGGACCATCACTTTCTGTTGACTGTGTGTATGACAGAGCCTCTGCCTCTGCATCCTCATTTGGAGTTTCTGGCTCTATGGTCGGTGACTCTAAGCACCGAAGAAATAATCCTTGGTGTGTGAGTGTGAGTGTGTGTGTGTACATGTGATGAGGAATAGAGTGGGATAAGGTGTTAGGAGGGAAGAATGCCAGAGATCTAGATTATTCTATAATTGACAAAGAAATTGACTTCTGAAATTTTTGCAGAGTCCTCAAGTAAAGTCGCTGCACACACCACAGCCATAATCACTAAATTTGATTAATCGTTGACGATTGAGTCCAACTTTCAAATGCTCTCCCTCAGGGCATAGCATCATTCATACGTTTAGTTGGTATTTACTGATTGTCCACTGAATGGATAATCCTATTGCTGGTTCTGCATGGAATGCACTATCTAAGCCACCTGCAAGTTTGAGACTGAGTAAGGGAGACAAGTCAGTGATATCAGTACAACCATATTAATTGTAGCTACCACTTATTGAATGCTTACTCATTAGTCAGTTATTTAATTCATGTAATCCCCACTCCATCACCCTCACTGTAACATCCTTTGAGAGTGGAGATTATCAGAGACTCTGTGACTGGTATGTGCCAGAGCAGGAACTAGGGTCTAAGCTTTTCTGACTGCATAGCCTTGGTTCTCTCCATGAAGCCCCACTGCCTTCACCACAGGGACTGGGGGCAGAAATCCGTCACAAGGTACAATAGTGAATTTATGCTGAAAACACTGTGAGTTCAGTCCAGTTCACACAGCCTCACTGCTCATGCAAACACCTTGTGGAATAAGTTTAATCTAGGCTGACATCGTAGAGGAGGTGTCTCCTTGACTAAAAAAAATTGTACAACCAATGGAGAATTCTAATTCATGGGGAAGTCAACTTGGGCTTGCTTTGGACTTGGTTTGCTTAGGGATCAAACACAACTGAAAAATGGAAAAGCTATTGTCCTTCCTCTGCTCCTTTTTTCCTTCAGCAAGGAGAAAGTCTGATTTAAAGAAAGCAGAGAGGGGTCCTCTCCCTCTGAGCCTCTCCTTTTGCCTGTGCTGAGGTAGGAAAACCCATCTCCCTGTTCATTTCCTCCCTCCCTCTCCCCTCAGATTGGAGTTCCCATTCTGCACTTTGTGGTTTTCACTTAAGGAATGTTAATGAGATGGCATTGTAATCACCGGATTTTATAAATATCTCATCCACAAATTGGACCACAAAACCCAAATGAGCCAGCTGAGCATCTATATTCCATGAGCCTGTGTTTTCCCCACAGTCTTAACCAAAGGATGTAAAACGTGTTCTTGCTTAGAAGCTGTTCAGGCCTGTGGGTGTTAGATGCTGAGGACAACTGCTGTCCGCCTGGCCCTAACTCAAGTGGCTTGTTGGGTATGAGCTTTTCACACAGTCCTGGGTGATGTAAGGGATTTAGGCTTGTTCAATTATACCCTTTTCAAGTTAACGCTAGAAAAATGAGAAATTGATTTTTTTGACGAAACAATATTTTAGAAATTCTGGATATAAAAATGGGATTTGACCTCTCTTATCAAGTCAGCTATCATGATGATGATTACAGTCTTCAATTATGCCATATTTTGTAAGTCACGGCCTAATGCGATCAGCTTGTCAGATTTGTTTCGTGGAGAGGGTAGAGCAATGATAAAGCATCCAGCTGTGACTGCTTTGTGGTATGAAGGGGAGAACCTCGCAGATCCATCTTGTTCAGCAAATCTGCTGGAGTGAGCATCCTCCCGTTCAGCTATTGGAATCTAACAATCCGGCTTAATCTCTGCAGAGATCTTTACCTGGTATTTCTTATTTTTTCTTATTTTTACCATCATTCTTCTATTATTATATCCAAATCATAACCAAACAATAAGCAAAGAAATAACATATATTGCAGATGTTACCCGGTGTCCCAGAAAAATGTATGCATTTTTTGAATGATTATAAATCAGTATTTATTAACATACAGTTCATTTTAAATATTTAAAAGAACCTACAAAAATGAATAATTTTTTTTATCAATGTCTGTTTTCAAACTGATGACTGTTCTTTGTGGTTTTCACTTAACAAATGTTAATGAGATAGTTCAGGCACTGCTAATAACGTGAAGCATTGGAATCACAAACATCAAGAATCATTTTGTTGCCCTAGCTGGTTTGGCTCAGTGGATAGAGCATTGGCCTGGGGACTGAAGGGTCCTGGGTTCAATTCTGTTCAAGGGCACATGCATGTGTTGTGGGCTCAGCCCCCAGTAGGGGGCGTTCAGGAAGCAGCCGATCAATGATTCTCTCATCATTGATGTTTTTATCTCTCCCTCTCCCTTCCTTTCTGAAATCAATAAAAATATATTTTTTTTAAAAAAATCATTTTGTTCAGTATTTGTGTGCCCTCAACTCATCAACTGTTGCCAGTTTTGTGCCATAAACTTTATCTTTTATGTATCCCCATAAAAAAGTCTAGTGGCACTTTAGGATAAATTTTCTTTGTTCAAAGATTATTCTGGCTTCACCCATTATTTCAAATCAGCCAACCCTAAAAAGGAGTGAAAATTAAGTGAGTTATCAGCTGTTAAAGTGTGTATACATTTTTTGGGACACCCTATATTAGGTTAAACAGCATTTTTAAGGCAGGACTGAACTTGACTCACTTTTGTATCCTTAGCACTTAGCACATTGCTGGGCCCATAGAAAGGACTTAAGTCATGTTCTTTTAGTATTTGTAAATTGTAGTCCAACCTTGGAACTATCTGAAGAATAGTTCCCAGGCTTCTCCACTGGAGTAATATGAAAGAAATCCTAATTATTTAAAATTGGCCAGTAAAAGATGTTTGTTTTGGGTAAGTGACTGTTTGCAAGGTGGTTAGTTATTCCAAACATTGAGTGACCTGGTAAATGAAATAAACAAATAACTATAATGTACGGAGAACATGAAAGATTTTGTTAAAAACGACGACCACCACCACCTCTCCTCATATATGGGAATCTGGATGGCTGTATCTTTAAATTTCTTACTATGCGTCCCAAATATTTGAAATAAATGGCCATTTTCAATACCGTTTATTTAATCACTGATTTAAAGAGTCATTATAATCATATATTGTATGAATTCTTGGATCTGCTTTTAGAATTTTTGTCCTAGAATAGAATATATTGATTTTTCCGTCTACTCATCACTAATAATACACTTTTAATTATAGTAACTTTTTTCTTATGTTTAATATCTGCCAAGGCTAGTCACTCATTACTAATTGTTTTTCGATATTTTTTTGGTTATTTTTGCATAGCTTTTCTGTAAGCTAAATTTAATAGTCATTTTGTCAAGTTAAGTTGTTCTTTGCTTGCTCTCTGTCATCTATTTCCAAAATCAGGTTGGAATTACATTACATTTCTTTATTAATTTTTGGGAAAATTGCCTAATTTATGATGTTATATCTCTTAATGTGATGTTATTTTCGCTCTAGTGCTATAGAAACGACACTGTGTAGCAAGGAAATAACCAGTCTAAGACTCAAGGCATGAATTCAAGTATCTGCCCAGTTTTAACTGTGTGTCTGTTTATGCCACAGTTTTCTCATCTCAGATGTTGAAAGACATAAATACCTTTACATATTTGAGGCTTTATTATATATGGGTTTTTTAGTGATTTATTATCCTTTGTTTGATAGAATATGGATATCCTTCCCTTAAGGGTCAGATAGAAAGTGAGATTATAACTCAATACATAGAGGACTTCTTTTTAAAAAAATATATTTTTATTGATTTCAGAAAGGAAGGGAGAGGAAGAGAGAGATAAAAACATCAATGATGAGAGAGAATCATTGATCGGCTACCTCCTGCACATCCCCCACTGGGGATCGAGCCTGCAACCTGGGCACATGCCCTTGACTAGAATCAAACCTGGGAACCTTTAATCTGCAGGCTGATTTTCTATCCACTGAGCCAAACCAGCTAGGGCCATAGAGGACTTCTAATTCTAGTTTGGGAGTAGGAAGTTACAAGAAACCACTGGCTTCATCCTATAAAGGAGAATAAACCAGATAGCCACAAAATCATAACTTTAAAGACTCATCAGACACAGTAACAACCCAAGTGTCCATCGATGAATGAATAGATACACAAAATGTGCTATCTACATACAATGGAATATCATTCCGCCTTAAAAAGTAAGGAAATTCTGAAATGCTGTACAACGTGGATGAATCTTGAGAACATTATGCTAAGTGAAACAAGCTAGTCACAAAAGGACATACATGAATAATTCCACTTACATGAGGTGAAGTGGTCAAATTGTTTGAATCAGAAGGTAGAATGCTGTTTGTTGGGGTCCGGGGGAAAGGAGAATGGGGAGTTGTTGTTTAATGGTGCAGAGTTTCAGTTTGGGAAGATGAAAAAGTTCTGGAGATGGTTGGTGATGATGGTTGCTTCAGAGGGGCTTTGGTGCTCACTGAGTCTGCCCCCTGAGTGTGTCCCTTATGGATCTGAGGAGTTGTAATCTGGATGGTCCCACTCTGACCACTGGGTACACTGGCTCTTGGATCTCTAAAGAGGGGCTAATTTAGCCTCTGCCTGAGGCTACCCAGCAGGAGCTATGGAGAGATCTGCAGATTTCTCTTCTTTGTGTGGGATTTGGAGGTGCCCAGATGAGGCCCAGCTGTGAAGCAATGCAAGCTTCTGTGGGGCCTTGGGCCATCTTTTGGAAGTTCTGGGTCTCTCTGACCCAGCTGCAGTTTGTTAGGTAATTTTCAGATTGCAAAGGGCCAGGCCTTTCATATGCAAAAGCCTCTGTGCACAGCTTGGGTGGGGTGGGGTCTCAGGGAATCAACAGGGCGGAGCAAACAGCTATGGCTGCTCCTTAGTCCCACCCTAAGAGGCCCTGCGTCTCAGTGTCCTGGTAATTATTGCAAGCACCTCTGAGAGAAAGCCGCCCTCAAGTTCCAACCGATGCCAGACAGTCCAGTTTCTCCCTGTATGAGTCTGGGTCCCCAGAGACTTGCCTGGAACTGGAATTCAGAGCAGTCGGGAGCTTGAGACTCCCTCCTGATTGAAAAAGACAACCGTGTCCTCAGTTGCCAGCCCTTTCCAGGTGCGCCTCCGTACCTCTGCACTTTACTTCCGCACCTCCTCTGAGTCTCAGTGTGCTTTTCTCTTTCCTTCTAGTTGTAGAATTTCCACTCAGCCAGTCTTCCTGTGGTTCTGGATGATGTCCGTTTTGTCTTTTAGTTGTATTTTTGAAGTAGTTGTGCGAGGCAGCAATTTCAGGTGTTTACCTATGCCGCCATCTTGGTTTCTCTCTGTACACAAGTTTTTGTATGGACATATGCTTTCTTTTCTCCCACCAAGGAGTGGGATGGCTGGATCATAGAGCAGATATATGTTTATAAGTTTTTAAGAGACTGACACAGTTTTCCAAAGTGGTTTGTACCATTTTATATTCTTACCAGCAGTGTATGAGAATATCAGTTTTTCCATGTGTGTCTTCAACAAAATTGGTAGTCAGTCTTTTTTAATGTTAGCCATTTAAATGAGTATGTAATGGCATTTTGTGTTTTAATTTGTATTTTCCTAATGGCTAATTGTGTTGAACATTTTTCCATGTGCTTATTTGCCATCTGTGTATCTTCTTTGATGAGGTGTCTCTAAAAATCTTTTGCCCTCAATGAACTTTTAGTGGCCACATGTGAGTTGGCATGACCAATTAGTGTCTTAAGGGCCCCAGCTACAGATCAGGTCTGACCCACCCCTAAGCTTTATAATGGACTTCATTGAGTATGTGGAGGTAGTACACTCTGTTAGTTTCCTAGAGCTACCATAGCAGTACCACTGAGTGGCATAAACACAGAATAGAAAATAAGATTTCATAGATTGCAGAATCTTGGAGGGAAGGCAGGGAAGGGTGGGTAGGTGGGAGGTAATCAACCAAGGACCTTATATGCATATATGCATGGCCCATGGTCACAGACAATGGGGTGGTGAGGGCCTGGGGCTGGGGCAGGTTGGAGGGGTCAATGGGGAAAAAAGGGGGATATATGTAATACTTTGAACAATAAAGAATTATTAAAATAAAATAAAATAAAGATTTCAGGTCAGTGCAAAACAAAAAAAAATGCTATATTACATGTGTAATTGAAATAGCAGAAGGAGAGGAGAGAGAGAATTGGACCGATGAAATATTCGAAGAAGTAATGGCCAAAAATTTTCCAAAATTGATAAAAAACACTCACTGACAAATCCCAGAATCTCCAAGAACTCCAATTCCAAGGAAAACACCTCTAGGCACAAATTAATCAAGCTGCTTGGAACCAAAGATAAAATAATTCTAAAAGCAGTCTGAATAAAAAGAACATATTACATATGGGGGAGGGAAATAAGAAAATAAACTGACTTCTCCAGAAATGTGAATTACAGCCAATGATAAAAGAATAAATTTAAAGTACTGAAAGATAAAACAAAAACTGTCTATCTAGAATCCTTTATAAAGTGACAATATCCTTTAAAAATGAAGGTAAAATAAAAACATTTTTAGACAGACTAAAGCAAAGTTATGTTTTGGTAATAAATGAACCCCTCAAAGTTCAGTGATTTACCAATAGAAGTTGGCTTGGCTCACTAGAACACCATTGAAAATGCAAAATCATGAATAGGTTTCTAACGATGCCATTTTTTTTCTTTTTTGTTTTGTTTTAAATCTTTATTGTTGAAAGTATTCCATAGGTCCTCCTTTCTCCCCATTAACTTCTTCCAGCCTGCTCCTGTCCTCCCCTACACCCACAGGCCCTCAATACCCCATTGTCTTTGTCCATAGGCTATGCATATATACATACAAGTTCATTGGTTGACTCTTCCCACCCACCCTCCCCTGCCTTCCCTCTGAGGTTCAACAGTCTGTTCATGCTTCCGTGACTCTGGGTCTATTTTTGATCATCAGTTTTTTTGGTTCTTTAGTTCATGTGATACTTATCTTTCTCTGACTGGCTTATTTCACTCATTTGTAATCCTTCACTCAGCATAATACTCTCCAGATCCATCCATGCTGTTGCAAATGATAAGAGTTTTTCCTTTTTTATTGCCTCATAGTATTCCATTGTGTAAAGGTACCATAGTTTTTTTTTTAATCTACTCATCTGCTGATGGGCACTTAGGCTGTTTCCAAGTCTTAGCTATTGTAAATTGTGCTGCTATGAACATAGGGGTTGAAGATGCCATTTTTCTATGTGGCTGTCTGAAATCTACCCACCCCATCTTCCGGCCTGTCTTTCCATAGCCACTTTCTCCCTTTCCGGAGGGACTAAGTCTGTTTTCTTTTTTCATCACAATGCTGCCACCTATTTTATCCCTTGAGCTTCTTATGTGTCCACAAACTGGCAGCAGAGGAGGTCAGACTCCTAATTCCCAGCTCCTGGGGTTATTCTGATAATTCTCTCCTTACATAGGCTGGGTCTTGGTGTGCTGTGGGCTTGCTCACTCATGTCCCAAGGGCCTGGCTCTTGGTGGGAGGCACCTTCAGAAGCTTGAGATGATTATGGATTGTACATCTCAAAGGCAATCGCTGGCTATAAAACAAGGTGAAATCTGGAGTTGGTGTTACTGAATCCATGCAGGAGCTGATGAGGACACCCAGCTGGGGCTGACTGAGAGGGGTACTTTAGGGAGTTAATACATGAGGAAGGTCATTGCAGTCAGAAGGGAAGCAAATGAGAAGGACTTTCCTGGAGCAGAATGACTTCCCTGGAGCAGAATGTTGGATTCACTTATAGGGCTGTCAAAAAGTTAACTCTACCCACAACAAAGAAACAGTCCAGGCATTGATCACAAGGAACATAGAGAATTAAAAAAGTTAAAGAGAATGACAAAGTACTCTGGTCCCTTGTTCCTGGTTGGTAGTTCATTATTCTCTTCTTTAGATAGTATCCTGATCACCCCAACCCTCCTTCTTTTATACTAAGACTCATTGAACTTACCTCTTCCATCATCTCTTCTTCCTGCTCTAGTGTTTGCCTGATTTGTGACATGGGAATTCCTTCCTTTGGCTAGGGATGGACCAAAGAGGGAGAATGGACAGACCTGTAGTATACTCTGGCACCAGTGGATCATTTCCTGGTCTCTAGGATTTCCAGGTGAGGGGGATGTCTCCCATCTGAAAACTCTCTACTACCTACAGGAAAGACCATGTAGGCCATTTCCTCTTAGAAATTTTCACATTCCATGCAATTTTGTCTCCTAAGAAGGCTCTTAGTAGTCATTCTGGTCTTGATATATATAAGGCAGAAAGCTTTCTTGTATATGTCCCATTTTGAAGGATGTAATGCTTCCAACAGGATGAAACAAATCTATTTGACTGTTTCAGTTTCTGATTTTCTATTTCACTTTGCCTTTTCTCTCCTTTAAGCCACTCAATCATCCTCCTTTACTATTTTCTATACTTTGTTAGCTTCAGTATATTCCATTTCTGAGAAAAATATCCCCAACTGAATCTCCACCTTAGTTCCCAACAGGCTTTGTTTGCTGATTAGGTCACAAAGGTTTCTGGAAGCTAAATCAGATATATTAGTGTTTGTGACTAAAGTTGTTTAGCTCTAAGTCTATATATCTGTGATACCTACTATAAGATGAGAATGAGTTTTAAATTGATCTTTAAGTGTTGAACAATGTGTCTACTGAAACATTTTAAACATTTCTTCTGAGTCTATCACCTCATGTCATAGGTCGGTCAGCTTTCATATTTTCGACATACACTTCTTTTTCTTTCAATGTGGTGCATGCACCCCAGCCAGAAAACCCACTTACACAAGATCAATATCCCAGCATTGAGCATCTCCTTGGTGTAGGAAAAGAATTCTTGTATAATAGGAACATTTTTAGAATTTGTTAACTTTGGAGGTGATAGTTGAGTTGTTTCTGAATCTATCGTTGGAAGCATATCCATTTACAGTCTATAGATACCAAAAGCTTTATAAAATGTAATTTGAGGACATCATTCCCATCACCCAATAATGCACTTGTTACCTTTGTTTCTTTTTTAAAATCTTTATTGTTGAAAGTATTACAGATGTCTCCCCTGTTTCCTCCCATTGACACCCCCCCTCCCATTGACACCTCCCCTCCACACTGCTCCTGCCCCCTCCCCAGGCCTTCCCCACACTATTGTTTGTCCATGGGCTAATCTCTTCCCACCTCTGCCCCCCTTCCCACCTCTGCCCCCCTTCCCTCTGAAATATGTCAGCCTGTTGCATGTTTCATTGTCTCTGGACCTGTTTTGTTCATCAGTTTATTTCATTCTTAGAATAGACATATAAATGAGATCATGTGATACTTGTCTTTTTCTGACTGATTTATTTCGCTTAGCATAATACTCTTCAGGTCCCTCCATGCTGTCTCAAAAGGTTTGGATTTGTTACCTTCCAAGGGGGAATAATGGCATACAGAGCACATCTGAGTCTGTGCATCCCTGAACTCTATTCTATGGGCTGATGGGTCTTTGAATTACTTGGCAGATGGGGTAATATTGTAAATGGATATAGTGAGTTGAATTGTGGCCCCAAAATATATGTACACCTGAAATGTGACCTCCTTTTTAGTAAGGGTCTATGCAGATATAATTAAGGTAAGGATTTTGAGATGAGATCATCTTCTATTGGGGTGGGCTCCAAATCCAATGTCAAGTTCTTATGAGAGAAGGGGAAACATACAGCCAAACAGAGAAGGCCATGTGAGGTAGAGGTAGATTGGACTCATATAGTTATAAGCCAAGGAATGCCAAGGGTTTCTGGCAGCTACCAGAAGCAAGGCGAGAGACATCAACCAATTCTCCCTTGGGACTTTCAGAGGGAATCAACCTTGCTGATAACCTTGATTTCAGACTTCTAGCCTCCAGACCTGTGATAGAATAAATTTCTGTTGCTTTAAGCCACCAAGTCTCTGGTAATTTATCATGACAGCCTTAATAAACTAGTACAATAAAGGCTGTCAAAAGGAATACTTTACATAGAGTAAGGAGCATGTTCCTTAAAGCAAAGGTTGGCAAACTATAGCCCAACAGGCCAAATGATGCTGCCCATTTTTGTAAATAAAGTTTTATTGGAACACAGTTGTACTTTATCATTTATGAATCATCTCTGCTGCTGTTATGCTACAACAGCAGAGTTGAGTAGTTGTGACCGAGATGTAAGGCCCACAGTGATGAATATATTTACTAATATTTACAAATTTTTGGTACAAATACAGATTTACTTAAGAGTGGAACAATGATAGGGAATAAGGAATTCTGAAGTGATTTCTTTGGCCACCGTTAATATATTTGCTTTGAAAATCTGCATGTCTATATTTTGAATTTGCTTAAAGTCACATCTCTCCAATAGAAGCAGAGATATTGATTAAAAGAAATTCAACAAAAACAACTGATCTATAGGATTTGTATAGCCTCAAGGTAGATTGTTTAGTTCAACCTTCTCATTTTGACTTCTTGGACTTAATGTGAATTGGAAACATTATTAGGTTGGTAGGATTGAGTAAGCAATAAACATACCCTCAGAATAAGAAAAAGAGCTATCTATCATTGTATTGAAGGTCCCGTCTCTCCCAGATGGTCCTGGGTACTTTATATTTGATTAGCAATGAGGATGTAATTGGATGGGTTTTCTCTCTTAATGTGTGAAATTCTCCTAGCTCCTAAATAAGGGATAATAGTAACTGAATTTAAGTAGCTCACAACAATGGCTTATTTATTTACTTTAGTGTAGCACATAAAAATACATGATTTCCTTGTTGAGGAAGTCATTCTCAATGATGATTCATGCTTTTCTCCTAACCTTTTTGCCTTTTCGAAAGCCTTTTAAGTTTTCTAAGGAAATAAAGATTTAGAAATTTGGTCATTGAACTTCCACATGAACATTTCTGATTGGCTTTGAAAAATACTTCCTTTATAAAAATATTTCATATCTTTTGAAAATCCACTTTAAGGGCTTTATACAGGGAAATAATCATGGATGTACAGACATTCAGTTACAAAGTTGTTGACCAAAGCACAATGAAAAATGGCAAAGAATCTAAATTTGAAAATACAATAGAGAACTAGTTAAATAAGTTATAGTGCTTCCATACTGTGAGCTTATCATCAAATAAAATTTGATAACATGGAAAGATGGTCTTGATATACTTTTAACTTGAAAGTATATCATAATATACATAAAATTTGATAACATGGAAAAAAAGCAGAAAACAATAGTATGCATGGTGTAGGACAAGCACCCACTCAGAAAACAGATTTAGGTGGTTTTTAATATTTTGTTTTGCTTTTCTCTATTTTCTAATATTTTTTCAAAGAATATATTTGCAATAATAAGAAGAAAGAGTTAAACTGAAAATGAGCAGACTGTTTTTTCAAATATTTTCATTTAGAATTGAAACTTGTTAGTTGATATAAAATAACTTCTTTCTTTTGCTTCCCAGAAAAATTTATGATAAAGTACTTAAATTATTGCTTGTTAGGAAAATACGTTTGGACAAGATACTTTCTCTCCTGAGCCTTGGTCTCTTCATTTAGAAATGAAAGCATTGAATTAACTGAATCTCAGAACCTCTAAGTTCCTGGCCACTATGACATTCCAAGTGGTATGAGATAGTATTCAGAGCAGCCTTTTAGTGGAGCTAACTTATCAAGAATAGCTCACTCAAATTAGGGCATGCCTCAGTTGTTGAGGATGACATTAGCTCACCCCCTGTCCCTCCCTGGGCCTTTGGACCCTGGAGAAGACTCACTGGAGAAGGCGACCATGCTCTTGCTTAGACTAACACAGAAAGCCTATTTCCTTACTAGCCTGGGAACCTTGAGTCAATTTGGTCCTTTTATGAGTGGGGTTTCTTTAATCTCTCTGTCTTGTTCAAGCTCTGGAAATGTAGTGTCTTTTTAATTTATTGGAGAGAGATAGAGATAGAGATAGAGATAGAGATAGAGATAGAGAGAGAGAGAGACATCAATTTGTTAATTTGTTGTTCCACTTATTTATGCGTTCATTGGTCGCTTTTTGTATGTGTCCTGACGGGGGATTGATCCCAAAACCTTGGCGCATTGGGATGACACTCTAACCAACTGAGCTACCTGGCCAGGGCTTAACATATTTTCTTAGGGAAATAAAATTTACTTGGAAAATTTAATTTGTACTAATTGGCCTCAGGCAAAGAGAGCCTGCAATAAACTTGTTGTCATTTTTATGTTTTGTGGGTGTTTGTGAAATGTTTTGTTTTAGAACAACTTACCATTTCTCTGAGAAGTGGGAGCAATAATCAGCTTGGCAAGTACTTTTAGAAAAACGTAAGTCCTGAGTATTATATTTAGCCTCTATAATTTTGTTGTCTTCACTCGAAATTAATGGGGTCATCCTTTTCTCTTTCTGCCTCACTCTCAGTGTCTCTACCTGCATCCCAACATCCCCTGGAGCGGCCCAGGATAGAAGGTATTCCCTAGTTATACGTTGAACTGTTTTTCCAATAAGACTTTTTTTCAGGATAGCCATGGTGATTTTGCTATTTTTTTTACACTGTTCATATCCTGCCCAGTGTTGTGCATAGTGAAAAAGAAGGGTTTTATTTTATTTTTAAGAAATACCAAATCTTTTTTTTTTTAAATATATTTTATTGATTTTTTACAGAGAGGAAGGGAGAGAGATAGAGAGTTAGAAACATCGATGAGAGAGAAACATCGATCAGCTGCCTCCTGCACATCTCCCACTGGGGATGTGCTCGCAACCCAGGTACATGCCCTTGACCGGAATCGAACCTGGGACCTTTCAGTCCGCAGGCCGACGCTCTATCCACTGAGCCAAACCGGTTTCGGCAAAAGAAGGGTTTTAAGTTTGAATTAAAGAGCATTGCAGCAAGCCCTCTCTGATGCAAACCGGTTTACTGAAGGCGGGGTCTTTCCAATCATGCTGTATTTTTTTTTAAATCCTACATAAGTTCTCCTTTTGCTTGAAATTATTATCAGCCAGCCTCAAGAATAGGGTAAATTTTGTGCATTAATATGCTGGGACATCCTTGATGCTGGAACATGGATATTGAGAAAAATAATTCCTAAGACTGTTCATTAATTCATTGAGTTTTCAAGTGAGTGTTGATCATGGTGCTGTCTGGGCAGCATGGTCAGAGCAGAGTGAGGACTTTGATGTCTGTGGTGTAGGCACAAAGATGGGAAGGGAGATAAGGAGAGTCCAAGTGATCCATAGACTCTATGGTGTGTCTGTCTACCTATCTGTCCATACATTCAACAAATATCACTTGAGAGCCTACTAAGTTCCCAGCACTGTTACAGGCATTGGGATATGGTGTGACTAAGACAGGCAAAGTTACCTGCTTTGTAGAAGGTAGAGCTTATAATATGTGTAAGAGACAGATGAGCCGTGAGTAGATAAATACTATCATTTTAAGTGAGGAAAGAAAGTACTATGAAGAAAAATACACACGGTATGGAGAAGGAGGCTAATGGGGATATTCAGGGGAGGCTCTATGAAGAGGTGGCCTAAAGAGGGACTGGAGTGGGGTAAAGGTACAAGGGAAAGAGCACTGGACCGAGAGTCATGCAGCATTCTCAATTTAACTCTGCTACTCACAGTGCAGCATGCATCGAGTTCCTCAGTGTCCCTCCCTCACCCAGTTATTCATGCAATGCAATGATGTATGTGACTGTACCATTCAAGTGTACAGTGGAACCTCAGTTCTCAAACTCAATTCATTCCAGAAGGTTGTTTGAGAAGCGATTTGTTCGAAAACCAAATCATCTTTTCCCATTAGAAATAATGTAAATTGAATTCATCCATTTTAGACCACCAAATGATTCCCTGTTTTAACCTTTCTTATATACAGTACATTTTTAATGTACGGTTTAATCTATAAATAAACACCTCTTTTCTTAAATCTACGGAGCCACCCCCTACCAGCCTAAAGGGATCACGTTCAGCACTTGTTCCAGGGGTGTCTTTCAGGTCAGCATGCAGCATCTTTGCTTGTTCACTTACCACTGCCCCCCAAATGCTGTCACTGGCTAACTGCTTTCCCTTTATCCAAATCAACAAGTTTTCCTACCTCTTCAATTGCCTGTGACCATTGCTGCTTTCACACCCTTAGCAACATTAGCACTCCTGATGGCCTCTTTAAGTATTAAAATTGTGCTAATCGTTTATTTCCCCAGCAACAAAAGCATTCTCTCCTTTGTTGCCTGAGAGATGCTTTTTGTCATGCTGAGGTATCAGCATGAAAGGGTTGTCAGTTCAAAAACTGAAATTTGGTTCCACAATGGAGACATTTTTTTTTTCTGTGAACACCTTAGTTAAGAACCAAATTGTTGGAGATGGGAGACGTTCGAGAAATGAGGTTTGACTGTACATATTATTATTAATAACCTTAAGGCCTGTTGCATGATTTGCATTTAAAGTACCTCTGGAAAAACTGTGTGTGGGAAGCATTTTTAGTTTTTGCTATTAGTTCATATCTGTAGCAGTCAAGTCCAGCCTTTCTGAAGTCCCCCAAATCTCCAAGGAGAATTCTTCAAAACACCGAGAATGAAGAAAAGGAGGCTGCACTTCATGTTTTCACTGGATGGAGTGTGTTAGTGTGTGCATGTGGGGTCTTCTTAATGAGACAGAAACAACCAGCAGTTCTCCAATGCACAATAAACCAGTTTATTTAAACAACGCATTCTGTACTGTGTTTGGCACATGAGGCAACAAGGCAGGCACATTCACACGTAACAGGTACACGTGGGGAGCTGTCGAAGCAAATCATTGCATTTCTTCACAAACTACAGTCACAATGCACACGCGATTACCTCTACAAAAGAAAGATGAGCGTCCTTGTTCACCAAGGAGGCAGAAGATATTTACACGTTCCTCAGTCCAGTTCTTTCAGGTCTCCATGGCCCTGTCAGTCTGGCAGCGTGTTTGTAAGGCAGCTGAGACTGCCTTTCACAAGAGACGTAAGTCTGATTCCTAAGCGCCAAGGCTTCTTCTGAGGGGCTGAGAGGGAGTGAAGTCTACAGTGCCAGTCACTCAGCATAAAATAGCATTTTCCAAAACAAATGCATCAAGTACGTGGGGGGCAGGGCTCGATGGTCTAACAATATAAGAAGCATTTATTTTTCCCTGACACATGCTTCTTGCTCATTTCTTTAATAACTTACATTCACTGTTCTCCTGCCTTTGCACCTTTTGGTTTCATCATTATAGAGAGCTTTGTTCTTACTTCTACATTGATATGACATTATTTAAAATGATGCTAAGATGAAATGGTGAAACCAAGGAGGTTAAGTGAGAGAATATATCACAAACATTCTTTTGTCTTGACTTCTGATTTATGCTTTCGCAGTGGATTGTCAGCTTTCCATCTAAATAATGGAGGCTGCATGTTGTGGTGTAGCACAGCCAGTGTTTGAGGTGCCCAGACTCCAATTCCAGTTAACTATCTGGGAAGTTAGACACTTCCTATTTTTGGAACCTCAGTTTTCGCACCTCCACATTGATGGTGTTGGTTTAGAATCCAGACCTGAGATAATGTCTAGATCTGTGAAGTGCTGCTGTGTCCTGTGTAAGTGATGCTGCATTGTGATGTTGCAATTTTTTTGTTCTGTGTCCTGGGATAATTTTAGTGCTAATTGGTCATGCTTGATGATTGGATCTAAATCCATCAGTAAACCCCTCCCAGGCTCTTGGCTGTCAGGCTGCTTCTCCGAATAGTAAGGGCTCAGATCTGTATCTTAAAATGTGGTTAAAGAGCATTTCTGATATGGAGACCAATTATTTTAAGTCTTGCAAAAATGGTCTAGATTCCAGATTTTGAAGAGAAACCTCCCCTTCCTTTTTGCAAGTATGCCAATGACTTTATTCCACCTACACATGCTGACTAAACCTTTCTCCAATTATCTACCAATTTTCCTTCCCCACCTCCCTAGCTAACAATGTTGTGAGAGTGGCTGGTCCCCCAAGACTGGTTTTACTCTGAACGTGTTTATAATAAAATTGGGGCCTGCTGGCAAGTCCCTTCTGCTTATGTTTGTGGACTTATGTCTTTGGTGTTCAGAAAAGAACCAGAGAATGGAGGTGTACTTTGTTCCCAGGCTACATACATGCAATTTTGTGTGAATACAGAATAACATCTGAACATGTACCTGACTCCTTTAAAACCAAATGTAGCTTATCCAGTGTAGAAAAACAAACTCATTTAGATGACTTAAGGAGAACAAAAACCAGAGGTTGTACCCTGGCCTTTTAAACATAATATAGAAAATGAAATGTCCAAGTTGAGTTTCAAACATTTACAGTCCAGCAATGCCTTACTAAACCTATAAGATATTTACTATAGCAAGGGAAGTAGATTTGGTCCTTTATGATCTAATTTTGATTTACTATACACAGAATAAAAAACAATGGCTACTTATTGTGTATCAGGAATTAAGTACATTTTTTAGCATTGCCTTCCAAAGGATTTAATTAAACCCATTTAAGAATGATTTCTATCAGAAAAACTTCTAATTTGCAAACAAAACTTGTTTTGTTGCTCACCAGGGTGTCTGATTTCTAAGTACTCAGTAAGGAAGGGCTTCACTTACAACCAGTGTTGAGGAAGAAGGAATGTTGTACTGGCCAACTGCAGTGGCCAAATGTTTTTGGTAGTTTTTATTTTTAGGATTTAGCCTTACGCTAGCTTAGCTAAGTGCAAGGCATTGCATGACACCTTCCTCTGAAAGTTTGCCCAGTGGTATTCTTATTTAGTGGTATTTCTTGCCCATTTGGAACTTTTCTGAGGGCAAATACTGGTAAAGCCCAGCAGAGTGCATACTCAAACCCTGGGAATGAGGCATACTTATCTGAGTACCTCTTGGTGGGGTAAAACATTTGAACCACAGAACCGCTGTAGGTGAGGTGTGGCGAGGTAAACATATAGGATGTCTTATTCTTCCTCTGCTCCTTTACAGGCACTAATTTCTTCTTGATGCCTGTAAATTTTGTGTTGTGTCAGAAAGATGAAAAGCAAGTGCCCAGGGAAAATTGGAGAAGTAGAGAAATAGGTGATGGACTATAGGATATGAAATAAGATCAGCCAAACATTATTTCAGTTGGCAGTTAAATACAAATGTTTACCTGGAAAGTCACCCTTAGAAATTAGACAAGCCATGGCTAGTAATCTCCTAAGGTGCTGAGGAGTATGTTGAGAGGTTCATAAGAGACACATGTTAGGGAATATTTTGAACACTTTAGGGTCCTTAGCCTCGGGACCCAACAATATACTAAAAATTAGTAGAACCAAAGTAGAAATGCTTCCTTGGGAGGAGGGTGTACTTGGGAATTCTTCCAAAACCACTGATAGCATCTCCCATTTGGTACTCACTGACTCAGAAATTGATTGGCTCTTTAAAACATTTCAGCTAGTTGACATCAACTTAGTAGCTTGAAATTGGCTATGGTGAGAGTATTTACACCACAGAAATTGGCAAGTGCTACAAATCAGGACTTTATCATTCTTTAGAGCCAATTGTTGAACATTTATCAGCACATCAAAGAGCTAAAATTGTCTCTCAGTCTCACAGAAGGGAAATTAAAGGAGCCCTTTACTATCTGTGATGATTAAAGGCTCTGAATGTGCACAGCTATGGAAGGCCAAAACTTCTTTAGGATGGGGGCACCTTAGTCAATAGGGGTTGGCACAGGCAACCAGTGCCAACTGACCTCTCATATACCCAATTGGTCTTAAGAATTTTAGCTTCTTGAATTTCTTTTTTAAAAAAATTGGTTTCATTTTAACATGGGGACATTTGTATTTGGGGTATTACCTGGAGGTTGAGAAATAAGACCCCTTTAGTAACATTTTAAGCTCTGGGAATGATATCCAAGTAGAATCTGAATGATTAATTTAACTTCCCTGCTTCTCTATCTATTTGTAAAGATAAGTTACCTGAGATCTGCTTCTTAATTTGAAATATAAAGAGCTAGACTAGGGGTAAAGTATATTAAAGCTATGTCTCCCCACTCTATCTTCAGGCTTGCATCCATTCTGACAAATTAGCCAGTTAATATTTGTTACAAATTGGTGACTGGTCACTTCAGCCATAATAGTTGAATAATTGAGTCAGTAAGACTATATCTGTGTTGCTATGTATCCTGATAACTTCAAGGAGCAGATCTGCTACTTGCATAAGGAGTGGTAAGCTTTCAGCTACTTTGGTGATAATGATATGTATGACTTTGCTATATATTATTCGTTCCCAAATGACGGCCACCCCAGAATCACCTGGGATTTGTAAGCTGGGTTTATCCCAGGACATAGAGTCAAAAGTGTGGGGAGCAAGAACCATACGTTAAAGAGCTTCTCATGTCATACAACTTTGTTTGCTGGTGGATCAGCAGTATAATCCAGGTCCTAACCCTATAACCCATTGTGGTCTTAAATTGCAGTCAATTATTCTATGACAGGCTCTTTACTGTGATTCCACTGTAATCAACAAGAGAATGAGCATCATTACAGATTAAAACATCTATTCAAACACATATATCTTCAATAATTCATTACAATAAAGAGACATTTTAAGAAATACTGCATAATACAATAACAATGTTCTAAAATTTGCTGTGGTAAAGCAGAGTGTGAAAGAGGCATATTTAGTCATTTTGGTCCTTGGTGTCCACTGACCTGTAGCCTTGATTAATTGGGCCACAGATCCAAGACCGGTCAATCAGGTGGCCCCGGGGGGCTCTAGGTCCCCAATACTTAGATACTCCATCGGGGTTTTCCAGCCACACTCATAGCCCCAACTCTCTTTAAAATAAAAAGAACAGTTCTGCACATTCAGGGAGAAATAGAGGCCAAACAGATATGTTTGCCTGGTACATTCACACAATTAGGGGAAAAAAGATTTAGAGATCTAGAACTATACAGAAAACTGCTCATTCTGTCATTTTGCACATGAAGACCCAGCCCAAATTATTATTATTTGCACATCTTAGCATATTGAACTAAATGTAGTAATACAAAGTCTGCTGTTGAAATTGCTCACAACATGGAAGGCATTGACAAAGGTATTTCTTACCTCAAGGGGTCTGAGCTGAGAATATATGTATGGAGAAATACATAACCATTCTCACTATTCAACTTTCAAATTATGCATACATATCACTAAAACAAGATTTTATTAAGATGAATAGATTATTGAAGATTCCAGCTGTCAACTGTGACCCATCAGTAACTGAACTGTGATTTATCAGAATCATAATTTACCAAAAAGGTTTCCTCTCATTTTAGGCATAATGTATGTTATTATCAGTAGACTTTGTATAGCTAAGTAAGAATCCCCGTGATTGTTTTGCATTGAGAAATAAATAATTTGGGGTATCTTTTTCCTCCTTTACAGCTTTTGTAACTTATTTTCTGTGCCTTGTGAACCCCAGACCAAAATCACTTTCCCTTTGAGCCCATCTTCATTGGATGCTGATAAGGCCAAGAAATATTAGATGAGGAGGTATAATTGCTTCACTGATTATCTATGCAATCTTGGGAAAATCACTTAGCTTCTCTGATTCTCCATTTCTTATTTGTAACATCAAGAATTAGGACTAAAGATGCTCAAAGGCTCTTCCAATTTCAGTGGCCTAGTTCCTGCTTCCTTGGGCCTCAGGCCAACATCTCTTTGCTGTGTAAGAGTGTTTAATAATTAGTACCTTGCCCAAAGTCAGAAGAAATGCTCTTCCGTTCCTTGGCTTCCCCACCAAATAGGTTAGACCTGGCATTCACATTCATGGATAACTGGAGGCTCGGGCACAAGGAGGCTGAGGCAGCCTCTCCCTTTGCACATTCTGGCTGGTAGCCCCTTGGTCAGGTGCCTGATATCAGAGTCACAGACAGATGGCACAGTGGTCACAGTCAGCACTGCTAGGCACATGATGCTACTAAGCACAAGTACTTTTACAAAGGTTAAGTACATTTAAGACACAGAAGCAAAGGAAGAGGAACCATAGATGTTTAATTATCAGATATGAAAAAGATTTTCTGGCTGTGGGAGGCATTCTTGATATCACATTTTAAATCTGTCTCCCTTGGAACTACATGTCTGTGCATGACATTCAGAACAACCATGAAAACTTAAGGGACTAGCATTAAGCAGGTTGCTAAATGTTTGTGGGGCTTTCTTACCTCTGCAACTGAATTGGTCATTTGTACTGGTATCATGTGTTGGGGGTTTTATGGTGAAATTTATTCCAGTTGTTGAGGGTGGACTCTGCTGTGAATATAATATCGGTAAAGAAGAAAGATTCTGTCAAAAGGATGCATTTAACCTAGAACCAATAAAGCAAGGGCAATGAAAAGGCCAGGGGTTTGTATCTGTAGCTGAATCATGAGGGGGGACCTAACTGATCCAGCTACAGGTCCTGCCTTCCCAGTTCACTGCTCTTGACCACACAGGAAGTTCTGGTTACTGGCACCACTGCCTTTCATATCAGGACTTATGGGATTCACCACCTCTTTTGGTCATGACAGTGGTTATATAGGTTTATTCTTTGAAACAGTCTTTAAAAACAGAAAGAGATTTTGTATAATGAGCTAGAGGCTGTTTTTCTCTATGCTGGAACTGTAGGTCAAGGGCATAACTAACAATAAAAATAACTGTAAAAACTGCCATATATTGAGTGCTTACTACAAGCTGAAAACTGGGATAAATGCTTTACCTACATATTGCATCTAATTTTTGCAATAGGAGGAAAGTAGGCTGTATATAAAATTTATAAATTATAAGAATGGTGGTTAACTACTGTGGGAGGGCTTAGGATTTTCTTCCTTTAAAGAAAGGGGAAGAGTGATCTTTTTGGCTTAGGAAGTCCTTCCTAGAAACAGGATATAAGCCTGGTCTCTAAGCTCTTCTAGTTCTGGGGCACAAGTCCATTTCTTCAACATTTTGAGTTCTTGTGAAAGTAAAAGATGAAATGATGTTGGGAGATGGAAAAGTTCTCCCACTCTAGATTAAGATGGAGCCAAGAGTGAAATGAGATTCAAAAAAACCCAACAAACACTTGGCTTTATGATGAGATTTAATTTAAATGTTCCACCATAGATCGCTTAACTCAGCGGTTCTCAACCTGTGGGTCTCGACCCCTTTGGCGGTCGAACGACCCTTTGACAGGGGTCGCCTAAGACCATCCTGCATATCAGATATTTACATTATGATTCATAACAGTAGCAACATTACAGTTATGAAGTAGCAATGAAAATAATTTTATGGTTGGGTCACAACATGAGGAACTGTATTTAAAGGGCCAGAAGGTTGAGAACCACTGACTTAACTGGTTTTAGGAATTCGGGTTCTTTGCTTTTTTAACTTGTCTGGTTCAAAGTGTCTACATATTTGTATTTAGTGAATTTTAATGGGCACATTGGGATTAAGACTCTAGTCTAGAGTCAAAATCTGGCCTATGCAATATTGGCATTAATAACACTTAGCTGTAACCTAATGAACGAAGTGCTTAGGAAGAGCCAACTAAACATTTTATCAGTTATCAATCTTGCAGTGATCCTGACAGAGCCCAGCATGAGAACTGTAGTAGCATCCTCTTTAGAGTGACAGGGAACAAGCATGGTTTTGCTAGGCATCAAATTATACCATTGAATTTAGAAATTTAAAATTTAGAAATTTATAATTATTTCAAATATCAATCTGTTCTAGTGTTTTCCATTTTGAAATATCTATTCCTATTTCTCCCCATCTATTTGGATGATTGCCATCAATCAGTGTTGTAAGATGTCACAATTGGCAACATATTTGAACCTGTATAGTTTTTCTTTCATTAGTTAATATCTGGGTATATGTAGGCTTCTCTGATTAGCTTTTAAAAAAAATTGGAATAAGACAGCTCCCATTCAGAACCAGGCAGACCATGAGCATAAGGACTATGTCTTTCCATATTGTATTTGGTTTAATTTTAGGCATGATTATACTTTCCCAAAGGGGCGGGTTAGTGAGCTGATCGATTACTGAACTACAGCAATTCTTTTCAACAGTATTTGTAACATTGCAAGAAATCTAAATGAGATTTCTGGAAAAGAACAAGCTACCCCACCCAAATGTATTATAAATATGCTTGACTGGCATTTGGAAAGAAGAAAGAAATTCTTATTAAAATTTAACATCAACTTGGCCAGACTTTGGGCTGAATTGGAAGAACAAAATGCTGCCCAGTGAAAAGCCACGGGTGGAAGTGATGTGATTTCTACTTCTAAGGCTGAAATAATGAAAAAGAGAATGGCCCACTAATTTCTTCATGGCAAGTCTGCACATCTCAAATTCTAAGAGTTATTTAGTACCAGATTTTGCCACTGCACAATGGCTTTTCATTTTGAAATACTTAATCTGTACATGTATAGATCTGATTTCAGTGGTAAGGGGGAATATCCAGTGTCTACAAGTGTCTTGAAGAGAGAAAATGGTTCTGGAGCAGTGCTGGTGGACACAATGATGGTGAAGTTGATCTCACCTGAGCACTATTCAAATGGGGGCCTGGCCAACCTTGAAGCTTCTACTTTGCTCAAATCTTGCTGGTTCTCAAAGGCTCTGAATGGGCAACATGGTACAACACTTTAAGGTATACGGGGTCCATGAAAACTTCTAAGCATTCTCCTTCTCTATGTCCCAGACTCTTAAGTTGACTCATTGCTTCTATATTCTGAGAGTATTCCCAGCCCAGTGCTTGAATTGGGATTGTGAGAGGCACTAAACCCAGGCTGGAATGCCCTTGCAGATGTGGCAACAGAATGATTTGCCATAATAGCACTCATGACAAGTGGCCATGCCACCCAAGACATAGGCTTTCTCTGTCATAGTAAAAGATGCATTGCATTATATGACACTTGCCACAGATGGACCACTCTGCTGTAGAAAGACTATCTCGATAGTGAGAACTTCATAAGAGGCATTTCTTATCAAAGTAATCATAATGAGATCCATCATGATTTGCTCAGTTTTTCATGAAACATCAAAGTTATCCAGAGCCTTGAATACATCAAATACAGATGCAACATATGCAAGCAAAACTAATTCACTATGATTCCCAGCAAATTATTACACTCCATGGCAGTGGGGAAAAGGAGAGACATAGAGATAGAGGGAGAGAGGGAAAGAGGGGGATAGAGATGGAGAGATGAGATATGCATAACAATTTTTTATGTTTCCATTTTTAAGAGTCTGATCCCACACAGGAAAAAATGAAATCCTGCCCAAGTTGACCAGAGGCCTCTCAGTATGAGCACTATATCTTGAGCAAAGCTGCAGAAACTCCAGCTCCAGTCCTCATAAAAATGGGAGGCAGTTTATTATTAAAATACAAACAGGAAAATACGTCAAACCATTTGTTAGCAGCATGGTTCCAAATGCAACATTCCATTTATCATTCAAGTTTTAATCATGTGGCTTCAATGCATCTGTCCTGCTAAGACCCTTAAGAGAGCAGTGCAACAGAGGGAGAGGAGACATCTTTCGTTTTAAATGGCAGACAGTCCTTAGAAGAAATTCTCTAGGGTTCTATTCTGATGACTACTCAATTTGATTTGGGGCACTTTTTAAACCACCATTTGGCACTTTCTGTTTGGAGTTCTTAGGCACAGTGTGACAGAGTCAGCTTGGTGAGCCCTTCCCCATGCATTCGGTACAGCAGTTGAAACTCAGCAGGCAGCTGGTGGGACTCCTGCCACTTGGTGGTAAATTTGGTTCCTTTTTTGTCATAGTAATGGTATGGAAGATCTTCCCTTGTGTTGGGGTCAAATCCAAAAGGCCAAAATCCATACAAGTGGATCTCTTCACATATTGCTGATGCAAGGGTGTACATAAGAATACCTGTGCTCAGCCGTTTGGGCGACAAATGTTTGTTTTTCCAGTACCTGTGGAACAATAAGTATAGGCGGATTCAGTGGCCAGTGTTGAAAGTTTCGGTCAGAGGTCATTTGACTGGGCTGGGAGGTCAGTTTGTCCAAGCAACTTTGACAGTACTTGCTTTGAATCTATCTTTTAGACCACAAAACACCTCTGGGTAGGACTAGCTGCATAATTTGTAAGACTAGGAGCAAAATGAAAATGTAGGTCCTCATTGTAAAATGTATTGAGAATTTCAAGAGTGCAGTAGCAGATTATTAAACCAGGTGCTGGGCCCTTCTAAAAATGGGCTTCTTTGTGAACCACAAGGCTGCACATGTTGGAAGCCTACCCTGCCTCTGGGTTGGCCTAGACCAGTGATGGCGAACCTTTTGAGCTCAGCATGTCAGCATTTTGTAAAACCCTAACTTAACTCTGGTGCCATGTCACATATAGAAATTTTTTGATATTTTGCAACCATAGTAAAACAAAGATTTATATTTTTATATTTATTTTATATACAAAGAAAAATCAACCAAAAAAATGAGTTCGCGTGTCACCTCTGACACGCGTGTCATAGGTTCGCCATCACTGGCCTAGACTCTAGGGCTCTGACTCAGTGGTGACACCACAGAGGCCCGCCTGTGAGAGTGACCTGGCTTCTCATACACAAGGGGACCTTGGGAGTGGGAGGGGGTTGTTTACTCTAAAGGGATCTCTTATGTCACTTCCTTTTCCAAACCTAGAGTTTAAATCTTTCTTTTTGGGTTTGGAAAGATTTTAATACTCTCTTATAAAAAATCATATTCCCTGCTCCTTTGTTTTCCAACTAGAGCTTCCCAAGTCCTTCTTTAGCATGTCAGGACCTAAAAAAAGTATTTATACACTTTCTGAACTTGAAAAAAGCTAAATTATGGTTCTTGTTACTTCCATGTTTAGAAACTATTCTGAAGCCTTTCCAAATATTTGAGACAGCTGTGGGGTGTGTGTGTGTGTGTGTGTGTGTGTGTGTGTGTGTGTGTGTGTATTTATATCATTGGCTGTGTAGCAGAATTAAATTGTTCATGAATCAGTTTCTATGGACTGTATTTCATTCAAGTTTTCATTGAATCAGTGTGTCTGGTTCAAGCCTGAGTGGCTGTGGGACACTACGGCTAATTCTCTGGACCTTCTGAAAGGTGGGGCAGGGCAGACACAAAGGCCAGTTTCCTGAAGTTTCTGAGCATATACAGTTCCTTCTTCACTACTTGAAGGCTTTAAAGATAATCCTTTACCATACCAGTTGAAATGTAAATGTTCAATCTTGGTTTTAATATTCTAACTTAATAGGAGTTAGAATGACTAGTGACAAATATTTTGGTACTGCAGAATTTAAATAGAGCCAAGAGAGGAGCAAAATGATGAGGTCAAAAGATCACAGGCGAGGCCAGCTTCTCATTCTGGTTCTGCCCCCTTTTTGGACAGTTACATTGGGTAAATAACTCGTGTTCTTTGTACCTGGGTTAATTCATCTTTAAACTTAGGAGTTGGGCTACATTACCTCTTGTGTGGGCTGCAAAACCACACAACCTGGAAAACTGGAACAGTCCTTGTAATTATTAATAATGTCCTCTTTCTCTCAAATAAAATGTTCTAGTTTGGACTTTAAATGATGGTGTCACCCTACCTGTTAAATACATACCAGTTTATTAGATGATGATTCTTCCTTCTATGAGAGGTGAGCTAAACAGATCTTAAATTTGGAAAACTTTAGGGGAGTACAGGACGGGAAAATCTACTGTGAGATAAAAGTCTTTGGAATTCCCTGTTTTCACCAGGCCTCCCAGAACCCACTGTAACTTGTAGTAATATCTGGACAACATGTTAGTACCTTTGGGCTACTTGCATATGGGTAAATCAGAGTTGAGTAAATTTCCTCAGATGACTTAAAGAAAAAAAACTACAATTACTACTGCTTTATAAAATGCCCCTGGATTAGTGGTTTCCAATTCTGACTGCATGTTAGAATCATCTGGGGAGTTATTAAGACATACCAACTACCTGCCCCTACCCTCCTCCTCCACCAGACCAATTACAATAGAATCTCTTGAAGTAGAGCCTAGGCAACAGTATTTTAAAAAGTTATCCAAATGATTCCAGTGTATAGCCAGAGTTAAGAGTCATCAGACTAGATAAAAATATTGCATTTCTGGTCAATCTGTCTATCAAATTACAAGGGAACAAGGTGCCCATAAAATACTATTCACATATTTTCTCATTCAAATCCAAAATTTCAAAGGCAGATTATGCAATTTATGATTTATCTATGTGTTCATCTATTTTGGACATCTATAAAACATCCAAATATCAAATAAAAAAGTATTTTGAGTCAATTGCATCTTTAAAAAAATACTTAATTTGTCTAATTTTGCAGTTGGCATTATTAGGCCATAGCTACCCACTTAAAGAAAATTCTTGATCTGTGATGATTCATGACTGCTTGGGGGGCTTACCACTAAGGCAGAGGACAGAGAATAGAGACAGTAGGATGATGAACCACCAGTCCCCCCATTTGGCACTTAGTGACAAACTAGGGGTAGGAGATTGAACTTCTTACCTAGAATGGTTCATTCATTCATTACAAAACACAGGAGTTTGCCCTAAAGTACTAAGCTAACCACAACAATGAACTAATCCAGTAGTTCCCACCCCCAAGAGATTACAATATTGATTTGCCATCTGGTGGGGTATGAGTTAAAGGCAATAAAATATACACACCTGTTGACATGTTGCATTATATTCCCAGGCCAAGCCAATTGGACTTTTAACTGACCTCTGTGTTCAACAAAAAAGTCAACTAATGTCCTGGTAACAGTTGCTGAAGTGTGGAAGAAAAATGCAGGGATCCAAAGAATGGCCCCATCGAGCTTTTTTAAACTGAGGAAAAAGTTGTTACGGTCCTGAATGGTCAAAAGATTGTTGTAATATTTTTCCAGGATGCTGGGGTTGAAGGTGGTAAGGTTGGTTTTCCTTCCAACATCTCTTTGGAAAGCCTCCGTAGGGGCGAAATTGCAACGGAAAACAAAATCTGACTTATCTATTTCTTGTCCACACCGGCTCCCTGTCAGGATCCCACTATTTCCAACCACAGCACAGACATTATAATGCTTATTCACAATGGGTGACACATCTGGAAGCAGTGATCGGAAGTTATTGCTAATAGAGAAAACATATTTATGGTTGGAATAATCATAGTGCATCAGTTGTCCGATCCGAACACTATTCTTGGTCAAAGAAAAATTTTTTATTACATCGACATGCTGAAGAATTTCTTGCCTAAAATAAAAAGAAATTCATTAAATACATCCCATTCAAAATTGATTTTCCATCTTATGTCTTATGCTGCCATTTCATTCAGACAAGAATCATAGGCACATTGAATCCAAGAAAGATTATACATTCATAATAATTGTGGTCTTTGAGGGGAGACTGTTTCAGAACCTATAGACATGTTAATCTCTCAGTCAATTTGTGAATGTAATCCTTCAGGGCTTGTAAGTGTTGTAACTTAACAGTTTTAGCTGCTATTCTTTGGTTTTCTGCTCTACATAAAGAGTATATTTGATTAAGGGGAAGGCACAGGTTAAACTATGTCAGAAAGACGGGGAGACAATTGACACAGGCCCCAAGGAGCTCACATTAATGCACACACATTGGTGACTTAGAGTTTGTACTAGGGACTACTTGTTTGCTGTTGGACTGGTAACAGTTGCTGAAGTGTGGAAGAAAAGTGCAGGGAATATCAAATATCACTGGTGTACAAATAAGAGCCAACTGGATATGAGTCAGTATAGTATTATCTATTATTAAAATATGAAAATGGTGATGGAAGTGGGTGTAGTTGAATATTTAATGGAAATGAGATGATAATCTCATTAAGGTCCTTTGAATAATGAAACAGGAATATTTTTCTACTTGATTATCTAGAAACACAATTTAGTTGGAGATACCTAATCCTCAGAAGAAGAGGCTATTGCAAATCCTGGAAAAGTGTGTATATTCTAAGAATTCAGAGAATAAACAAGGTGAGGGTGATACTTAGTACTAATTTCAGGTTGCTTTCATGTTGAGCTTTTAGTAAAATTAAGCATCTCTTAAAGTCCCAGCTATTTAAAATATTTAAGAGAGCTGAGTAACTTGCTATAAGATTCTCCAATTCTAAGAAATCACATTGAATTTTCTTTGTCTTTTGCATTAAAAAAATAGCAAGATTGAGACTAAATGCTTTGCATATCATTACTTTACCTAGAATTTTGATTTTTTAAATTACTTAATTTGTCAAAGTGCAGAGCAACATAAACTGAAAGTTTAATACAAAACTTCCAAAGTTATCAATACTGCTCTTTACAAGTTGTTACAAAGGTAAAAGTAAGTTTAAAATGATGCTAGGAAAATTAATTAAAGATTACCTAATGCATGGATTGAAAGGAGGGAAGATTTGAGAAAGAAATATTGTTCTGGCTGGTCATTTGGGTCACATGGCCTAGTGTGTGAAGAATATTTTTATTGAATTAAAAATATGTTTTGGGAAAAGGAATAACGTGTCCTACCCATTAATGTTTTCTAGATTTTCTATAAAATTAATATTGTATTAAAAACCCAATGGTTAAAAAAAGGCACTTCCTGGGTTTTAGAGTTAATCAATTATTGTCATAGGTTAATTTTTAATTAAAGTGTTTTAAAAGTTTTCATCATGATCACATGATTATGTCAAAAAAGTATGTCAACTTTTTAAGTAAATAACATTTTTACAACACCATGGATATCTGTTAAATTTGCTTTAAATCTGTCATTAAATTAAAAAAGAGAGAGGCAATAATTAGAAATGCTCTGACCAAAACACAATCCCCTAAATAGACTGGTAAAATAAGAATTTAAAATAAGTGCTCCCACCCCTAATGAATACACTAGATGGCCTACATTTAGCAGCATAATAATCCCACCAAGAAGGGAGGAGTAATGATTTATCTGGGGGTTGCTAAAAGTAGACCAGAGTCACTGAGGAGAATAAATACATTTGAATAAATCTAATCCTTCCTCCCCACCTCAAAAACAAAAACAACCCAAAACCAAAACCTCAACTGCTAAGCCTATAGCACATCAACTCCTTCATCTATAAAGGAGGCTGCTACAAGACAACACATAAGAATGCTATTGGGTAGCTTTTATTAAAATACTTAAATATTTTAATATATTAAAAACTGTCAAAGTTTAATGAAAACAAGTAGACAAAACCATTCTTAAGTACCTGCATATATTGGGGCCAAGATTTTCATAGTAATCTGACAGGGATGAATTATAGTATTTTCTGGTTGTTTCACTGAGACAATACTATTTTATTTAAACAGTTTTTTTCCAGTGGGGGAATGAAAATGCATTTACAATTAACTTAAAAAAATAGATGGCTTTGGCAGTCATGCATGTTAACTATAAATCATGGTGCTCAACTAAGCCCAAATTATGGAGGATATTGGAAATGCCTTTTTTTTCTCCCACTCAAATTGGCCTTCCTGATGTTTTCTTTTTATGAGAGGGCACTGCATACAAACAAAAGGGTTTCCAATCAGCCTTTATACACTTAGGCCAAGAACGCAATGCAAATACATCACATCTCAGGGTGGGGGACAGAATTTTTTTGTTTGATTATTTTGTTTTGTTTTCTTTTTTGAGCTCCAGAATTCAAAAATACCTTTGGACCTTTTCCCCCTAGCCTACCTTTGATGTAAAAACGCTGTCCGATTAAATGTCCACTTAGAAGGTTTGTCTTGAAGATCGTGGGCCAGAGAATTCGTAATGGGCACAAATGACGGATTTAGAAACTTCAGCGCAAATTGTGACCTGGAGAGGAGTACGAGTACAGATAGACACGCTGGCCTCAGCTGGGGAAGCCAAGGGAGCCATTAACGCCCCGCCGGCTGGGGGGGCGGGGGGCTGGGGCTGGCGCACACACGGGCTCCATCCCACCACAGGGCCCCCTCTCCTTTGGTTCACTCTCTGCTCCCCCCACACACCCGGGAGGAAGAAAAAGAACTAGGGAAATCCGTTTCCATTGTCCATCCCCCTGGGTCCGGGAGAGACCATAAAATGGCCGTCTTGCGGAGAGGAGAGCAGGGGCGGGCGCGGGCGCAAGGCTGGAGCCTGATGTGCGGTGAGGACCGGGAGTCAGCACCGCGGACAGCGCCGCGCCACGCTGGTGGCTGCCCCGGAGAATTGATTTTTAGGGAAAGGGCTGAGGACTGGGAGACCGGGGGAAGGCTGGGGGCGACTGCTGCCTTAACCTCTTCCTTCCCGAGTTTAGGTCTGACTTCACTCCCAGTCTCTGACTGGGGACCCCAGAAGCTACCGGCCCGGCTGGGCTTCTCTAGGGTTTGCACTTCTGGCCCTGCTTGGACCACAGAGTGGCAGCTTGTATTTGCCACCCACCCAACAGGAGGCCTTGCTGTGAGAACTCCTAGGGGGTCAAAGGTAGGGACAGGGGGTCCCCATGAGTTGTGTCAAGCTGCGCCTGGAGCCTGCCCCTGCCCAGTCCAGCCTGGCTCCAGGCTGTGGCTTAGACCTGGGGCGAGGGTAGGAGGCCCTTAGGAGGGCGGGGAAAATTGCAGAAATCCCGGGAAAGGCGGGGGTGGGGGTGGGGCGCCAGGGGGGAGGGTGGCAGCCTGGGTTAAAGGATCAAGGTAAAATACCCCAGGGGCTTGGTAAGAGCAGACTCGCACAACATTTGATGGTATATGGGGGGCGAGGGATGGGAGTGGAGGAGGTTACAAGGGGAGTGCGGCGCCTGCGCCATTAAATCGCCTCTGGACTGCCCAGAGCCCGGCCTCGGAGTCTGTGGACAGGGCCCAGGGAAGGCACTCACCTCATCCACGTCCATCTCTCGGTTCACCTCCCCCTGCCCCCAAACACACACAGTGCTTCTCTCTCGACCATCATTCTCCTTAAACCCTACCCTCATTTTGGAAATGGGGAAGGGGTGCCAAGGAAGAATACGAGACATGCAATCACATTGATAGAGTTTAGAGGCTTTGGGTTAAAAAACAAAAGGGAGGAGGCAAAATCGAAGAGAGGAGTGGAAGGACCACGCAGTTTATCTTGCCCAAAGTAGCTCAGAGAACCCCAAACACCCACCTCATTGCCCTCCCCCTCCCCCATATACCAGATGCCCGAGGGCGCTCGGAGGCCCTCACTCACCGGAATCCCGCGTGGAGCATGTACATTCGGGGCGCCCCCGGGCTGGCGTACTTGGAAGTGGTGAAGATGTTCTCCTTTTTCAGGGATACGTAGCTGATGAGCGATAAAATCAGCAGGGCAACACTGAGCATGACCAGCCCCAGCACACTGGCGACCCGGGCCATTTTGCAATTTCTCATCCCGGGCTGGGCTGGGCTAGGATCAGGAACAGCGGGGAAATCGGTCCATTGAGCAGCCAGCAGCTCGCTGGCGTGTCAGGCGTGTGTGTTCTCGCGCGTGTCAGCGTGTGTGGCGGGGCTGGGGGGAGGGGACCGGGTCGGGGAGCCACAGAGGCAGGAGGAGGTGTGGGGGTGGGCCAGGGCCCCAGAGAGAAATGGGACCCTCAAGGCTGGGGTGAGCGAGCGGGGAAGCTGAGCAGGAAGATGGAGGGTCTGCGCTTCGGCGCCGATCGGGAGGATAGGGAGTGCGCAGCGCTGTGCGTCTGGGGCTGCGATCTCAAGCTCCCCCGCGCGTTTCCAGCGAGGCTGCCATCTCGTCCGCCGCCTGCAAGATAAATGTGATTGGAATAATGTTACAGTTCGATCTAAGCACAGGATTTAATTAATGAACTCTAATCTCCCAAATAACCCGGGGAGGGGCGGGAGAGGGAGAAGAGTAGGGGAGGTGGTGAAGGGAGGGAATTGAGGCTGGAAGGCTGCAGCCCACGTCAACAACCTCTTGCTGAGGGGTGCATGTGAAGAGGTGGCTGTAGAAAGACAGAGGCCCTAACTTAGTTAATGGACCATTCATTACTTTATAAATATATCAGAGAATAGGGAGACAAATAACTGGATTGCTATTCTGGAGGATACACACCAGCTGGGTGCTTCTGAGATGCAGGGAGAGTAGTTTTAGGAAGGCAGACATTTAAAAACTTCTCTCTTCACCACGGAGGCACTGCCCTAGACCCCACCGGGTAGCACTCTCCCCAGCTCCCCAGCAAGGAAATCCTAACCAGCTGGCCCAACCTGCCTTGTGAGTAAAACCTCCTTGGGCCCTAGCTGGTTTGGCTCAGTGGGTAGAACATCGGCCTGTGGACTGAAGGATCCCAGGTTCAATTCTGGTCAAGGGCACATGCCTGAGTTGTGGGCTCGATCCCCAATGGGGAGTATGCAGGAGGAAGCCAATCAATTATTCTCTCTCATCCTTGATGTTTCTATCTCTCTCTTCCTCCCCCTTCCTCTCTGAAATCAATAAAAATATATTTACCTCCTTGGAATTTTCCAGAATCTCTCATCTGCCTTCCATGCTCACTACATACTTTGCTCCTCTGCAAAAGATGTGCAGTGCCTAGTGAAGTTCTGGCTCCCCCTCCCCTGTCCACAGCCTGCAGTCCCAGCACACAGAAGGTGGCCAACAGGGTGGGGCTCTGTGTTCACCAGCCTGGAGCATTCTCCCTGATTTAACTCTGCATTCCCCACATTTCTGACTCATCCCTGTGGCCAGACCTTGGGAATGGGCCACCTCACAGTCCTGAGAAGCCAAGAAGCTGAAGGCATTATACACCTTGTCCATTATAAATGCATGGACCCCTCTTTTGTAGGAGCCCACGAACCAGGCTGCCTCTGAAGGTGGAAAGGAAGCCTAATACTTTGTATTGCTTGACCTTCAGTTTGTTTTAGCATATTCATATGTTGCCTGTTTTAATAACCATTGGAAACAAAAATTAATCCATTTTCAGTCAGGCTGTTGTGCTCAGAGGCAAGCCACATGTGTCTTTTAAAATAATATATACATTTTTATTGATTTCAGAGAGGAAGAGAGAAAGAGAGATAGAAACGTTGTTGAGAGAGAGAATTATTGATCAGCTGCCTCCTGCATGCCCCCCACTAGGGATTGAGCCCACAACCCCGGCATGTGACCTCCTGGTTCATAGGTTGATGCTCAACCACTGAGCCATCCCAGCCAGGCACATATGTTTCTTTACCTCTGTTCTTTGTAGTTAGCTTGTGGCTTCTTCTACCCTAGCTTTACCTTTGGCTTGGCCCTCTCAATACTGGTCAAACACTAATGAAAGAAGCTGGAGATGAGAAATTGGCCTTCAAGAGCCTTTTCCAACAAAGCAAGTTGATTTTTTCCAAGTTGGTCATGATTTCTTTCTCTCCTGAACTTCTTGCCATATTGGCTTTGGGGGAACTAATGTTCTGGTCTGTCTGTGAGCCGGGGCCATGTGGTCTTCCTCCCTGTTTCCACGTGCTGCCAGCAACAGTCTCATTAGAGGGCATGCTTAATAAATGCTTGAGGACCAAATGAGCTCCCTTGTGAAACATATCTGTCTGGTTATGGACAGCCAGCGACACACATTATACAATTGTATGTTTCCAATGACAAAGGGAATCAGTCATTTAGTACCTACTCTAGACATTTTATACAAAATTTTTAAAATGTGGGTCAAGAGGACATAATCTTTTCCTCATGGGGCATTTTATTATTTAAAAAATTTTTAGAAAAGTTCTGTTCTTCTGTACATGATGAATATTGAATCATATTTCTTGAATACTTATTATAGCTTTTTAAAGAGAAAGGATCATATGAATATAGTATAAAATGCCCAAAGGAGTAAGATCTTATAAGAACTGTCTAGGAATTACACATGCTGGGAAAACTCTTCTTGAACAAGAAGTCAGTGAACAAGCCTAGGGCAATGGTTACACCTTCAGGCTCCAGAGCCAGCAGACATGACTTCAAAAGCTTATGCTGGCACCCTCGAGCCATATGACCTTGGGTAAATTATCAACCTCTCTGTGTGTCAGGCTCCTCATCTGCAGAACCAGAATAAAAACCTCGCAGGAATTGGGGGAAGATTAAGCAAGGCATGTCAAGGCCTTGGCCCAGCTCCTGGCCTGCATTAAGCAGTTCATACATGTGAGCTAAAATGGCTAGGGCAAGTTTTTAGTGTCTTTCCCTGACCCCATACATGTCCCACTACAAAATGCATAGGGAAGCATGTACTTGGTGAGGCATTTTCCTATGGAAAATAGCAAAGATCAAGAAGCTCTTGGGTTCTCTTTATAAAACAGCGTTATAAGCTTTCCTTGGGGCCTATGATATGGACTCATTCTGCCTGGATTTAAAATCTGATCTATTACTTATACTTAGCACGTCTCTGTGAACCTAAGGAAAGTCCTACTAGGGTGATTCCTATATTGCATGTGGGTCATTGAAAGTCATATGACGTAAAGGAACTAAATTAGCCAAAAAATAAACAGGCAGGCAGGAACTCTTGCCACAGATGCTAGGCCTAGAGGTGAAAATGGATTGCTCAGTAATTACCAGGGGGAAAATCCAGGGGATGGAGCTTCAAAGAACAACTGCAGCAGCTGGACACAGGACTTCTCACACTGGGATGATAGCTACCCAGTACATTAAAAACTCATTAGGATATTAAAAAAATGAAATCAGACTTGTACAAGAGTATAGGAGGGTGAACACAAGAAATACAGAAAGGAAAGACCCCCTCTGACATAATGTTTTTAGGGGGGGTTGTTATTTTAGACACAGCACTTCCCTCTCCAACCCCCATGAGTGCCCATCTTTTGCAAATATGGCTCTGTTGACATGTACAGTCTCTTATCAACCAAGAGTAACTTCCGCACATGGATGGGGAAGGCTGGGAAAGGTGATGTCTTTTGTTAGAAGCAGCCCGATTCATTCATTTAGTTCTGTTTTCTTTCATCAATGTATTAAATAAAATATATGGTTATCAGGCACCATGCTGGGTAGATACAGAGGCTATAAAATCACCCTTAATCTCATAATGCTTATGATCTTATGGGGAGTGAGGAGTAAGCAGTCCTGTGTGAGGAGCTCAGCAACAGGAGGCTGGTGAGAGAACTATGGATTGAACTCTACCTGTGGAAGGCTGGCAGGTTCTTCACAGAGGACAACATCTGAGTTTTAAAGCATGAGTAGGATTAATTAGGTAAAGAAGTTGAGGGGACTAGGAGGCAGGGAAGAGGATGGTAGATTTGGGGCAATGCAGGTGGCATGAGGTGACTGTCACAAAAGAAGAGCCTAAAAAGGGAGTTGGGGTCAGACTGTAAAGAGTCTTGGAGGACATGCTAAGGAGATGGGCCGTGTCTTCTAGCAGCACTGCTGAGACCATCCAGTGTTTACAGAGAGGAGTGGCTCAGTCTGATTTGCAGTGAATGGATGTAGGAGCAGCTGGAGTCAGGCCCATGGGAGGTGGAAACAGCAGCTGCTCTCGGACACCAGCTGATGTGTCCAGTGGCTCACCTGCCTGTC